>NC_087288.1:15948598-16257764 GCF_015220805.1 Pogoniulus pusillus
TGTGCCCAGCAGGGCCAGGGAGGTGATTCTCCCCCTCTGCTCTGCTCTGCTGAGACCCCACCTGGAGTACTGCATCCAACTCTGGAGCCCCCATTACAAGAAGGATGTGGAGATGCTGGAGTGTGTCCAGAGAAGGGCCACTGGGATGCTCAGAGGGCTGCAGCAGCTCTGCTGTGAGGACAGACTGAAAGAGTTGGGGCTGTGCAGGCTGGAGAAGAGGAGGCTCCAAGGTGACCTTCTTGTGGCCTTTCAGTATCTGAAGGGGGCCTATAAAAAAGCTGGGGAGGGACTTTTTAGGCTCTCAGGGAGTGACAGGACTGGGGGGAATGGAGCAAAGCTGGAGCTGGATAGGTTGAGGCTGGAGGTGAGGAGGAAGTTGTTGAGCAGGAGAGTGGTGAGAGGCTGGAATGGGTTGCCCAGGGAGGTGGTTGAGGCCCCATGGCTGGAGGTGTTTAAGGTCAGGCTGGCTGAGGCTGTGGGCAGCCTGCTCTAGGGTAGGGTGTCCCCGCCCATGACAGAGGAGTTGGAACTGGCTGATCCTTGTGGTCCCTTCCAACTCTGACTGATTCTATGATTCTATGCTTCTGAGAAGGACTGTGGACAACATTGCTCAGGTCCTGAACACATGCAGGAGGTGCATAAATTCAACAATAACAACAGCATCCAAGTTACTTCGTGGGCTCGATCGCATTGTTTCAAGGTGTGGTTTCTCTGGTTCAGAGAAGAGTTTTCAGAGCACAGCATATCTCCTCTCTCAAGATACTCATGCTGTCAGGATGATGCATAAACTGATCCTGCTCATAAAAGATAAACCTGGCTCTGAGGATCACAGTGAAATTCACAGGCTCGAATGCCATTCTGGTATTCAGAGGCTCACTGATTCGACCTTCCCGTGGAAGCCAATGTTTGTTACATTCAAAAGGGAAAGTCTGTGCTGTCTAAGCCTTGAGACATTTGGCTTGTTGTTGTAAACCTTAAAATTCCAGAGAGTAAAAGCCATTTTCAGGTACTCAATCACAAATCAGATTCGAGGTTATCAGTGTGTACATGTAAGGTTTAGGATTCCTTTTAATATATGTAAACAGTGTGCTCAAGAGCTGCATGTATTTATGTAAGGATCAAAGAGGTGGCAAATTCTAGGGAGAATAAGCAGCAAGAAAAGACACAGGGATGGTAAATGATCAGTTGTGAGAAGGAAAACTTGAAAAACTTGATTCTAGATATGGCAAATAGGTTGCACTCAGATGTGGCTCGGACATGCGCACACTGCTGCGTCACCCACCACTTGTAGCCTCTCGTTACTGAGGAACACTACATTAGGTCCTAGGGATGCAAAGCAGCTGAGTCTCCAGCTTCCTCCTGCCAGCATCTTCCTGCCTTTCCACAATCACAGTATCACAGTATCACCAAGGTTGGAAGAGACCTCACAGATCATCAAGTCCAACCCTTTACCACAGAGCTCAAGGCTAGACCATGGCACCAAGTGCCACGTCCAGTCCTGCCTTGAACAGCTCCAGGGACGGAGACTCCACCACCTCCCTGGCCAGCTGTGCTAGTTTGAAGCAAGCTAGGATGTTTTGGTAAAAGAACTTGATAACAGGCAGTGGAATGAAAAACAATTGATGTCAACTTCTCTCACAGTCTAGCTGAGAGCTCTGGGAAGAAGAAGAAAACTTTCTCCATTTTGTCTTCTTCTTCTGCCTTTGCCTTCAGACCTGGTCACATCTCATTAACCCTGCTCCTACTAACCTTGCTCCCTAACCTCTTGGCTGCACCTCTCTTCTTCCTGAGAACTGGGGTAAGGTTGAGAGGGCCGGGGGAGGTGTTGGGGTGGTTTGAGAGCCCCTCCTGGGGACTCAGGTTTCTGGGAGGGGAGTTGTGCTTCTGTATTGTTTATCCTTTGTATATTTCTGTATATAATTGTATATAACTGTATGTATTGTAAATAGCTGCTTGTAAATTCTGCTAGCTGTAAATAAATTGCTTCATCTATATTCCCAGAGGCCGTCTGAGTTAGCTGGGGCAAATACAAAGTGTGGGGGGGTGGGTAAGAGCCCAAACCATCACATCAGCTCTTTCCAGTAGCCAATGACTCTCTCAGTGAAGAACTTTCTCCTCACCTCAAGCCTAAATCAGCAGCTTGCAGCTGGAGCAGCACCATGCAGAGACATGATGTACTCCCTCCTTTTCACCGTGAGCTTTAGTCTGCTGTCCTGGGAGCATGACCAGAGACCATGTATGGTCTCTTCCTGTCTTGCTCTCACACTTTTAGCCTGACCAAATGTGTGCTGAAGTCAAC
Source organism: Pogoniulus pusillus (assembly GCF_015220805.1). NCBI lineage: Eukaryota > Metazoa > Chordata > Aves > Piciformes > Lybiidae > Pogoniulus > Pogoniulus pusillus. The sequence goes on from NC_087288.1 coordinate 15,950,898, forward strand.
AAGGAATTTTTTCTGCCCTTTTATTCCTTTCTCTGATGGTTTTGGAAGAGTTCTGCTGTGGCCCGAGCATATCTGGCATAGCATCCAGCAACCTCCACGTCTGCAGAGATCAGCAGGCTCCCCAGCTGCCTGCCTGCTGACACAATACTGGGAAATCAAGGGAGTAGCACCTGACATAGCCCTGTGAAGTGTATGAGGCAAGGACAAAGTCCAATGAGACCAATCCTGTCCATCTTCACTTACACTTCCCATTTGCTGTCTCTGTGGGAATTCTCAAGGTGAGGCAATAAGCAGCCTGCCTGAGGATTAAGAAGGCCTTTAAACTGAGCCTCTCCTTGCACTCACCTAGAGTCAATGGAGAAAAGATCTGCTTGCTTTTCCATGGTCATTTCACAGAATCATAGATTCAGCCAGCTTGGAAGAGACCTCCAGGATCATCCACTCCAACCTAGCACCCAGCCCTAGCCAAGGAACTAGACCATGGCACTAAGTGCCTCACCCAGGCTTTTCTTGAACACCTCCAGGGACAGCAACTTCACCACCTCTCTGGGCAGCCCATTCCAATGCCAATCACTCTCTCTGCCAACAACTTCCTCCTAAAATCAAGCCTATACTTCCCCTGGCACAACTTGAGACTGTGTCCCCTTGTCCTATTGCTCATTGCCTGGGAGAAGAGACCAACTCCACCTGGCTACAGCCTCCCTTCAGGTAGTTGTAGACAGCAATGAGGTCTGCCCTGAGCCTCCTCTTCTCCAGACTAAGCAACCCCAGCTCCCTCAGCCTCTCCTCATAGGATTTGTGCTCCAGGCCCCTCACCAGCTTTGTCGCCCTTCTCTGGACACCTTCCAGCACCTCAACATCTCTCTTGAATTGAGGGGCCCAGAACTGGACACAGCACTCAAGGTGTGGCCTGACCAGTGCTGAGTACAGGGGCAGAATAACCTCCCTTGTCCTACTGGCCACACTGTTCCTGATGCAGGCCAGGATGCCATTGGCTCTCTTGGCCACCTGGGCACACTGCTGGCTCATCTTCAGCTACTCTCTACCAGTACCCCCAGGTCCCTTTCTTCCTGGCTGCTCTCAGACACTCTGTCCCTTTAGTGCTGCTTGGGGTTGTTGTGGCCAAAGTGCAGAATCCTGCACTTGGCCTTGTTAAATCTCATCCCCTTGGCCTCTGCCCACCCATCCAGCCTGTCCAGGTCCCTCTGCAGGGCTCTCCTACCTTCCAACAGCTCCACACCTGCTCCTAGCTTGGTGTCATCTGCAAACTTACTGATGCTGGACTCAATGCCCTGATCCAGATCATCACTGAAGGTATTGAATAGATGTGAATTCGTATCCCTTCTCTGTGTCTCACTGGCTGCTGGAAGATTGTCTCCCTTCACAGACAGCTGAGGCTGGCAGGACATTGTGATGAAAAGTGGGTGAAATGTAGTTTTTAATTGAGAAAATGAAGTATCTTCTATTGTGGTATGATTACTTTAAAGAGAAAAACCCAACACCAAACACCACATTTTCCCTCCTCAAATTCAGCCAAAAAAGAAAAGAGGAAACAAAAAGAGGAACACATATGTGCTCATTTGTTGTAACTGGAGTTTGTCAAACAAGGTCTTCCTGAGAAAGCTACCAAACTTTCATTTCAAAGAATATGGATCCTTTGGCATCCAAGGATTGCAGTGTGTCCAGAATGTAATTAGCTCTTGAAGTGGTTTGAACTTGTAAATATGTCTTTAGATCATAAACTGGTCTAGTAGCTGTGCCGAGCTTTAAAGCTGACTCCTGAAAAAACAGGGCTTGGAAGGAGAGCTCAAGCCACAACAGACACAGGCTAGGACCTGAGAACATGTTTTTTTTCATGCATATGGTTCATCTATTTACATATTTTACTGTAACCTTTTCAAAACCCTCCTGCCTCAGCCAGTGGATGAGATTACTCTTAGAACAATATAGGTAATCGGGGATGGTTTGAGCTGTTTAGCTGCCAGCACATATTTCATTCACAATTTCGGCTTCAATTTTCACCAGGCAAGGGAGAAAGAATGAGAAACATCTGCATAGTGACTGTCAGAGGACAATAGATGCTTTGCTGGAATGAAATCTAACCACAGACCTGCAAGCTTAGCTGGAGAACATATTCTCTTAGGTAGATGAAGGTAAAAAGAGGTGGAATGATTTCCTGCAAATCAGCTCGGTGGCAAAAATGGAAAGAACTCAAAAGACAGAAAAGAGATTGCTGCTTCTTTCTGCTGACTTCTCAGTTATTCTCTCCAGCCATGGGAGAAATGATTCAGATCAAACAAGAGCTTAGCCAGGCAATTGCCCCAAACCTGAGTAGTGAAAGTCTGTAGAGTGCTATTCCAGATAACTGCCCCAAATGTAAGTAGTTAAAGTCTGTAGAGTGCTTATCCAGGTAACTGCCCCAGACCTAAGTAGTGAAAGTCTGCAGAGTGCTTATCCAGGTAACTGCCCCAAACCTAAGTAGTTAAAGTCTGTAGAGTGCTTATCCAGGTAACTGCCCCAAACCTAAGTAGTGAAAGTCTGCAGAGTGCTTATCCAGGTAACTGCCCCAAACCTAAGTAGTTAAAGTCTGTAGAGTACTTATCCAGACAACTGCCCCAAACCTAAGTAGTTAAAGTCTGTAGAGTACTTATCCAGTCAATTGCCCCAAACCTAAGTAGTATCACAGTATCACAGTATCACCAAGGTTGGAAGAGACCTCTGCAGAGTGCTATTCCAAATAACTGCCCCAAACCTAAGTAGTGAAAGTCTGCAGAGTGCTTATCCAGATAACTGCCCCAGACCTAAGTAGTTAAAGTCTGCAGAGTGCTTATCCAGACAACTGCCCCAAACCTAAGTAGTGAAAGTCTGCAGAGTGCTTATCCAGATAACTGCCCCAGACCTAAGTAGTTAAAGTCTGCAGAGTGCTTATCCAGATAATTGCCCCAGACCTAAGTAGTTAAAGTCAGTGTAGTGCTTTCAAATGATAAAGTACACTCAAAGTGCTAAGTATTATTATTACCTCGAATCAAACAAAACCCAAACCTGCTTGAGAGGTTCAAAAATATTTGCTTAACTTTTATGTATTCATTTTAAATTCTGGCTTGACTCTGTGCTTCCTGTTGTCTCTGGGGACTGAAAGTGCAGAAACTCCAATGCCACAAGGTGGCTGTGCTAGCAGTATTTCTGCCTTGGCTGGAGACAAGGCGTTCTGGAAATCTCACCAGGGAGCCTTCTGTGTCTCTCTCTCCACAGACAGCTTAATCCACCTGAAAAGCGGTGGGTGAGGCGCTCACTGCAGGAAAAGCCCCCTCTGAAAGTCAGAGCATGCTGCTGAGGGGTAGCCAGGATGGTTTTATACTTTCTCAGCAGGAGATGGAATTTTGGATGCAGCACTTTCCAGAACAGGGAGATGACACCAGGTCTTTCAAAAGGTGCCTTAGATGACTTAGGGACACAGTTACCTTTGATTGCTTCTGTAAATTAGGGGTTTCATGCAAGCTGTGGCCAAGGACTCCCCTTGGAGGAGGGGTGGGAAGAGTATCACCTGCACAAGACAACCTCTCCTGCAATGAGTCAAATCATCACAAAGTCTATCTGTTTTCCTCATTTGATAGCAGTCCGTTCGGCTCACCCCTGAGGTTTCCCTTGTTGTTTGAACTTGGATTGAGCCTCCTAACCTCTTAACTGCTCCTGGCCCTACCTGGCAGGACTGCACACCACACTGATTTCTGTGGAATGCCAGTAAAAGGTTGGCAAAGGAACAGATGCTGCTGGGACCCGACAGAGAAGCGGTTAGCCGCATGCATGTTGTTCAGCGCGGCAGCCTGAAAGCTCATATTGTGAGAAGCACTTTTCACCATGTCTGAAGTCTGACACATATTTCAAAGGAAAGTTTTTAATTACAGTTGGCAGGTCTGCCCCCAAGGCTGAAAAGTGACTTAATTTTTGACCCCAGCAGCAGAGGAGCCTGTAAATCAGGCTGCCGTTGCAGTACTAATTCAAACAAAGAGCCACAGCTTTATTGCCTGCACAGAACTCCTACATGAGCTGTGTCACCCAACCAAAATGACTGGTGGGCTAGGGATTATAGATTAGTTGCTTGAAACCACTTACCTTGTGCCTTGGTTTCCTCATTTGCAGAGCAGGAGAAACAGTAGGTCCATTTTTACAAAGTGCTATTTGACCCAGAGGTGAAAGCTTCTCCCCGACAGAATCATAGACTCATAGAATCGTTTCAGCTGGGAAAGACCTCTAAAATCATCAAGTTCAACCATCAACCTAAGGCCACCATGGCCACTAAACCATGCCCCAAAGTGCCATGTCCATATGTTTCTCAAACACCTCCAGTCACTACCACCACCCTGGGCAGCCTGTTCCAATGCCTGACCACCTTCTTAGTAAAGAAGGTTTTCCTGATATCCAATCTAAACCTCCTCTAACACAATTTCATTCTATGACTTGATATTAGGGAGAGGAATAGTTTTAATGACTGAGTTGTTCTGATGATGGGGGTCAAAGTGTGTCCTGGCTCTAGTTTTGCATTTGGGCCACTAAACCATGCCCCAAAGTGCCATGTCCATATGTTTCTCAAACACCTCCAGTCACTACCACCATCCTGGGCAGCCTGTTCCAATGCCTGACCACCTTCTTAGCAAAGAAAGTTTTCCTGATATCCAATCTAAGCCTCCCCTAAGAGAATTTCATTCTATGACTTGATATTAGGGAGAGGAATAGTTTTAATGACTGAGTTGTTCTGATGATGGGGGTCAAAGTGTGTCCTGGGTCTAGTTTTGCATTTGGGCCACTAAACTATGCCCCAAAGTGCCATGTCCATATGTTTCTCAAACACCTCCAGTCACTACCACCATCCTGGGCAGCCTGTTCCAATGCCTGACCACCTTCTTAGCAAAGAAAGTTTTCCTGATATCCAATTTAAGCCTCCCCTAACACAGTTTCATTCTATGACTTGATATTAGGGAGAGGAATAGTTTTAATGACTGAGTTGTTCTGATGATGGGGGTCAAAGTGTGTCCTGGGTCTAGTTTTGCATTTGGACTGTCTCTGACTTCAGAAGTTTTTCAGCTCTAGGTTTTAGTCTCTGACTTCAAAAGAATCTCAGGTCTAGGTTTTAGTTCAACCCAATAACATCACAATCAGGACGAAAATTGAGTTGGAGTTACTCAAAAGATGGGAAGCTGGGAGAAGAAGAATTTGATTCAGGATGTTATTGATGTAAGACACAGAACAACCATTTTGGTCCCTTCCAATCCTGACCATTCTGTGAACTCAGGCCCATTTCCCCCCCCCCCCCCCCCCCCCCTTTTATCTAAAAATTACTTTACTATCTCTGTCTTGTCATAGCACCACAGTTTTCATTAATAAAATTAGAAGACTAAATGCTGGGAAACTGAACTGATGAAACAAGAAACTATTCAGTTAGGGGAGGAAAAAAAAAATTAGGAAGAAACAACTTCTGAGAAAACTGCCAAGTTCCAGCACCTTTTCAAGTAAGCACTTTTTAAAGGTGTCCTGCTCAAGAGACAGAAAGTTCTGAGCTTTTAGCCAAGCTGTGAACACACTGACAAAGCTAGGCGATGGTCTGCAAGGTCTCTAGGAGCCTGCACCAAGGGGGACCCTTTCCATACCCAGGGAGCTTTATACTCCAAGTCTGTGATTGTGCTCCATGCTTTGTGGCAAAACAGAGGTGAAGACTGTTATTCTCTGCCTGCCATTGAAGTGGTGACATTTTAGGCAGCCCAGATAACCCTGCTGCAGGGGAAGCCTTCTGGTAGTGTGAGTGCTCCTGCCTGAGGGATATGCTGAATTTGGAGACCACAAAGTGCTGATTCTGTGTGAAGAGTTGTGCTAGTTTGAAGCTAGCTAGAATGTTTTGGTGAGAAGAACTGGATTACAGGCTGTGAAAAGGAAACAGTGATGATGTCTGCTTCACTCATAGGCTTGCTGAGAGGTATAAGAACAAGAATCCAAACATAGATAAGGCACTTCTTCTTGGGGCATTGCCTGCACTTCTCTCTAGCCTCTCTGCTGTCTCTCTGAGTAATTCACTTTGCTTCCTAACCCCCTGGCTGAACCTCCATTCTGCCTTGGGACTGGGGTAAGGTTGAGAGGGGTGGGAGAAGGTGGAAGGGTGTTTGGGAGCCCCTCCTGGGGACTCAGGTTTCTGGGAGGGCTGCTGTGGTTCTGCATTACTTTTTACCTTGTCTATCTCTGTCTATAACTGTATATACTGTAAATCTCTGCTTGTCTATTGTGCTAGCTGTAAATATAAGCTTCATTCAAATTCCCAGAGCTGGCTGAGTCTAGTCTGGGTGATTTCCAAAGTGTGTGTGGGGGGGGCAGGGAACACCCAAACCATCACAAGAGCACTTGAATACTGGATTGTGAAGGGCTGGGGGTAGTTTTAGTGTCTCCAGCTTTTCTCCCTTCTGTTTTCCAAACCTATCAACCTCTCTCCAGAGGTGAGGATCTCAAGGGTTATTGTCCATTCATGCTGCCTTAACATGTAATTCGTATGCAGCAGGGGCAAGCAGATATTGGACCACTTCTCTTACCCTCCCATCAACCATTTATTTTAGATGAAAGGAAGGATCTAACATGCTAAATACAGGGGAACAGACCTGGCAAAAATTAACAACCACCTGATAGACAAGGGAAAGAAAAATTCCTCCAAGCAGTCATCACAGGAGACCAGTATGGTTTAGTTGTTATCTCAGGAAGGAAGTAGCAATGCACAGAGGGAGACAAACTGCCCAGCTCTAACACCTGGACACCGTGGTCATTTTCACCAGTGATTGGATGAGAAAGTTTGCTCTCAAGCTACTGCCAAGTACCTTTCAAACCACTTTTCCTCCAAGATGAAAAGACCAGCTTTGCAAGAAGCCTGCTGGATGATCTTGCACTGATGGTGGTGGGCTGCCCAGGGAGGTGGTGGAGGCACCGTCCCTGGGGGTCTTCAAGAAAAGCCTGGCTGAGGCACTTAGTGCCATAGTCTAGTTGATTGGATAGGGCTGGGTGCTAGGTTGGACTGGATGATCTTGGAGGTCTCTTCCAACCTGGTTGATTCTATGATTCTATTCTATGATTCTATGGTTCTTCTGTGTGCTGCACTGTGTATGTACAAGTGGTCCTCAGACACAGGTTTCCCTTGTCAACATTTCACCTAAAATGATGAATTTGTGCAACAAGCACCTTAGCTCACAACTCTGCAGGGCAGGATGACTAGCTTACATGTGCTTGCTGCACATAGGCACTCAGAGCAAGATGGATTGCAGCATATAATTACTCTCAGGCTGGTTTGCTGAAGCTTAGGTGAAGCAGTTGACACCCCAAAAAACTCCATTGAAAGATTCCAGTAAAAAACTCCACCAAACCCAAGAAATAAAGGTTGATGTGGACAGCAGCCTTTTTAAATCACTGCAGCAGCTATTAGTGTTGTGAGGAACACCCTAGATAAGGTGTGGGTGCTGAAAATAAATCAGGGTTCCTCATACAGCATATAGTAAATGATTTAAGAGATAAGCTGCATTTGCTAACTTGTTTATGATAACAGGTCCAGCATGACTTAGAATCATAGAATCAGTCAGGGTTGGAAGGGACCACAAGGATCAGCCAGTTCCAGCACCCCCTGTCACAGGCAGGGACACCCTACCTTACATCAGGCTGGCCACAGCCTCATCCAGCCTGGCCTTAAACACCTCCAGCCATGGGGCCTCAATCACCTCCCTGGGAAACCCATTCCAGCCTCTCACCACTCTCCTGCTCAACAACTTCTTCCTCACCTCCAGGCTGAACCTACCCATCTCCTGCTTCGCTCCATTCCCCCTAGTCCTGTCACTCCCTGACAGACTAAAAAGTCCCTCCCCAGCTTATTTGTAGGCCCCCTTCAGATACTGAAAGGCCACAAGAAGGTCATCTGGGAGCCTCCTCTTCTCCAGACTGCACATCTCCAACTCTCTCAGTCTGTCCTCGTAGAGACTACTCTATTCAGCTACTCTTTCAGTCTCTCCTATGAGATCCAGCCCTCTGATCATCCCAGTCCCACCCACCTCTTTAGCACCCCTTCATGCTAAAGAATTGGGTGGGTGTAATCCTTCTGAGGTTGATCTGAGAATCTGAGCTTTGTTGGGTTTGAGTTTCCACCATTCCACAAGCAATGGTAGCTATGCACTGACACCACCAGGACAAGAACAATGATTTAAAGTGATAGTAACTGAAACATAGTCAAAGCCTCATCAGAATTTCCATTTTAAACTCTTGTTTATTTAGAAGTAATATTTCAACCAGTTAAAACTGCATCAAGCACAAGCTTGGCATTTGTGGTCAGACTGGTTGCCTGGATGTAATTACTTTGTTTTATAAGAAAAAAAGGCATAAAAAAACACTTTCTTTTCTTCCCTCCCCTTCCCCCAATATTTTCCAAGGCATTTTTTGCTTTGTTGGTGTTATTCTTGCTGTCATTGTCCAGATGAAAGAAGTTCAGCCTTAAACAACAAGCTTTTGCAACCACAATGTCCATAAAATAAACAAATTGCTTTTGGCATTAGAAACAGATGAGCAATTTTAGACCTGCAAGAAGCTGATCCTGTGGCCCGGAGATCAATGGGAGCTTTGTTATCCATGCCACTGGATGTGAGAGCAGCCCTGGGCTGCAGGAGATGCAGGAGTTGAGCTCCCAGTCTGGATCCTGAGCTGTGCATCACTCCCAGGAGATGGGGCTGGGAGCACTATTCACAAAACTGCCAGCTAGAAAGGAGGAGGAATTCCCCAATGCTGGGTAATGGTTTTGCCTGAGTGTTGTTACCACACTCCTAAACTTAACCCACAGCAGATCCAACCATGGAAAGCATTCCTACTGCTCTTCCTGGAATCCCAAACAAAAGGTGAGAGGTTGGAGGTGGCTTGGCTGTGGGATCCAACTCACAGTGCTATTTGCAGGGTAATCAATTCTTATTATGAACTGGCAATTGCTGATTTTTTGGGAAAAAAAATATTAGAATTGGCCTTTTTTTTTTTTTGAGCATATGGCTATGATACCTTCTCAGACAGAAAAAGAGAATGAAGCCTTACAACAGGATGAAGCCAAGACAGAGAATATATATCCATATTCAAAGGATATAAAGCCCGGTATTGTGAGCGTTGTAAACCTTAACCAAGGCTGCACTCCTTAGAATCGTAGAATCATAGAACCAAGCAGGTTGGAAGAGACCTCCAAGATCATCCAGTCCAACCTAGCACCCAGCCCTACCCAGTCAACAAGACCATGGCACTAAGTGCCTCAGCCAGGCTTTGCTTCAACACCTCCAGAGACGGTGCCTCCACCACCTCCCTGGGCAGCCCATTCCAATGCCAATCACTCTCTGGCAACAACTTCCTCCTAAAATAAAGCCTAAACCTCCCCTGGCACAACTTGAGACTGTGTCCCCTTGTTCCATTGCTGGTTGCCCGAGAGAAGAGACCAACCCCACCTGGCTGCAACGTCCCTTCAGGTAGCTGTAAACAGCAATGAGCTGAGCCTTCTCTTCTCCAGGCTGCACACCCCCAGCTCCCTCAGCCTCTCCTCATAGGGTTTGTGTTCCAGGCCCCTCACCAGCTTTGTTGCCCTTCTCTGGACACCTTCCAGCACCTCAGCATCTCTCTTGAATTGAGGGGCCCAGAACTGGACACAGCACTCAAGGTGTGGCCTGACCAGTGCTGAGTACAGAGGCAGAATAACCTCCCTTGTCCTGCTGGCCACACTGCTCCTAATGCAGGCCAGGATGCCATTGGCTCTCTTGGCCACCTGGGCACACTGCTGCCTCATGACGAGTCCAAAAGGGAAAAGAAAACAAAAGGATGGTCAAAACTATCCTGGTGACATTAGTCCTTTCCTGAAGTCAAATCAGACTGCTACTTCAGAGTTTATGAACTTAAATGACAATGTGTGATGGTTTGGGTGTTTCCTGCCCCCCCCACACTTTGGAAGTCACCCAGACCATCAGGCTCTGGAAATTGAATGAAGCTTATGTTTACAGCTAGCACAATAGACAAGCAGAGATTTACAGTATATACAGTTATAGACAGAAATAGACAAGGTAAAAGGTAATACAGAAACACAACAGCCCTCCCAGAAACCTGAGCCCCCAGGAGGGGCTCCCAACCACCCCTTCACCTTCCCCCTACCCCTCTCAACCTTACCCCAGCCTCAGGGCAGAATGGAGGTTCAGCCAGGGGGGTTAGAAAGCAAAGTGGATTAGTCAAACAGGCTGGAGAAAGATGAAGCTCAGCCAATTCCCCAGCAGAAGTGAGACTCCCTTATCTATGCTATGGTTCTTGTTCTTATACCTCTCAGCAAGCCTATGAGTGCAGTAGACATCACCATTGTTTTCCTTCCACAGCCTGTAATCTGGTTCTTCTCACCAAAACGTTCTAGCTAGCTTCAGACTAGCACACAATGACTTGATTTGTGAAAGTGGTTTATTTATTTATTCATTTATGTATTTTACACTACTCACTTTTTCCCCCCTCCCCTACCCACCTCCCCCATGGTTCTTCAGGAAAGAACTCAGACTCTTCATGTGCCTTGGGCATATTTCCTACCTCTAAAGCATAACCAAAACTTTGGTTTACCAGAGTTTAAAAAGCAGCTTGGAAATGCTTGCAGTGATTGTGTAAGGAAATGTACAAACTGAGCTCAGCTGACTCGTTTCTATGCTTGATTTGTAATTCAGCAGCAGCACATTACAGCCTTGATGCTTCTAAACACAACAAGTGGGAGGCTTGCCTCATTGATTTGAATGGGAATTTGTTTCTCAAGGAGGTTTTGCTGGTTCAGTATTTTCCCAGTTAAGCAAAACCAATTCACATGGAAAATAGATTTGACTTACTTGGGCTTTTGATGCTGCAGAAAGAGTGAAAACCACATTTTGGGACAGCCTCACTTGTGGGACCAGTCCTTTGCTCTGGTGCCTGCAGAGTCTGCAGAGTTGACTGAATTTGTGAAAGCAAACTTTGACTGAATTTGTGAAAGCAAACTCCTCAGATACCATCACGGGACACAGAGTAGGAATAATATTTCCAGGAGGAGCTAACCCTGCCCCTTTCTCACACAGATGGGTAGCCCAGGGCTGCAGGATGGCAGCTGGGAGGAGTTGGCCTTGGGCTTGGGAATGGGAATCATAGAATCATAGAATCAGCTAGGTTGGAAGAGACCTCCGAGATCATCCAGTCCAACCTAGCACCCAGCCCTCTCCAGTCAACTGGACCATGGACATATTTCAGTCCACATCAGCCACTACTTGACCATAAACATCAGCCTTGCAGCCAGGTGGATCTTGAGCCACTGGAGGGACAATTTCCTCTCATACTTCATCCCTGGCCAGTGAATGCCTGCTCTGACTGTGTTCTAAGACTTAAGATGTGGGGTGAAACACTGAGAGAAGCTGCTGAAAAATGTTCTGGGCTTCCAAAATTTCATAGGAAGAGAACAAAATAGTTCACTGGTATGGTGTTGCACAATATTGTGTAATTCTCCTTGGAAATAATCCTTTTGGCCCTGAATGATGTGGTTGCTGATGTGTTTGGTGATAATCACATCCTTCTGTGGACAGCTTTGGCAAGAGCCACACTGCCACCCCTTCTAACCAATATATCAGGCCCTATAATACTGATTTCTGTGGTCTTATTGCTTCTGTCATCCCTCTTGCCTCTCCTGCTTCTCCAGACAGAAACAGAATCAGGGCTGTGTCTTTTACCTACAACATAGAATCATAGAATCAACCAGGTTGGAAGAGACCTCCAAGATCATCCAGTCTAATCTAGCACCCAGCCCTACCCAGTCAACTAGACCATGGCACCAAATGCCTCATCCAGGCTTTGCTTGAACACCCCAGGAACACCCACCACCTCCCTGGGCAGCCCATTCCAATGCCAATCACTCTCTCTGTCAACAACTTCCTCCTAACATCCAGCCTACAACTCGTCTGGTACCAACTGGCAGCAGTTTCCTCCACAGTTTGTAGGTACTCATTCTTCAGTTAGGCAAATAGTGGGATCTGGTAAAAGAAGCCTTTCTTGGACACCACTTGATTTGTCCTCTCCATAACAGCACAGACATCGCCCCTCATTGCTTCCTTGATTTGAATGGGTGTCCCAGGGCTGGTCCTGCCCATTGTAGCCCCAGTCCAGGCACACAACTGTGCACACTCAGGGCATAAACATGATCCTCTCTGTCAGCTTTGAGGACAAAGCTACCAAACAGGATAATGATCCTGCCTGTGGAACTCTGCTTCCTGTCCACCACTGTGGCTGACAGCACCACTCCCAATTTCCAAGTGCTGAGCTTTTAAGGAACTCCTAATTTCACTGTAGCATCTTTTATTTCATTTCATAGAATCATAGAATCAAGCAGATTGGAAGAGACCTCCAAGATCATCCAATCCAACCTAGCACCCAGCCCTAGCCAGTTAACCAGACCATGGCACTAAGTGCCTCAGCCAGGCTTTGCTTGAACACCTCCAGGGACAGCAACTCCACCACCTCCCTGGGCAGCCCATTCCAATGCCAATCACTCTCTCTGCCAACAACTTCCTCCTAACATCCAGCCTAGACCTCCCCTGGCACAACTTGAGACTGTGTCCCCTTGTTCCATTGCTGGTTGCCTGGGAGAAGCCACCACCTACCTGGCTACAACCTCCCTTCAGGTAGTTATAGACAGCAATGTGGTCACCCCTGAGCCTCCTCTTCTCCAGGCTGCACACCCCCAGCTCCCTCAGCCTCTCCTCATAGGGTTTGTGTTCCAGTCCCCTCACCAGCTTTGTTGCCCTTCTCTGGACACCTTCCAGCACCTCAACATCTCCCTTGAATTGAGGGGCCCAGAACTGCACACAGCACTCAAGGTGTGGCCTGAGCAGTGCTGAGTGCAGGGGCAGAATAACCTCCCTTGTCCTGCTGGCCACACTGTTCCTGATGCAGGCCAGGATGCCATTGGTAGGTGGTGGACAGAAGCAGAAAAGATGGGCAGAACTCCATAACCTTTGGACTTTCAGCTCTGCAAGTCAGTGAAAAACCCAGGGGAGCTTTCCTAATATCGTTTTCATACTCCATGTAGCTGGAAAAGTGAAATTCTTCTGAATGAGAATACTTAGCTCTGATGATGCTGGGAAAGCTTTGGGGTTTATTTTTGCCCACATATAGAATTTCTGTACTGAAAAAAAAAAAGAAACTGCCTCAAATGCTCTATGTGAGTTTCTTATCTTCTATGAGAAAACATCAAGTACTGGCAGGAGAAAGCAGACTTTCTTCATTAGGTGCCAGAATATTTAGCATAGGTTCCTCAATACTGGAAAAAGTAGCCAGAAGAAAATCAAGAAAAGTCATTATCTGTTGGTTGGGTTTTTTTTTTCTTCCCCCCTCTCTTTTAATATCCTTTTCAGTAGCACAATGAATTCAAAGCTAGGCACATTCCCCTCAGTGCAATATGGTCTCAAGACATGATTTAGATGGAAAATTTAAGTAAGATTAATGCAATTTATTATCCGCCAGGATATCCCTACAAACCACACTGCTTGGCTGAAGTTTTGATTCTCAATCTAATATTTCAGATGAGATTTCCAGACGAGTGTCTTGTTCCTCTATTAGTTCAGTGAGGGTGATATAGAGTTTGTAAAACAGGAGAGGTTAAGCTAGTTTTAACACTTGATTAATCATTTAAATGACTTTGTTACTGTTTGAATCCATTGACTTTTGTTTACCAAGCAACTCCCTGAAACCCAAAGCCAACAAAGACAGCAGGCAGCATTCCAAGTTGTTAATTTATTCAATGAGTTCTTCAAAGGAGTTCTAAAAGAGGGGGGGTGGTGGAAGAAGCAAATTTATAGTTGCATTGAAAGGGTAGAGCAATTCTTGTTCATTGCTTGCTAAAAATGTCTAGGTTTTTATGACTCTGAAAAAAAAAAAGCAGCCAATATTCAAACACTTTGGCCAGCCCATGCAGAGGTGTATTTTCTAAGCAAATCAAAGCAGTACTTAACAGAGCCTGGCTGCATGTTCATGTAAATGCTGATTGAAATAAAATCAACTCGTGTGACAAGACACACTTTCCTCTGCTTTTTATGTGCAACTGCAGACTTCATCTTGACGAGACATGCTCTTCTCTGCTTTTTATGTGCAACTGCAGCCTTCATCTGAAGCAAGATTCTGTTGCCCCAAAGGAAAATGTGAGCACTTTCAGTGTGTGGGCAGGATCAGGCCCGTAGGAAGTCAAGTCAAGAGCACAAGGACAAAGCTTTTGCAAAAGGAAGTATGAATGGGTGATTAAAAAGCCCCCTTCACTCACACAATGCACATGTGTACAGTTTGTAATTGTCCACTGGGGAAAAGGGGGGGGGAAAAAAAAAAATCCCAAGCCCTAAATCATGAAAAGAAGAAGAAAAAAAAATAGGCTGGCTTTCTCTTCTGCATATTACCAAGTCTGAGTTTGGTAAATTGATTACAATTTCTTTACAGAGACCTATCAGGAATAAACCACTAAGTCTTAGACATAAATTTGAATTCCAGAGTCTCCAGCTAACCCAGCTCATAAATGAATTCCTAAATGCTGACTGTGCCAGAAGACCCAGCGCTGCAAAACCACTTGGCAGAAGCCATTAGTTTCAATGAGATGAACTGCTCTATTTAGCTCTCATTCAAAACTTTACAGAAATGCCAGATTTCCATAAACACAGGTTTCCTTGAATTTCCAGGGCTTTGATTAACTGGTAGATGAGGGTGTCTTACAAATATAGATTTGTATGCAGAGTTCAGCTCAGAAAGCATGAGAGACTGGAAACGGACTATAGGCTTTTCTTTCTTTCTTACCCTTTCTCTTTCTGGCCTAACAGAAAGCAGGAAAGCTCCTTTAGAGTGTTTTGGAGCTGAGGCTTTAATAATTAGTAATTATTCTGTGGTTTAATACTGTTGTAGATCATTTCCCTCTCATTTATATCATCCTGAGTTAAGCTTTTTATGACAGATTAATATCCTTCAGCTTTAAAACCTTGAAGCAATGCAAGACTAAAAGGGGAAAAAAACCCCCCACCACACTCCTATTTTTTTTTTCCCCTCTTGAAATACAAACAAGAAATCAATTTGTGGAGCCTATTAAAGGCAAAAGTTACCTTTTTTGTTAAGGGACAACATTTTCACTTTGCTATTTCTTCTTCTACTTACCTGCCCTTTTCCTGGTCTATGCATCAGTCACCTAATGGCAAAAGCTACCTCTTTTGTTAAGGAACAACACTTACATTTTGCTATTTCTTCTTCTGCTTACCTGCTTTTTATCTGGTCTATCCATCAGTTACCTAAAGGCAAAAGCTACCTCTTCTGTCAAGGAACAACACTTTCATATTGCTATTTCTCCTTCTACTTACCTGCCTTTTCTTCTGGTCTATGCATCAGTTACCTAAAGGCAAAATCTACCTTTTCTGTCAAGGAACAACACTTTCATATTGCTATTTCTTCTTCTACTTACCTGCCTTTTTTCTGGCCTATGCATCAGTCACCTAAAGGCAAAAGCTACCTCTTCTGTCAAGGAACAACACTTTCATTTTGCTATTTCTTCTTCTGCTTACCTGCCTTTTTTCTGGTCTATCCATCAGTTACCTAAAGGCAAAAGCTACCTCTTCTGTCAAGGAACAACACTTTCATTTTGCTATTTCTTCTTCTGCTTACCTGCCCTTTTTCTGGCCTATCCATCAGTCAATCACCTTGAGAACAGCAATGTTTTTTGATACCATTTGAGTTTATGGTCATGCTGGTTAGGTGAGGAGGGGTTTGGGGATTTATTGTTTGGGGTATGCATTCTCAGTTTGGGGCCAAGTTATAGACTGATTCCTTTTATGGCTTGGATGTAGCAGCACTACAGATTAGAAAATCAAGTCTTTCTTATCCTCTCTATTTTTTTTCCTTCCACCAGTAAACACTCCTTAAAAAAACATATAACCTCTGTATTACTATGGTGATCATCATAAATCTACGGATAAACAGCCTTTGCAGCCAGAGTGTGAGAACTGCTCAGATAATAACATGCAACTACAGTTTATTAACCTTAAACCCTCTTAAATCAGTCATAGAACCGTAGCAGCCAAGAAAACTATTGTGGTCAAACACCATGAACTCTAGCTTGCTTTTAACACCAGGAATACTTCCCCTCTCCTCCAGCTTTTCCACAATATCTCTGCTCCCAAGCAGAGTTTTTATAACAAAAATTACAGTCGATGTGCATGTTTTTTGGTTAGACTGTGAGAGTCTGATTCAGCATTTGAATGTTTTGCTTGTTTTTACTTCTGGTTTTTTTTTTTTTGCTTTTTGCATTTCACTTTCAGAAGGAAAATGTTGGCTGTGTGGGTGCTGAGCCACGGAGCCTGTGTGTGGCCCTACGGCTTGGCACCCACACAGTGGAGTCCTGCTACAGCTGGCAGAAACTGCTGGGATTTCATAGCTGTGAAGCACTACGTTAGGCCTTTGGCATTACCCCACCCTTCCTGAGCACTGCCTTTGAATAAGCCCATATCCTTTGGCCATCTATGGATTGCAGGCTTTGCAGGGCATTCTCTTTGGCCAGTGAATGAAAAAGGGTACTGAAGCCTGCACGTGCAGAAACAAACGTGGTCTAGCTCTTCATTGACAGTTCCTCTCATTTACTATTGGATTTTCCTATGGGACTTGCAATAAGGAAGTTGAGTTTGGGGTGTGAATGATCAACAGGCATTGTTGTGCTGGCAGAGGTAAATTCAGCCAGAGAGAAGAATGCCACCGCCGGAAAACGGAACCAATGCATCAAGGCTAATCTGAAAGTGAAACTAAAGAGCTTTAAATTGACCAAACTATGCAGAACATCTGAAGATGTTTCAGATCAAAAAAGGATCTGGATTCATCCCTCCAACTTGGGTAACAATGTATGATATTGCTGAAAGTGAGAGCTGTAATGTGAGGATTTGAGGTTGTAGCCAGGTGGGGGTTGGTCTCTTCTCCCAGGCAACCAGCAACAGAACAGCTGAAGAAGTTGAGGGTGTTTAGCCTGGAGAAGAGGAGGCTCAGGGATGACCTCATTGCTGTCTACAACTACCTGAAGGGATGCTGTAGCCAGATAGTGGTCATTCTCTTCTCCCAGGCAACCAGCAACAGAACAGCTGAAGAAGTTGGGGGTGTTTAGCCTGGAGAAGAGGAGGCTCAGGGATGATCACATTGCTTTCTACAACTACCTGAAGGGATGCTGTAGCCAGACAGCAGTCAGGCTTTTCTCCCAGGCAACCATCAACAGAACAGCTGAAGAAGTTGGGGGTGTTCATCCTGGAGAAGAGGAGGCTAAGGGATGACCTTACTGCTGTCTACAACTACCTGAAGGGAGGTTGTAGCCAGATAGTGGTCAGTCTCTTCTCCCAGGCAACCAGCAACAGAACAAAGGGACACAGTCTCAAGTTGTGCCAGGAGAGGTTCAGGCTGGATGTTAGGAAGAAGTTCTTGCCAAAGAGAGTGATTGGCATTGGAATGGGCTGCCCAGGGAGGTGCTGGAGTCACTATCCCTGGAGTTGTTCAAGCAGAGCCTGGATGAGGCACTTAGTGCCATGGTCTAGTTGCTTGGCTAGGGCTGGATGCTAGGTTGGACTGGATGATCTTGGAGGTCTCTTCCAATCTGGTTGATTCTATGATTTCAGGAACTCCAGAAATGAGCTGAAAAGTTTGATTTCAGATAGGATGGAAAAGTAATGTTTATAGAGTGTTTAGAGCCATGCCACATATTTGGGGGCAAAATTCACCTCTCAAATATCCAGACTTCAGGTTAGGATAAACATTACATTGAGTAGAAGCTTCAGTTTGGCTATTTAAGCTACACAATTCTATTTACCAAGAAATAACTGGTGAAATAGGAAAAAAAAAACCCAACCCTAAACCCCAAATCCCAAACATAATTTACTGCTGTTGTATCATTTCTCCTTACAGAAAAATGTAACAGGAAGAAACCACTGAAACATATTTTAGGTCTGAAGAACCATGTTTCTTGAGTATCTGTAAATCTACGAATGTCCTGCTGCTTTGACTGATTTCTGTAAGCCCCAAAGCCCCAGCCTTGGTGAAAGGCCACACACAGATCACAGACTGTATAGGAGAAACCCTAATGTCTCATTTGGTGTGGCACGGAGGCTGCCTGTCTGTTTTGGAGTCAGTATAAGGTCATAGAATGGTCTAGCTTGGAAGGGACATCAAGGATCATCCAGTTTCAACCCCCCACCATAGGCAGGGACACCTCCCACTAGAACAGGTTGCTCAAGGCTTCATCCAACCTGGCCTTGAACACCTCCAGGGAGGGAGCAGCCACAACATCCCTGGGCAACCTGTGCCAGTGTCTCACCACCCTCACTGCAAAGAACTTCCTCCTAATATCTAGTCTAAATCTCCCCTCTGCCAGTTTAAACCATTACCCCTCACGCTGTCCTTACAAGACCTTCTCAGTAGTCCCTCTCCAGCCTTCCTGCAGTCCCATTCAGATACTGGAAAGCCACTGTAAG
The DNA here is from genome assembly GCF_015220805.1 of Pogoniulus pusillus. Lineage (NCBI taxonomy): Eukaryota > Metazoa > Chordata > Aves > Piciformes > Lybiidae > Pogoniulus > Pogoniulus pusillus. The sequence goes on from NC_087288.1 coordinate 15,969,440, forward strand.
GTCTCCTCAAATCCTTCTCTTCTCCAGACTGAAGAGCCCCAACTCTCATAGCCTGTCCTCTCCAGCCCTCCTCTGGACTTGCTGCAAGAGTTCCATGTCCTTCTTGTGTTGGGGGCTCTAGAACTGTACACAGGACTCCAGGCGGGGTCTGATGAGAGCAGAGTAAAGTGGGAGGATCCCCTCCCTTGCCCTGCTGCCCACACTTCTTTTGATGCAGCCCAGGACACAGTTGCTATCTGTTACACATACACCTCCATGGCAGGGGGCGTTGGAACTGGATTCAGACTGGATGTGAGGAGAAAGTTGTTCAGCATGAGAGTGGTGAGAGGCTGGAATGGGTTGCCCAGGGAGGTGGTTGAGGCCCCATTCCTGAAAGTGTTTAAGGCCAGGATAGATGAGGCTGTGGGCAGCCTGATGTAGGGTAGGGTGTCCCTGCCCATGGCAGGGAGATTGGAACTGGCTGATCCTTGTGTTCCCTTCCAACCCTGACTGATTCTATGATTCTATGCTTCTATATTAAGGGCCGGCATGCAAGCACAGAGGGATACATACAGAGATAGAAACCCATCAGTGGGATATTTGAGATGGAGCTGTGGGATCCTGCTCACTGTTTGAGAGAGGGGCAGTGATATTTTCCCATGTAAAGCACACTAAGTAAAATCTTTCAGTAAAATTCTCACACAAAGTGGTGCATTTAGTGGAAAAAAAAAAAGTAGTAATAATAACAACAATAAAAAGGAAAACCAACATAGAATCACAGAATCAAGCAGGTTGGAAGAGACCTCTAAGATCATCCAGTCCAACCTAGCACCCAGCCCTAGCCAGTCAACCAGACCATGGCGCTAAGTGCCTCAGCCAGGCTTTGCTTGAACACCTCCAGGGATGGTGACTCCACCACCTCCCTGGGCAGCCCATTCCAACACCAATCACTCTCTCTGGGAAGAACTTCCTCCTAACATCCAGCCTGCCCATTCGAGTATGTTAGGAATTCTGTCAAGAATTTTTATTTCAGATAACAGATTCCAAGCCCTCATTATCAGTGTGGAGGAACTAATCCCCTCTGTTCACATTTTTGCCAAGACCAAACGTGGAAAATACTCAAGCCACACCTGTTTCGGTTCTACAACACACACGCACTTCTGCTTGCCAACTCTCTAGCTGATAAAATTAGTTAGGGGATTTCTGAGCCTTTTTTTCCTTTTCTTTTCTATTTTGTTTTATTTTCGAGGCAGTTACAGGACAGCAGTAGCAAGGGCATGTGGTTAGCTCATAGGGATGTGAGAGGGAAAGCAGAAACACTATAAATCTCCAGCAGCAGTTACACAGAGGAAGATTCAGCTGTAGTATCAAATCTAGTGCCATGGCTGTGCCACAGGTAGCAGTGAGGGGATAGGAGGTTAGCCTGCTTAAGCAAGTCAGTTCACTTAATTCTCTGAAGTGCTGGATGATGGCACAGCACCTGAGACTGTCCATGCTGTAAAGTAGGAGAGAGAAGCAGTCTTTTTGAAAGAAAGGGATTTAAATCTGTTTAATGCTCATGAAGTCTATGAGGTTGAGTTAAAATGATGCTATGTTGTTCAGCTGCTTAAGGAACACCTGATGCTTTTGGATATATAACAGCACCTGAGACTGTCCATGCTGTAAAGCAGGAGAGAGAAGCAGTCTTTTTGAAAGAAAGGGATTTAAATCTGTTTAATGCTCAGTAGAAGAGGCTATGGGGTTGGTGAAAAATGATGCTAAGTTGTTCAGCTGCTTAAGGAACACCTGATGCTTTTGGATATATTACAGCACCTGAGACTGGCCAAGAGAGCCAGTGGCATCCTGGCCTGCGTCAAGGAATGGTGTGGTCAGCAGGAGCAGGGAGGTCATTCTGCCCCTGTACTCTGCACTGCTTAGACCACACTTCAAGTACTGTGTTCAGTTCTGGGCCTTCCAGTTTAGGAGGGACATTGAGATGCTTGAGCATGTCCAGAGAAGGGTGACGAGGCTGGGGAGAGGCCTTGAGCACAGCCCTACGAGGAGAGGCTGAGGGAGGTGGTGGAGTCGCCGTCCCTGGGGCTGTTCAAGGCAGGACTGGATGTGGCACTTGGTGCCATGGTCTAGCCTTGAGCTCTGTGGTAAAGGGTTGGACTTGATGATCTGTGAGGTCTCTTCCAACCTTGGTGATACTGTGATACTGTGAACTGGGATTGTTTAGCCTGGAGAAGAGGAGGCTCAGGGGAGACCTTATTGCTGTCTACAACTACCTAAGGGGAGGTTGTAGCCAGGAGGAGGTTGCTCTCTTCTCTCAGGTGGCCAGCACCAGAACAAGAGGACACAGCCTCAAGCTGTGTCAGGGGAAATTTAGGCTTGAGGTGAGGAGAAAGTTCTTCCCTGAGAGAGTCATTGGACACTGGAATGGGCTGCCCGGGGAGGTGGTGGAGTCGCCGTCCCTGGAGCTGTTCAAGGCAGGATTGGACGTGGCACTTGGTGCCATGGTCTGGCCTTGAGCTCTGTGGTAAAGGGTTGGACCTGATGATCTATGAGGTCTCTTCCAACCTTGGTGATACTGTGATACTGTCCATTCTGTAAAGCAGGAGAGAGAAGCAGTCTTTTTGAAAGAAAGGGATTTAAATCTGTTTAATGCTCAGTAGAAGGGGCTATGAGGTTGAGGAAAAATGATGCTATGTTGTTCAGATGCTTAAGGAACACCTGATGTTTTTGGATATATAACATTAATTTCAGTGCTTTTGGATACTTAACAGCAGTATTCATTTCTGTGTCCTCCTTTCTCCTCAGTGCAAACCTGCATTTAAAATCTACCCCATTATTACACCTTTGGGCCCTTGTATCACTTCAGTGGAGAATCACCCCATTGGCAGTGTGTTCTGAATGATCAGGTAATGAGGTGGATTGGGAACTGGTTGAAGGAAAGAAGCCAGAGAGTTGTGGTCAATGGGATGGAATCTAGATGGAGGCCTGTGGCTAGTGGGGTTCCATAGGGGTCAGTACTGGGACCTGTTCTGTTCAATATGTTCATCAATGACCTAGGTGAGGGCACAGAGTGCACTGTCAGCAAGTTTGCTGATGATACCAAGCTGGGTGGAGTGGCTGTCACACCAGAAGTTTGTTCTGCCATTCGGTGAGACTTGGACAGGCTGGAGGGTTGGGCAGGGAGGAACTGAATGAAATTCAACAAGGACAAGTGCAGAGTCTTGCATTTGGGAAAGAACAACCCCAGGGATCAGTACAGACTGGGGACTGATCTGTGGGAAGGCAGCAAAGAGAGAAAAGGGTCTGGAGGTACTGGTTGATGGGAGGTTGACCATGAGCCAGCAATGTGCACTCATGGCCAGAAGGGTCAATGCCATTCTGGGGTGTGGCTAGTAGGTAGAGAGAGGTTCTCCTACCCCTCTACTCTACCCTGGTGAGGCCACATCTGGAGCACTGTGTTCAGTTCTGGGCCCCCCAGATCAAGAGAGACATGGAACTGCTTGAGAGTGGCCAGCACAGAGCCACAGAGATGATTCAGGGAATGGAATATCTCTCTTACAAGGAGAGACTGAAGGAGCTGGAGCTCTTTAGCTTGGAGAAGAGGAGACTGAGAGGTGACCTCATCATCAGTGTTTATAAGTGTGTAAAGGGTGAGTGCCAGGAGGCAGGAGCCAGACTTTGCTGGGTGATGCTCGATGGCAGGACAAGGGGCAATGGGTGGAAGCTGAAGCATAGGAAGTTTCATTTAAACATGAAGAGGATTTTTTTCCCTGTGAGGGTGACAGAACAGTGGAATAGGCTGCCCAGGGGGGTTGTGGAGTCTCCCTCTCTGGAGATATTCAAAACCCTCCTGGATGCACTCCTGTGTGATCTGGTATAGGTGATCCTGCTCTGGCAGGATGAGCTTTACAGGTCCCTTCCAGCCCCTGACATTCACAGTATCACAGTATCACCTTTTAGGATTCTTTCCAACCCAATGCAATCTATGAATCTGTGCTTCCTCTCCACACATTTCCACCTTTTAGGGTCCCTTCCAACCCAATGCAATCTATGAATCTGTGCTTCCTCTCCACACATTTCCACCTTTTAGGGTCCCTTCCAACCCAATGCAATCTGTGAATTTTTGCTTTCTCACCACCCATTTCCTGGTTTTAGCTTAAAATAACCAAACCTACCTACAGGTACACTGAAACACACAACGACATGGTAAATTAACAAATGAATTGATTTTACTTTTCTTTACTGCACTAATGCTATAGATTCCAAAATCAATACTTCTGCTATAGAAACAATGAATTAAAATAGTTTCAGAAGAATAAATAACTTTCTTGGCAAAAAGAAATAGCTGCCTATGGTTTAGTACTTGGTGTCTGGTGGAAATGCTCATCTTTCTTTCATGTTAGGTTATATACAGATTATTCTCTTCAGTTTTCACAATGGTGATGCAATTTACCCTTTTCCTGTGGGAGAGTTATTTTACAGTCTTAAAATACTGGGATTGTTTAGTCTGGAGAAAAGGAGGCTGAAGGGAGACCTCATTATTCTCTGTAACTACTCAAAAGGAGGTGGTAGTGAGCTGAGAAATGGCCTGAAATTGTGTTGAAGGAGGTTTAGACTTGATACTGGGGAAAAAAAATCGTTCCTGACAGAGTGGTTAGGAATTGGAATAGAATCATAGAATCAACCAGATTGGAAGAGACCTCCAAGATCATCCAGTCCAACCTAGCACACATCCCTAGCCAGTCAACTAGACCATGGCACTAAGTGCTTCATCCAGGCTTTGCTTGAACACATCCAGGGATGGTGACTCCACCACCTCCCTGGGCAGCCCATTCCAATGACAAATCACTCTCTCTGGGAAGAGCTTCCTCCTAACATCCAAATTACTGTTTACAGAGGATAGTTCAAACTTACTAAAGGCAGACTTCCAGTGTTTGGGTGCCCACCTGTGGGATTTGGTGTGCTCTGTTTTAGTGCCTTTACAACATTGAAGAATGGCTTTCAAAAGCTATTGATGTTTGAATTTGGGAAGCTTAGATTTAAGGAAGAATGGAACTAAGTGTCAAATCCAAACCAATCTGCTTTTTTAGTGTCTGTTCCTCAGATCTGAGAAACTGAGTCCTGGTTTCCTCTCAATGTCTACCTCAAATAGTTTGGAAATAGCCAAGAAGGGTTTAATTGTCCTTGTAGGCCAAATGATTTTGGGGCTGGGTGAGTGACCCTGCAGGTATTTCACAGTCTGTATATGTATCTGGCTAGTTCTTTTTCCTCAAATGCAAAACATTCTGTAGTCACCCACATCTGACTAATCAAAAGAGGGGTTTAGAGCACTCAGCCTCCTAATTTGTGGCCATGTGATGTTGACTGCTTTTTGGGCCCTGATGCTTAGCTGGCTCTTTGCATCACTCAACAAATCACAGTGCAATTTTTGGAAGTCTGAATGTTATGTGATCATAGAATCATAGAATCAACCAGGTTGGAAGAGACCTCCAAGATCATCCAGTCCAACCTATCACCCTGCCCTATCCAATCAACTAGACCATGGCACTAAGTGCCTCATCCAGTCTTTTCTTGAAGACCCCCAGGGACGGTGCCTCCACCACCTCCCTGGGCAGCCCATTCCAATGGCAAAGCACTCTCTCTGTGAAGAACTTCCTCCTAAAATCCAGCCTGTACTTCCCCCAGCACAACTTGAGATAGTAGTCAAGAGCCTTAAAATGTCTGTTACGTTTATGCAGTCACTTTTATCAGGCAAGTTTATAATCTCACCAGAGAATGAAATCAGATCTGTCCAAGGAGACTGATTATTCACAAAACAATGTTGACTAACATTATTTCTTTTCCAGTCTTTTACTTCTCCTTTGATTATATCTTGTGTCAGTTTTATTTCTGGTTCTGCAATTGCAAACCCACAATAAGAGTGCTATAATGTTGCACAGATCTGCTCATGGTAAGCTCTCCTGTTGATTCCAACTCTTAAGCCTTCATATTTTCTATCTTCCATATTTTCTTCTTCTTTTTATTTAATTGTAAACATTTTTAACTCAAATAAGCAGACAACATTTATGTTTTCCAAGTAATTTAGGAGTCCTGATTGAAAAAAAGAGAAGAAGAAGATATGCAGAATCAAAGCAGCACTCTATGTGCTGGCACACAGAGCAGAGTTATGGCAGCATAACAACTTACCACCCACCCCTTAGCAAGCTGTCTGTGTCCTGTGATTGTGATGGGGCTGTCCTGAGGTTACAGTTACACCACACCAGTAGGGTGAGCTTCCAGCTTAAGCATTCAAAAGTAATTAGATGTGATGTGTTGGCTGAGGAGTGGTAACTTCTTATGGTGTTGCCATCACATTGGATGGAATGCCCAAGAAGAAGTCACTTAAAAAACGAGGCACAGGCTCCTAAATTCCTTAGGTCCACTGCTCCTTTCAACAATCCAAACACACATATGCACATATACACATACACTCCTTTCCAATGACAACCACTCAGGATCTATAGCATAAAACTCAGCCTCCTGTACTCAGTTAGTATGCCTATAGAGCAGCAAAGCAACCAGATGTTTCCTAGAACTCATCTGCATACACACCATGCTTATCAGAACTTTGAAAACCATACTGCTGCTTAGTTGTTCCTTTTCCCTCCTCTTTTCCTTCTTTCTCAACTATTTATGCAAACAGCACTTTGAAACATACACAGAAAACTATACTTTGCTGGAAAAGGTGCTATTGGTTCAGGAATGCTTTTGCACTTAACACCTCCATGAACTTTTTTTGCTACAGGATATCTCATCTGGAAGGTCCATTCAGAGGTGGCTGGCTGGCGTGCCAAATTCAGGCTCCATACTCTGTCTTCTCCAGGTGCTAAATTACCTTTCCTGATAGCTAAGTCTGGGGAGATGTTTGAGTTAGGCTTGAACAGTACACTCGGATCTTGGCCATTCCCTCTTCCGGACACCCAATAGCCCTGTGAATGTTCCAAACTGATAATGTCAGGCTTGAAAGAGAGCTGGTCTGAGAAACCACTTTTTGCTGCATTTTTTCCTGAGCAGACATAAAATGAGGATGTTGTAAGGAAAAAATAAAGAGCAGAGATCCATGTGAAAAGTCTGAGTTGTGGATGCCCTTACAGTACCACAGTATCACAGTATCACAGTATCATCAAGATTGGAAGAGACCTCAGAGATCATCAAGTCCAACCCTTTACCACAGAGCTCAAGGCCAGACCATGGCACCAAGTGCCACATCCAATCTTGCCTTGAACAGCTCCAGGGACAGCGACTCCACCACCTCCCCGGGCAGCCCATTCCAGTGTCCAATGACTCTCTCAGGGAAGAACTTTCTCCTCACCTCCAGCCTAAATTTCCCCTGGCACAGCCTGAGGCTGTGTCCTCTTGTTCTGGTGCTGGCCACCTGAGAGAAGAGAGCAACCTCCTCCTAGCCACAACCACCCTTCAGGTAGTTGTAGACAGCAATGAGGTCTCCCCTGAGCCTCCTCTTCTCCAGGCTAACCAATCCCAGCTCCCTCAGCCTCTCCTCCTAGGGCTGTGCTCAAGGCCTCTCCCCAGCCTCGTCGCCCTTCTCTGCACATGCTCAAGCATCTCAATGTCCCTCCTAAACTGGGGGGCCCAGAATTGAACACAGGACTCAAGGTGTGGTCTGACCAGTGCAGAGTACAGGGGCAGAATGACCTCCCTGCTCCTGCTGACCACACCATTCCTGATGCAGGCCAGGATGCCACTGGCTCTCTTGGCCACCTGGGCACACTGCTGGCTCATGTTCAGGTGGGTATCAATCAGCACCCCCAGATCCCTCTCTGTCTGGATGCTCTCCAGCCACTCCGACCCCAGCCTGTATCTCTGCATGGGGTTGTTGTGGCCAAAGTGCAGCACCCTGCACTTGGAGCTATTGAACCCCATCCCATTGGACTCTGCCCATCTGTGCAGGCGGTCAAGGTCCTGCTGCAGAGCCCTTCTGCCCTCCAACCCAGCCACATCTGCCCCCAGCTTGGTGTCATCTGCAAACTTGCTGATGACTGACTCCATGCCCTCATCCAGATCATCTATGAAGATGTTAAGAGGATGGGGCCCAGCACTGATCCCTGAGGGACACCACTAGTGACAGCTGCCAGCTGGATGTGGCACCATTCACCACCACTCTCTGGGCTCGTCCCTCCAGCCAGTTCCTAACCCAGCACAGAGTGTTGCCATCCAAGCCATGCGCTGACAGCTTAGCCAGCAGTTTGCTGTGGGGGACAGTGTCAAAGGCCTTGCTGAAGTCCCCACAGCTGCCAGTGCTGTGCTTGCCTGCTAGGATAGGAGAACACATCAGTGTTCACTTGTGCACGGCCTTTGTTTTGGCATTTCACATGTAAGTTGTTATGACTTCCAAGAGGCACATCATAGCCCAAGATGCAGCACACAGGGGTCCAGCAATACCCCAGCAGACCATACTCTTGGTAGAGGATGGACTTACAGCTATTGTGGGCAGGAGGAAAGAGGGAAGGGTTAATCTGCTCTAGCAATGGCAGCAGGGTTGACAAATGCTTTGACTTTTTTATAGCTTATTAAGAGACTGGAGACCGTTGGTTCTGGAGAGCATGCTGATTGTCTCTCCCTGTCTGAAGAGCATGGCCTCATGAAGGGGCAATTGTGTTGCTCTTCACAAGAAACTCGACAATGAAAATCAAAAGAGCAGGGATTTCAGATGTAGTCATCTCTGGCCTGTGGGTGCATTAGCCTGTCTGCACAGAAGCCATGACTTGCTGTACTGTGAGCATCACCACATGCTCAAGAAGACTGTTTCATGGCAGTGTGGAAACAGATGATGTGGATGAGAAGCGAGGTCCCTTCAGCTCCTTCATAATGGCCAGTTGCACATGTCTAAGGGAGACTACCAACATATGTAACAATAGGTCTCACATGGGGCTGCTCCCCACCACCAGTGATTCCAGATCAGGCCTCCCTGTGCCTGCTGTGGTAGCTTTCTATAAGGCTGAGCCACTAAAGCCTGATGAGCTCCCTCTGGCCTCTGTCACTCACTTGTAAGGTGTGGTGTGATCTCAGACAGGATATTTCTAGCTTCATGAGCTCTAGCAGCATCCTGGTATGGACACCCAAAAGCCTGCCTCTTAGTGCTGTCCCTGCTCTCTGTCTCAGCCCGTGCAATCAGCATTGCTGTCCTTTCCTCCCTCTGCTTCCCACTGCTGAGCACAGCATGGCACAGCAAAGACTTCAGGCCAAACCTTGTGCCAGCTACTTTACCCTTGGGCAGTGAGACATGAAGACATTACCAGAAGCCAGCATGTCATGGTGGGAAGAGATGTGATCATTTCTCCTGAAACAGCCCATCCACTGCTAACTGGGCATTTGCCACAATTCTCTCTGAAAAAGGAGACTCTTTTGCTTTTATGCTTTGTGTTTTGTGCTCTGGTTTTGTTTTATTAGCATTTAATGTTCTGATATAGATGTATCTCTCCAGAAAAGCTTCTGTGCATCAGGATTTCTGTTTTCATTTATGACCTTAAGGGAAAACATCTGTTGCTGTTGTTGCCTTACCATTTGTCTTCAGTTTTTTCTTGTAACTTTTGTTTAACTTTTGACATCATCATTCTTTTCATATCCTATCTTACTGCACTGTATCTTCCTGTTTCTGTGCTAGGTCACATGCTGGTGTCAGTGTCTTTCAGGACAAAGTCTCATTCTTTATTTTTTGGAGGTGTTCAAGCTAATATCTTGACTGTTGCTGCTCTTTGGGATTTTAATGGTCTGTTCTCTTGCTCCAGAGTAATTTTTCCCAGAGAGAAAATCTGCATCAAAATTTGAATCTTCTCATTTTCCTTCCCAAAGGACAATTCCTGGATGTTCTCTAGCTTGTGATTTAGGGATTTTTAGGTGCCTTGGTACTGCTCGTTGATGGCTGTTGAAGGAAAATACTGAAAAGAAAACTGAGGCCCAGATTAATTTCATTTACACTGCACCTCTCAGTGCTTGTCACTCTTTTACAGAGCTAGCAGAGAGAGAAACAGGACAAGTGAGATCTTAAGTGAGTGAAATTGTCCTCACTTCTCTTTTGACTAAACCGCCAGCAAATTACATAGTGAGACCATAGTGCAACTGCACTCCTAACTGAGGCAATTCAGGAAAAGGGTTAGAGTTAGATGGGTAGCAGTCAAACCACAGAGGGAAGATATAAGCTTTAAAAGGAGTGCCACTGAGGGGCTGATTAGTACAGTATCCCAACAGGCTCTCTCTTCCATGCATTACTACAGTAAAGAAGAAGAAGGGAAATGGCAGAAACAGAGAGCATAAAATCATCAGTGTCACCAGTTTGAGTAAATCCAATGTTACCTTTAAATGGCTCTTTTCTTGGGATTAAAAGGTGATGAATTCAGTTAAACTCCTTGACACTAACTGTTACCACTGAGACCTGAAGAAGCCACATACACTGAAACTCTGCCTGAGATGTCAGTGACTGACACAGACACTGATTTCTTTTCCAATCATAGAATCATAGAATCAACCAGGTTGGAAGAGACCGCCAAGATCATCCAGTCCAACCTATCACCCTGCCCTATCCAATCAACCAGACCATGGCACTAAGTGCCTCATCCAGTCTTTTCTTGAAGACCTCCAGGGACAGTGCCTCCACCACCTCCCTGGGCAGCCCATTCCAATGGGCAATCACTCTCTCTGTGAAGAACTTCCTCCTAACATCCAGCCTATACCTACCCTGGCACAACTTGAGACTGTGTCCCCTTGTTCTGTTGCTGGTTGCCTGGGAGAAGAGGCCACCCCCCACCTGGCTACAATGCCTCTTCAGGTAGTTGTAGACAGCAATAAGATCACCCCTGAGCCTCCTCTTCTCCAGGCTAAACAGGCCCAGCTCCCTCAACCTCTCCTCATAGGATTTGTGCTCCAGGCCCCTCACCAGCTTTGTTGCCCTTCTCTGGACATGTTCCAGCACCTCAACATCTTTCTTGAATTGAGGAGCCCAGAACTAGACACAGTACTCAAGGTGAAGGGCTTTATGTAACTAAGCTACAATTGCCAGGCACACCTGTGGCAAAATGTGATTCCTTTAGCATAAGAGTGAAGGTCATCAGAAGAACAGAGTAAGCAAGCTTGGTACTTCTCTAGCCCAGATACTAAAACACAGGAATTTGGCTTCAGGAAATGTAATGCAACCTCTTTAGGTGCCCAGGCCTTAGCTGAGTATAAACAAAAAGACATATTTGGAACAATACTGATACCACAGATTTTTGCAAGATCAAGAATAATGAAAACAAGATCTTTCAAGACAGCTCATCTGCTGGTCTCTGCTTATCCCACATTCCCTACTAACTGCTCTCTAAAATTGAAATGGATACTCATCCTCTTCTGAGTACAATGTGCTTATATAAGGCTCAGCTGATAAGCAGTGTTGTAGCTGTCATACAAAGGGAATTGTTAAAGAGTTGGGCTGCAGTGGCTTTTCACTTCTGGATGAGATTTGGGTTTTGGCTTTGAAAACGAGAAAGGTTTTCACGTGAGGTTTGAATTCCATCAAGCCTAGTTCTCAGGGGCTCTTTTTCCTGTGAGACTGAATGCCTTGCAAAGCTGGTCTTTGTGTTTTTTTTTCCATCACTAGGTGCTGCCTGCACTCTGCAGGTCCTGTCCACCTGAGATTCAAGGGAAAAGTGAAGAATCCAGATCTAGAAATGCTCATGTCAGTCCCTTTCTCCTGACATAATGGGAGTGAAAGAATGGCAGACACTATCACTGAGACCCAATCCAGACTACAATTCTGGTACACAAAATGTTTTCCCATATGTCTAGAGATTTCCCACAACCTTTATACAAATACACAAGATGATGTCAAAATTCAAGCATGAATTGTGAATAAAAATACTTTTTTTCCTGGATTTCTTAGGTTCTTAGCAAATGCAGAAAACCCTACTGTAAATAGAATCATAGAATCATGTGAATCATAGAATCAAGCAGGTTGGAAGAGACCTCCAAGATCATCCAGTCCAACCTAGCACCCAGCCCTAGCCAGTCAACTAGACCATGGCACTAAGTGCCTCATCCAGGCTTTGCTTGAACACCTCCAGGGATGGTGACTCCACCTCCCTGGGCAGCCCATTCCAATGCAAATCACTTTCTCTGCCAGGAACTTTCTAACAACATCCAGCCTAGACCTCTCCTGGCACAACTTGAGACTGTGTCCCCTTGTCCTATTGCTGGTTGCCTGGGAGAAGAGCCCAACCCCACCTGGCTACAACCTCCCTTCAGGTAGTTGTAGACAGCAATGAGGTCAGCCCTGAGCCTCCTCTTCTCCAGGCTGCACACCCCCAGCTCCCTCAGCCTCTCCTCATAGGCTTTGTGTTCCAGGCCCCTCACCAGCTTTTTTTGCCCTTCTCTGGACACATTCCAGTACCTCAACATCTCTCTTGAATTGAGGAACCCAGAACTGGACACAGTACTCAAGGTGTGGCCTGACCAGTGCTGAGTACACAGGAAGAATAACCTTTGAAACCAAATCATTGTGAAGCAACAGAACAAACACCCACAAAAATCTTCCCTCAAACTCTGTTTTGTCAAAAGAAACCAGTGAAACTCTTGAAAAAATATTTTAAAGATTTAAATCTTTTAAAGATTTAAAAAAATCTTTTAAATCTTTAAAATGCTTAAGAAAATTTTCAAGGGTAGAGCTCTCTGTATACAGTATCACAGTATCAACAAGGTTGGAAGAGACCTCATAGATCATCAAGTCCAGAGCCTCAGGGACATTAAAGACATAGAATCTGCATAGTGGAAACTTAAAGCCAAGAAGTGAATGATGAAAAAGAAAAATCTTCATTTCATATCTTGGCTTCTGCAGTCTTATCAGTGTCCTGACCAGTAGAATTGAGCCTGTGAAAAATGTATGTCCTCAAGTTCAAATGTGCAGGGTAAAAGAATATCTAAAAGAAGTTAATTCCATTGCTTGTTTCTTAAATAGTTTTCAGTGTTGGAGATGGTTTTATAATCAAGTGTCTATGATCAGAGACTTTTGGATAGACACCAAATCAAAACATCAGCAAAGAGAATGGGGTGATGTGGAAAACTGATTTATTCATTCATAGTCAATAAAGTAAGCATGCAGTAGCTGGATTGTAAATAGCACTGTGGAGAAGATTTATAAGTCTTAACATGGGGCAAGAGGTTTATCCTAGTTAAAAGCACATTTTAACTGGAAGAACCTTTCACTGTGTTTATTAAATGAGGCCTTGGGCACCAGATGAAACCTTAGGTCTGTGTGAATTCAAAATGGCAAAATATGTGATCTGTAACAGTGTCCTTCATTTCTAAAGCAGAGAGCTAGAATCAGTCTGAAAATGTACAAAAAAATAGAGATTAAAAATTCTAAGCAAAATAAAACCGAGCCTCAGCAGGACCATGCACTCTGCTTAAAACTTCCCTTTACTCCAGATTGCTATGTTTATAAATCAAAATTATATGTCCAGTGGGGAAAAGGGAAGTTAAACTGTTTCCAAAAGAAAAAAAAAAAAAAAAAGGACAAGTGATTCATTTCTGTTAAAATCATAATTGAAAATACAGAACACAGAAATGCCCTTGGTTTACTCCTGTTTTTATTTGTAACATTTGCTTTGCTGCAGATTACCATGATCAAGAGGCTGAAAAAGAATCCTTTTTTGCCACTATAAATCTTTCAACTATTTGAGAAGTAATACACATTGCAGGCTTTCTGCACCCTATAAAGTAGAGCTTCATCTTTACCAGGGACAAATGCACTTCCTTTGGTTTCCTGATAGGGCAGACCATTCCAGTATTGCATTTATTAAACAAAAAATATCTTTATTGACTGTAGGGTATAAACAACTCTGAAGATACCCTAGTGAAATCTAATGAGGTATTTCCTTTTGCAGCATGACAAGGTTCAAATATGTGCATATGTGCAGCAAAGAAAGTAAAATTGACTCTGACAATCAGATACCCCAGTGAGCTTCTATCTCTGCAACAAATGTGCTCTAAATTCCAATGTGCTTTGACAATCACCATTTATTTCAATGCACGCTCCCCAGACACTAAATCTTATGGGCCAAATCCCAGTCCCACAGAAGTCAGAAGGAGTTTTGCCATAGGTATCAATGGTGGAAAGATTTTGATCCCAACTATGTTTAAAAGCAATCAGATGGATGCAAATGAAAGGAAGTGGATGCCTTTACCCCTAGAAGTTCCAAGTACATGGAAAAAGCATATAAGTCTGTGAAACTCTCACATGCTGACAGAGTAGCAGCTGCCCTTTTCAACTTAGCAAGATAGCTCTTCAAGGCCTAGAGTTGCAGACAGTTGTCTGTCTTCCAGTGCAGTGAGTCAGATTTATCTCCCTAGGTATGACACGCACTTCTGATAGCAAAATACTGTTTCCAGGAGCTCATCTGTGCTAGCGACTGTCATAAGGTTTTGGCTGGTCATAGGATGGATTTACTTGGATTCAAAGATGTGCTGCAAACAGTCTGTTGCACCAAGAAGTGAATATTATGGATATTCTATGGATAGGAAAACTTGAAAGCAAGAGGAGGATAGAATTTATGGGGGCATCTCTGCGCACAAGAGGGACAGAGGGTTCCAGGGTGCCTGTGAAATTAATCATAGAATCATAGAATCAGTCAGGGTTGGCAGGGACCACAAGGATCATCTAGTTCCAACACCCCTGCCATGGCCAGGGACACCCTACCCTATATCAGGCTGCCCACAGCCTCATCCAGCCTGGCCTTAAACACCTCCAGCCATGGGGCCTCAACCACCTCCCTGGGCAACCCATTCCAGCCTCTCACCACTCTCATGCTCAACAACTTCCTCCTCACTTCCTGCCTGAACCTACCCATCTCCAGCTTTGCTCCACTCCCCCCAGTCCTGTCACTCCCTGACAGCCTGAAAAGTCCCTCCCCAGCTTTTCTGTAGTCCCCTTCAGATCCTGGAAGGCCACAAGAAGGTCACCTGGGAGCCTCCTCTTTTCCAGACTGAACAGCCCCTGACAGACTTTCAGTCTGTGCTCACAGCAGAGCTGCTGCAGCCCTCTGAGCATCCCAGTGACCTTTCTCCAGACACACTCAAGCATCTCCACATCCTTCTTGTAATGGGGGCCCTGGAACTGGCTGCAGTACTCCATGTGGGGTCCTAGCAGAGTGGAGTAGAGGGGAGAATCACCTCCCTGGCCCTGTTGGCCACACTTCTCCTGATGCAGCCCAGGCTCTGCTTGGCTTTCTGGGCTGCAAGTGCACACTGCTGGCTCATGTTGAGCTTCTCCACCCACCAGCACCCCCTAGTCCCTCTCCTCAGGGCTGCTCTCCAGCCAGCCACTGCCCAGCCTGCATTTGTGCTTGGCATTGCCCTGACCCAGATGAGACCTTTGGAAATTCAGTCACTTATATGACAGAAGGAATTAATGATCAATTCTAACAAAGGTATAAGGAGAATGAATATAATCACAGTCTGGGTTTTTTTTTTTTTAATGTTGAAAATAAATTCAGAATCAGATCTTGAACTGATTTAGGCATTGAAGGTTTTTCTGAGGTATGTTGTAGGCTGTGTACACCAGCAGACTTAGGTCATGGAGTGAAGGTAAAGACTGAGCAATGAGACTAAGTGTCATTTAACTAGTCACCCTACAAATATAGGAAGCCATATTTGGTGAAGGATAAATCACTCAACTCAAATATACCCTCAACTCCCAGTCCCTTTGCCTTGCAGGCTCAGTCCCTCACTTCTTTCATGTGACTTCATGGCTGGTCTCAGCTCAGCATCACAGGACAAGTTTAGACCTTCCTAGTTGGTTCAGAGAACAAACAAAATAAAAAGTAACTGTGAGGAAACTGTGATGTCTCTTCAGGCAAGAGCAATTCCACAAACTCAACAAAAAAGAGAAGAAAAAGTGTTTCCTGTACATTGGTCACATAATTCTGCAGAAAAGCTAGTTTTAAAAAGGAGAAATGTGGATGCCTGAAAACGTGAAATAAAAAGGGGAAAGAATAAGTTATTTTCTGAATACGTGCTTGAGCAGCATTTGAAGTGCAATTGTTTACTTTTAGTGCCTATTTCATAGCTGCCACAATCTCTAATGTGATGGTCAACATGTCTACCATCTCTGTGGAGTTAGCAGCATGTGAAAGGAAAAGTGTGACAATAAAGGAGGGAAGTCTCTCTTCCACATAAATGGTGCCAGTATTCCAATCACCATCTTTGTTTGAGGCCTTATCTAGTTTTATTGCTATTCTCAACAGAGAGAGGCTTGGCCAGGGGGGGTTAGGAAGCAAAGTGGATTAGAAAAGAAATGGAAGGTGAGGTTAGAGATGCAGCAGTGAGAGAAGACTACCTTATCTATGTTTTGCTTTTATTATACATCTCAGCAAGCCTATGAGTGAAGCAAACATCACCATTGTTTTCCTTCCACAGTCTGTAATCCAGTTCTTCTCACCAAAACATTCTAGCTAGCTTCAAACTAGCACAACCGGTGGCAAGGTGTGAATCCAAGGAAGGTTTATACTGCAGCTACAGCAGCTTGTTTTATTCTTTACGTGGGCAAAAAGAAAGCTTCATGTGGCAGAGGTTCCATTGCGCTTGTCAGGAACTGTAGAGCTGGGTGAGGGCTTCTGCTATAATTTTTGCAACCATGCTTTCTCACCTAGCAGAACACTGTGCTGCAGCATTGGTCCCTTGCACTTATCTCTGACAAGCTGTGTAATTGCTACACGCTTGACAACACTTCCCATTTCCTAGAACTGCTCTATGAGCAACACTCCTTTTACAAACCAGGAGTATAACTGCAAGATTTTCATCAGGTTGCTACCACCTACCAGAGGAGCAGGAGCTCATTGGAGTTCAGGACTACATCTCTCCCTTGTTGGAATAGGCAAGGTACTAAGGGTCTTTGTGGGTGAAGTCAGATTGACTTTCACTATGCAGTTCAGAAAGAGACATTGTTTAAAGTGCTGTGGGTCAGGATCCATTTAGAAGGTGTGATATTAGAGAAGCTTTTCAGAGACATTAAAAAGAAAAGATACTCTTTTTTTTTTTTTTCACATACTCAGCACACAGATGAGGAACTGAGTGGCAAAAAAGATTGCATGACATAGCCACGGCTGTACAGGAAGACTGTGTCAGTGTTGAAAACTGAATGCAAAATTTCCAGCTCCTTAACTATTTAGCCATCTTCTGCCACAAGAGGAAGATTACTGAGAATGCAGCAATCCCTCAAACAGTTGCTGGGAATCTTGAAAGATGACTCCAAGTGCACATCAATACATGAGGCAAGTGTCAAGTTTAAAAGACATTTCATTCAGCATTTCATCCTAATCTGTGTTTCCTTGTTTTAGTATTGTAAAGGCACTAAAACAAAGCACATCAAACCCCACAGGTGGGCACCCAAACACTGGAAGTCTGCCTTTAGTAAGTTTGAACTGTCCTCTGTAAACAATAATTTGGATGTTAGGAGGAAGTTGTTGTCAGAGAGAGTGATTGGCATTGGAATGGGCTGCCCAGGGAGGTGGTGGAGTCACCATCCCTGGAGGTGTTCAAGAAAAGCCTGGATGAGGCACTTAGTGCCATGGTCTGGTTGAGTGGGTAGGGCTGGGTGATAGGTTGGACTGGATGATCTTGGAGGTCTCTTCCAACCTGGTCCTATGAGCCACACTATTCTTGATCCAGGTAGGACCACAAGGATCATCCAGTTCCACCCCCCCCCCCCCCCCCCCCCCCCCCCGTCATGGGCAGGGACATCCTACTCTACATCAGATGTAGATCAGGTGTACCCTAGATTTGAAGTAGATTCAAGTATCATAAACTCAGAATAAACCAGTAGACCATTCTAGCCTGACTTTCTGTGCACCCTAGATTTGAAGTAGATTCAATTATCATAAACTCAGAATAAACCAGTAGACCATTCTAGCTTGACTTTCTGTGCACCCTAGATTTGAAGTAGATTCAAGTATCACAAACTCAGAATAAACCAGTAGACCATTCTAGCCTGACTTTCTGTGTATCCTAGATTTGAAGTAGATTCAGGTATCACAAGCTCAGAATAAATCAGTAGACCATTCTAGCCTGACTTTCTGTGCATCCTAGATTTGAAGTAGATTCAGGTATCACAAGCTCAGAATAAATCAGTAGACCATTCTAGCCTGATATTCTGTGCAGCCCAGACTGCACAATGTAGTTTACTGGATCAGGGATACCAAAAGTTTCAAAATTAATTAAATATTTCTTTTAAAAAAATATTTTGATAAAGGAAAATAGATTAAAATTCAATAAACCAAACAAATCCCCACAGAGGTCATCTTCTAGCCAACTGTGCTACCCTATCGAGTTGTCTCTTGCCTTGCCTGTTAGTTTTATACTTGTCTTTGCAATGAATCGGGAATTAATAAACAATGCACAAAGGCAGGAGAGTATCAGTCAAAAAAGGGTCACTAGCAGTAGGATTGTGATATATGATACTCTTGAAAAAACCCAAAGTCCCAGCAATTTGGGGAAAAAATGGTATGATGGATTACAGGAAATAGTAAATTACAGAAAAGTGTATTCTTTGCTACTTTTTCATAAATCCCTTGAAACTATTGTCAGGAGACGATGATTAGAAATTTCAGTACCAGTGGTAGAAATGCTCTGGCTCAAGAGGCTATTTTTGGTTTGGCCTGCAAAACTTTCATTGTTTTACATGTGAAAAATGCAGCAAAGTGTATCTATATGAATGAACATTAATCCATGCAAACAATGAAGGATTTTATACGTTGCCATTTATCTTTGGATGCATTGTTTGCCTTCATGGAGCTGCACTCATTTACAGACTAAATCTGGCTGCCTATTTTCATTATTATGGCAGTGACAATTATAGATAGTTGAAAAAAAAATGTGTGAAATAATAATAATAAATATTAATAGGATAATTTACTGCCACCATTTCCCTTCAATTTGCAAATGTTTCCTTGAACACAGCTTTATTATAGAGTTGCTGTCAGGACCTTGTCCAAGTACATCTGCCAGTTAAGAATTGGACAATCCTGTCATAGAATCATAGAATCAACCAGGTTGGAAGAGACCTCCAAGATCATCCAGGCCAACCTATCACCCAGCCCTAGCCAGTCAACCAGACCGTGGCACTAAGTGCCTCAGCCAGGCTTTGCTTGAACACCTCCAGGGACAGCAGCTCCACCACCTCCCTGGGCAGCCCATTCCAATGCCAATCACTCTCTCTGCCAACAACTTCCTCCTAACATCCAAACTAGACCTCCCCCAACACAACTTGAGACTGTGTCCCCTTGTTCTGTTGCTGGTTGCCTGGCAGAAGAGGCCACCCCCCACCTGGCTACAATGTCCCTTCAGGTAGTTGTAGAGAGCAATGAGTTCCCTCCTGAGCCTCCTCTTCTTCAGGCTGCACACCCCCAGCTCCCTCAGCCTCTCCTCATAGGCTTTGTGTTCCAGGCCCCTCACCATCTTTGTCACCCTTCTCTGGACACCTTCCAGCACCTCAATGTCTCTCTTGAATTGAGGGGCCCAGAACTGTGTCAATCAAGTCTGTCTTAATTTACTGTATTTTATTATTGTTCCCACTTGCAAATTAACAAAGGTTTACAGTTTAACATTTCCTTACTTGCTACATAGAAATAGGTAAGTCCTTAAGATGCATTGTTATTGATGCCTTAGACTCAAGACTGCTGTGTTGCATTTATTTGGCATGTGTGCTAGTTTGAGCCTAGCTAGAATGTTTTGGTGAGAAGAATTAGATGACAGGCTGTGAAAACGAAACAGTGGTGATGTCTATTTCACTCATAGACTTGCTGAGATGGATAAGACAAGAACATAAATATAGATAACAGGGTCACCCTCTGGGCTTTGTGGGCTACACTTCTCTCCCTAACCTAACCTGCCGTCTGTGTGACTAATCCATCGGCTTCCTACCCCCCCCATGCCGACCCTCCAAACTTCATTGGGTGTAAAGCAAGATCTTGTGTGAGGTAGAGGAGTGGGAAGAAGGTGGAAGGGTGGTTGAGAGCACCTCCTGGGGACTGAGGTCTCTGGGGTGGGGGGGTGGGGGAGCTGAGTTTCTGTATTACTTTTTACCTTGCCTATTTCTGTCTATAACTGTCTATGCTGTAAATCTCTGCTTGTATATTGAGCTAAGCTGTAAATATAAGCTTCATTCAACTTCCAGAGCTGCTGAGTCTAGTCTGGGTGATTTCCAAAGTATGTGGGAGGGGGGCACGGAACACCCAAACCATCACAGCATGAAACCCATGTGCTTCCTTCACTGAAAAGCTCTTATCAGGAGGGTGCCCTCTGCATGCAAGTAGATTCCTCATCTTCCCTCTGCTTATTTTTTTGTTGGTGAGGAATTTATGCAATGCCCACTGAGGCTGACAGAAGGACAGTGGAGTAAATGGGCTTTCTGTCATGCTTCAGGAAAATGAGGAAGGCATATTGATATTTTTCAGTTTGCTGTTAAGACACATTTTGAAATCCTGTGGGTTTGGCTGGCACTACAGACTTGTCAGAGCATTAAAGCTGCAAAATCAAGATGTAAAATGCACCACTTCCCCAGCTCACTGCTGTTTGGTGCTCATACCAGCAGTGCTCTAATTCTCTAACAGGGCAGCTGTCAGCCACTTGGGGCAGATACTCAGCTGCTGCCACTGCTTCTCTGGACTTGAGTGTTCATTGAACATTTGGGGTCAATGATCTTCGAGGCCTATTTCAACCAAAACATTTCTATGATTCTATAACCCTGTGATATTGTGGTTGTATGAATCCATGACCCAGCCTGTTGCATATCTGCCTTACAGCCTCCACCCCCAGTTTCACTTCATTCACAGTGATGGTAGTAAGTGTGGGATCTGCCACAGACAAAAAGCAGTTTTGATACATTCTTCTTTTGTAAAGGAAGATATCTCTGGCATATTTTCACAGAAAGTTTCCAGCTAGCTCCTAGTTTCTCCCAAAATGTTTTCCTTCACTGGCTCTGGGGTGTAATGACTGAGCACTTGATGATGTTCACATTAACTTTTCCACATCTAAGTGCCACTGGTGGGATTCTTGAAGAGCTTAATGGGAATCATACCTTGAATTATGCCCCACTCCAATGGGACATGACCACATAACTTTCATCCCTCCAGCAATCTCACCTCAGTTCCTTGTGTATCAGTTACAGGCAGCAAAACTCCAAATCCATCACCTCAGGCAAGGTTCTGCTTAACTTATAAGAATGTTCTGCTCACAGCCACTGACATAACTCCGGGCTCTCATATCACCTGATGTTTTAAGTGCACTGGCAATCTGGGTACTAATTTCAAAGCAAGACAACCAAAGAAATCAGAAGCATAGTTTTCACAAGTGCTTCTGCTGGTTCCCTTAAAAATGAAGCTACTTGCATGCTTATCAACATAAAGATTACTGTGGGTTACTATAGGCATCCAGATTTGGGGATGTTGGCATAGATGGCTTGGATAAGGAGAAGTGTTGTTTTTTTTTTTTCACATGAGGTGTCAAATAAAACCTTTGAGTTTCAATAAATAAAAGAAGCTATTTAGGAAGTGGTGTCAATGTGCAATCTGCAAAAAAACGGGAAGCCTAGGAGGGTGCTGTGGTAATAATGCAGTTACTTGAAGCACATTTAAGACACAAATATCTCTGTGGTTTTTTATTTGCTTCCACTCTTTGAGTCATTCTGAGAAACTTCACAAAGCTGTGCACATTCCAATTATGGCTGAATACTCACTGCATACAAAAAAGCTTTACTCCAGAGAGCTACAGCGTGGGCTAAGAACAAGTCTTTTCCAGGCACCGGAAAATACAGATTTTAAGCAGAATGTAATGGAGAATTCTGGTTCATGTGTACAAAAGAAGAAAGACAAATATCCTTGGCACAAAGAGACATTAAAAAAAAGAAGAAAAGAAAAAGAGGGAAGTAGCTACTCTCATGGCTGAGGCATTTCTGTCATAGCATGTGCTGCTGAAGTCACCAAAATGTTGTGGTGATGGTGTGGCTTTGTCCTAGCTGGGGAGAGGCTGTTTGGAGGATAATATATTGAATATTTACTGCAAAATCACAAACACAGCCAAATCCCTCAGAGAGTTTACCTGAACCAAAAATAGTTGATGAAGCAACAGTTCAAAACCACTTTGCATCTCCTTACTTTAAAACCAAGGAATTGATCCAATTGAATCTGTTTCCAGAACCTAATTAGTGTATGGCAGCACTGGAGTTGAGTTCATTTTGTGTTAGAAGATTCAAAGACAGGAGAAAATATCTTCAACTAAAGCAAAATATAAAAAGCCCAACCACAATATGATGATTCCTCCCCTGCCTCAATGCACTGTAAAACAGTTATTTAGTGATCAGGATTGCTAAATTATGTCTGGATCTGCACGAAATCAGCTGCTGAATGTTTCTAAATGCCTTAGTTTACTCACATAAAAGCTAACCAAGAAAAACCCCAAACAAACAAAAGAAAGAAGCTGTAAATTTACTCAAGAATCTTGAATGAAAAAAAACAAGGAATTGATCCAATCAAATATGTTTCCAGAAACTAATTAGTGTATGGCAGCACTTGAGTAGAGTTCATTTTGTGTTAGAAGATTCAAAGACAGGAGAAAATATCTTCAACTAAAGCAAAATACAAAAAGCCCAACCACAATATGATGATTCCTCCCCTGCCTCAATGCACTGTAAAACAGTTATTTAGTGATCAGGATTGCTAAATTATGTCTGGATCTGCACGAAATCAGCTGCTGAATGTTTCTAAATGCTTTAGTTTACTCACATAAAAACTAACAACAAAAATATCCCCAAACAAACAGAAGAAAGAAGCTGTACATTTACTCAAGAATCTTGAATGAAATATTTAACATGAGTAGAGACACTCATGATCATGATGGAAAAACAATGTTTTCTTTGTGGTTTACTGAGATCCACAAACTGTTCAAATTTAGTCAGAGTTTGCATTAGAGGTCTGTCCATGCTTGCTCCTGTTTCTGTCAGTTATTCAGAGTTTTTCTATCTTTCCCAAGAGAAGCTGCTAAAGATTTCCAACCAAATCTGACTCTCCCCTCACTCTCCTCTGAGCCATCCATCTTCCAGCAAGCTCCTTGCTGATAGATCTCTGAGGTCGTGAATAGAGAGAGTTGGAGGCTGCAGTGTAGATAGAGGAATCTGCCTGGGGAAGGCAGGGTGGTGTTAAAGCAGGGTGAGGGCCTCACAGGTCATTTAAAAGACCAACTTGTAGGGGTGCCTTTTAGTCTGAAAGGAATTGCACTCTCTTGTATACACAGATTAATATACGAGTGTGCAGAGGGAACTCAGTTACTCCAAATCTTATTGGTATTGTGCAAAGTACGTCATTGATGGCGTTCAATAGCTCCAAGTGCAGGGTGCTGCACTTTGGCCACAACAACCCCATGCAGAGATACAGGCTGGGGTCGGAGTGGCTGGAGAGCAGCCAGACAGAGAGGGATCTGGGGGTGCTGATTGATACCTGCCTGAACATGAGCCAGCAGTGTGCCCAGGTGGCCAAGAGAGCCAGTGGCATCCTGGCTTGCATCAGGAATGGTGTGGTCAGCAGGATCAGGGAGGTCATTCTGCCCCTGTACTCTGCACTGGTCAGACCACACCTTGAGTCCTGTGTTCAGTTCTGGGCCCCCCAGTTTAGGAGGGACATTGAGATGCTTGAGAGTGTCCAGAGAAGGGCAACGAGGCTGGGGAGAGGCCTTGAGCACAGCCCTATGAGGAGAGGCTGAGGGAGCTGGGATTGGTTAGTCTGGAGAAGAGGAGGCTCAGGGGAGACCTCATTGCTGTCTACAACTACCTGAGGGGAGGTTGTAGCCAGGAGGAGGTTGCTCTCTTCTCTCAGGTGGCCAGCACCAGAACAAGAGGACACAGCCTCAGGCTGCACCAGGGGAGATTTAGGCTGGAGGTGAGGAGAAAGTTCTTCCCTGAGAGAGTCATTGGACACTGGAATGGGCTGCCCGGGGAGGTGGTGGAGTCACCGTCCCTGGAGCTGTTCAAGGCAGGATTGGATGTGGCACTTGGTGCCATTTTCTGGCCTTGAGCTCTGTGGTGAAGGGTTGGACTTGATGATCTATGAGGTCTCTTCCAACCTTGGTGATACTGTGAAAATCCATGAAATGTCTTTAGATAACAAACCTCAAGCCTGGTTGTAAAGGCTTCCTGGTCCAGGCACAAAAGCTGCCATAAAGACCTGACAATTCCTATGAGGCAAACGTGATCAGAGAGGAAAAGGTTGGAGGTACTGAGCACATCAACCTAGGCTTGGAGGGCAGGGTACTTTCCCATAATCAAAGGGAAGTGTTGGAATGTATTGTTGCTGTGTTTTTTAAGACCTTTTGAAACTGTGGTCCTAAGGAAATGAGGAAATACAGAGAATGAGGTTACAATGCTATTATTATTTCACATTTTTTTTGAGCACAGGATTACATGGCTGGATTCATATTATACTAGCTTTCTATATCTTTAAAAACACAGGGCCTACTGTGCAGGTTCAATGCTTTATTCATTAAATTAATGTATTTCTACTTAAACTCCTGCCTATCTAGCCAGCATTCTTTTTTTTCCCTCTCTGTCTGTCATATACTCCTTGGAATATTCTTGTCTGAAAACATGTGTGTGTAAACTTTCCATTTCATAAATAAAAGATTTGCTTTTTGGGGGGGTAATAAATCAGTGTTTCCTGCTTTCCTTAAGTTTGGACTCGATGCTGACAGCCATTCTAATCAAGTTCCCCAACACCCTCACACAATGAGCAGCCATTGCCTTAAAAACAGGTGGGATCAGTCCCTTCAGACATGCAAGAAGCTGCCCTGTTTTTCAGAGAAGCATTTGCCACACATGAATATATTCTCAGGTGCTTCAGGCAAAAGGGGTAAGAAAAGAAATGTGGATATTTACCCGGAGATGGGGAGCCTGATCATGCACCCACACACAATAACTTTGGGCTCCTCAGTTGAAGAGGGACAGGGATCTGCTGGAGAGGGTCCAGCAGAGGGCTACGAGGATGATGAGGGGACTGGAGGGCATGGCTGATGAGGAGAGGCTGAGGGACCTGGGGCTGTTTAGTCTGGAGAAAGGGAGTCTTAAAGGGGATTTGATAAATGTTTCTAAGTATCTGAGAGCTGGCCAGGAGCAGGGGACAGGCTCTGCTCACTGCTCCCTGGGACAGGACAAGGAGCAATGGATTTAAGTTGCAGCACAAGAGGTTCTGCCTCAACATAAGGGGGAACTTCTTTACTGTAAGGGTCACAGAGCACTGGAACAGGTTGCCCAGAGAGGCTGTGGGATCCCCTTCTCTGGAGCTTTTGACGGACTGTCTGGATGTGTTTCTCTGTGATCTGTGTTAGTATTGTCCTGCTGTGGCAGAAGGGCTGGACTCAATGATCTCCTTGGGTCCCTTCCAATCCCTGTGACCCTATGACACTACTAGCAAGTCTGCTGATGTCAGTGGAATTGTTCTGATTTATGTCAGTCCCAGGAGGACCAGAGAAAGGCTCATCAGGCTATTAGGCTTACTGTCCCCTAAATCCCAATACAAGAAAGATCTAAGATCCCATTGGGTGATTCTGTGCTCCACAACCTCCCTGGAGGTGTTCAAGGCCAAGTTGGATGAGACCCTGTGCGACCTGCTCTACTGAGAGATGTCCCTGCCTATGGCAGGGGGTTGGAGCTGGATGCTTCTTGAGGTCCCTTCCAACCGAAACCAATAAAAACACCCCAACTGACAAAAAAATCCCCCGACATAAAACTCCCCCCAACATCCCCCCCAAAAACCTGCCTTTTTTTTTTTTTTAAATACTGTAAATAGAAAGAGAAATTCTTTGGATGTTTTTCTGGATTCCAAAAAAGTTGCACCAGCTGGTGCCACATCCAGTTGGCAGCTGGCACTAGTGGTGCTCCTCAAGGATCAGTGCTGGGCCCAGTCCTGATCAATAACTTTATTGATGATCTGGACAAGGGGATTGAGTCCAGCATCAGTAAGTTTGCAGATGACACCAAGCTAGGAGCAGGTGTGGAGCTGTTGGAAGGGAGGAGAGCCCAGAGAGGGACCTGGACAGGCTGGATGGGTGGGCAGAGGCCAAGGGGATGAGATTGAACAAGGCCAAGTGCAGGGTTCTGCACTTTGGCCACAACAACCCGAAGCAGCAATACAGGCTGGGGACAGAGTGGTTGAGAGCAACCAGGAAGAAAGGGGCCTGGGGGTGCTGGTAGAGAGTAGCTGAAGATGAGCCAGCAGTGTGCCCAGGTGGCCAAGAGAGCCAATGGCATCCTGGCCTGCATCAGGAGCAGTGTGGCCAGCAGGACAAGGGAGGTTATTCTACCCCTGTGCTCAGCACTGGTCAGGCCACACCTTGAGTGCTGTGTCCAGTTCTGGGCTCCTCAATTCAAGAGAGATGTTGAGGTGCTGGAAGGTGTCCAGAGAAGGGCAACAAAGCTGGTGAGGGGCCTGGAGCACAAACCCTATGAGGAGAGGCTGAGGGAGCTGGGGGGTGTGCAGCCTGCAGAAGAGGAGGCTCAGGGGGGACCTCATTGCTGTCTACAACTACCTGAAAGGAGGCTGTAGCCAGGTGGGGTTGGTCTCTTCTTCCAGGCAACCAGCAACAGAAGAAGGGGACACAGTCTCAAGTTGTGCCAGGGGAGGTCTAGGCTGGATGTTAGGAGGAAGTTGTTGTCAGAGAGAGTGATTGGCATTGGAATGGGCTGCCCAGGGAGGTGGTGGAGTCAGCATCCCTGGAGGTCTTCAGGAAAACCCTGGCTGAGGCACTTGGTGCCACGGTCTGGTTGACTGGCTAGGGCTGGGTGCTAGGTTGGCTTGGATGGTTTCAGAGGTCTCTTCCAACCTGGTTGATTCTATGATTCTACGCCCCGTTCAGAACATCCCAAGAAGAGTGTGCATCAGAGCATGCCGAGAAGACAGACTCTGTGCCGCTGAAAGATGAGCTGCGTGTGCAAACCAAAGCCTCTGCTGACCCAGGTTTCCTCCATGAGGCACGAGAAATTCGGCAGCGTTCAGAGGAGTCCCTTCTGCGCTCCACCTCTGCTGGGTCACGCACTGAACGAGTGCCCTGCCTCCTCATGTGGGACAGGAGGAAGAGGACAGCCGAGCGGCGCTGGAGCACGCTGCCAGGCGCCCTTTCCTCTGTCTCACGATGGCCTCTAGTGGATCAGCTGCTCCTGACAGCTCTGCCAGCCCCCGGCGGGCTGCCAGCGTCCCCAGAGGCCTTGCCGTGGCTGCAGGGGCTGCTGAACGCACCGCCTGGGGGCCTCCGGCGCCTGCAGGGCCTGGCGGGGGCTCGGGCTCCTTGTTTAATGGTGGATCATCCATCGGAGGCATACGCGAGCTAAAATGCCAGGGCTGAGAGCTCCCCCAGGGAGGCAGGAGAAGCCTCCCATGCCTGGAGGTTTTTCAGGCCAGGCTGGATGAGGCTCTGAGCAACCTGGTCTAGCAGAAGGTGTCCCTTGCCCATGGCAGGGGAGTTTGGAGCTAGAAGATCCCTGAGGTCCCTTCCAGCCCTGACAATTCTATGATACAACCAGCATCATCCCTACCTCCAGAGAGCCTCTCTGAAAGCAGCAGACACTGGATATGAATCGGCTAGGAGCAGGTGTGGAGCTGCTGAAAAGTAGAAGAGCCCTGCAGAGGGGCCTGGACAGGCTGGCTGGGCAGAGGCCAATGGGATGAGATTGAACAAGGCCAAGTGCAGGGTTCTACACTTTGGCCACAGCAACCCCAAGCAGTGCTACAGGCTGGGGACAGAGTGTCTGAGAGCAGCCAGGAGGAAAGGGACCTGGGGGTGCTGGTAGAGAGTAGGCTGAAGATGAGCCAGCAGTGTGCCCAGGTGGCCAAGAGAGCCAATGGCATCCTGGCCTGCATCAGGAGCAGTGTGGCCAGTAGCACAAGGGAGGTTATTCTGCCCCTGTACTCAGCACTGGTCAGGCCACACCTTGAGTGCTGTGTCCAGTTCTGGGCCCCTCAATTCAAGAGAGATGTTGAGGTGCAGGAATGTGTCCAGAGAAGGGCAATAAAGCTGGTGAGGGGCCTGGAGCACAAACCCTATGAGGAGAGGCTGAGGGAGCTGGGGGTGTGCAGCCTGGAGAAGAGGAGGGGGAATATCATTGCTGTCTACAACTACCTGAAGGAAGGTTGTAGCCAGCTGAGGTTGGGCTCTTCTCCCAGGCAACCAGCAATAGAACAAGGGGACACAGTCTCAAGTTGTGCCAGGAGAGGTCTAGGCTGGATGTTAGGAGGAAGTCCCTGGCAGAGAGAGTGATTGGCATTGGAATGGGCTGCCCAGGGAGGTGGTGGAGTCACCATCCCTGGGGGTCTTCAAGAGAAGACTGGATGAGGCACTTAGTGCCATAGTCTAGTTGAGTGGCTAGGGCTGGGTGCTAGGCTGGACTGGATGATCTTGGAGGTCTCTTTCAACCTGGTTGATTCTATGAAACATTTCTATATTAATGGCAAGAGAAGGGGCAAGGACAACCTCCAGTCCTTATTAGATAGAGACAAAGGATGAGGAAAAGGCAGAGGTGTTTAACACCTTCTTTGCCTCAGTCTTCAATAGTGGAACAAGTTTTCTCCAGGACTGCTGCTGCAGGAGGGCCAACTAAGAAAGAAAAAGAAAAGACTGGGTGAGGCAACTAGTGCCATGGTCTAGTTGACTGGATAGGGCTGGGTGATAGGTTGGAGTGGCTGATCTTGGAGGTCACTTCCAACCTGGGTGATTCTATGATTGTTTAATATAGGTCAAGGAAAAGAATGGCAGCTTTTCAGAAAGAAAAGTGAAGCAAACAAACTCCATCAGGGTCCATCTTGATTAGCCAGTTCAGTGAGGGAGGTTTATCTCCCCTCCAACTGCAGCCTGATAGTTCAATGTACCACATATACTTGGCTAGGAAGAGAAGAGACCCTTTGGTACTGTTTGAAAAATGGATGCTTTGTCATTAGTTTCAGTGAGATCTGGGTTTTCCTGCTCTTTGAAGGCACATCAGTCTTCTTACAAAACAGCAATGTGACTAGGAGAACAAGGAATAGGCTTCTGCTTGAGCAGCACTGTCTCTTTTCTCTGGCTTAGCAGGCTCTCTCAGCTTGTTTGTAAAGGCTTAATGTACAAATAAAGGTGAGGCATGATTCTGAAGAACTGCATATGGACCTTCCTACAGCACTTATCACAAAGGTCAGCATATGGATCTCATACAAGGAAATCTACTATGCAACTGGCAGAGAGAGTAACCACCTCTTATGGAAACTTCTGGAGTTGCTTATACCTTACAAGCATACTCAGGTGGAGGTGTAAGGCCCTACACAATGACTGGATTCAGGAAAAGGCAAGACATCAAGGAAAAATGGTTTTCATCTTGACATGAAGAGCATGGAAGGGAAACAGTACACCTGCAACCACTCCTCTTCCATAGTGTGGTGATGTACATAGAGTAGGCAAGATCATTCCACTACCTCTTTTCCTTGGCAGTCTCATTGCCTTATAAAAGGTGATTTTCATACCCTTGCAAGATGCTTAGAAGATGTAGGAACAAATACAAGCACTTACACATTAAACTAAGCACCTGATGTAAGATGTAGGAACCAATACAAGCATTTATACATTAAACTAAGCACCTGATGTAAGATGTAGGAACCAATACAAGCATTTATACATTAAACTAAGCACCTAATCAGACCACATGATGCAGCATAAAATTTCCTGCTAGCTGGAAGCCATCCCCCTCCTGCAAACCATGAGATAAGGAGGGACATGGACTCTGCCTGGAGAAAAGCAGTGATGGGAGGAAAGGCAGAGAGGGGAAAGGAATCATATTAGCCAGGCACTGGCTTATAAACTGTGATACCAGAAAGTGAAGAAGAGTAACATGATTAAAACATCCTGGGACAGCCAAGCCCATTCCCTGGGATGGATCTTGGCCTCTGTAGTTTCCTTAAGGGAACCTTGGATCCTCTCAAACTACCACACTGTGCCACTGTGCTGAAATGCACTTACCTGAGGAGCTTAACTTAGACACCCCTCCTTGACTCTCTTTGAGAGTCAAACATGTAATCATATACAGTAATCTTCATAATTAATGGCCTTCCAAGTAGATTGGAGTTCTATTCCACTTTCCTTGTTGGGGACTCTCAGACATTCCCTCCATGCTCATCCAGTACTTCTCAAAATGCTCCACAGATTTAGTCCTGCCCTTTTTTTTTTACACTTTGACAAGTGAACAGAAAGCAGTAGTTAAACACAGGAGAGCTCAGGCTAAATGAGGAGGCCCAGCCAGCACCTGTGGATGATGTTAGAGCAATCATCAAGCCTATTCCTACATAGCCAGGGGCCACCAGGCCCCCCAGCCTTTGATTCCCCTCCACCACTCACCCACTGTGCATGCACCAGGGTGGGAGACTCACCAGTGGTGACAGGAGGAGGATCCTCTGCCCAGTCGGGCAAGCTTGGGGCAACTGTTTCTTCTGGGGCTGATTATAAAGGGGAATGAGCAAGGAGGGCAAAGTGGTCACACCTGGGGTGGGAAGAGACTGCAACAGCACCCAGGTGCTGTGGGTTTGGGGGAAGATAAGGGGAAATGTGGGGTGGGAAAGGAGCAAAGATTACCTTCTTCACAGAAAGAGTGATTGGCATTGGAATGGGCTGCCCAGGGAGGTGGTGGAGTCACCATCTCTGGAGGTGTTTAAGAGGAAACTGGATGAGGCACTTAGTGCTATGGGTTAGTTAATTAGAAGGGTTAGGTGATAGGTTGGGCTTGATGATCCTAGAGGTATTTTCCAACCTGGTTAGTTCTGTGACTGCATTCTGTGACTCTCTGATGTAAGATGTAGGAACCAATACAAGCACTTATACATTAAACTAAGCACCTGATGCAAGATGTAGGAACCAATACAAGCACTTATACATTAAACTAAGCACCTGATGTAAGATGTAGGAACCAATACAAGCACTTGTACATTAAACTAAGCACCTGATGTAAGATGTAGGAACAAATACAAGCACTTACACATTAAACTAAGCTCCTGATGTAAGATGTAGGAACAAATACAAGCACTTGTACATTAAACTAAGCACCTGATGTAAGAAACCTCTATCAACAGGTACATTGATAGTGAACATATTCATAGGTACTTGAAGAACTTGCTTTAGCACATATGTTCTTTAGTTCCAGACATTCCAAGAACTGCAAGGAGCACATTATAGAATCATAGAATAGTTTAGGTTGGAAGGGATCTCAAAGATTACCCAGTTCCAACCCCCTGCCATAGGGAACATTACTGAACTGGTGTGAGTGCATAGACCAGCACCTGGACTCTCAAAGAAGGCTGCCATGTAACAAAATTCCTTTAGACACAGCAGAGTCCTTGCAAATGAGAGAAACTTTTAGCAGTTACTCTCCCACATTCTGTGGATTTGCTTGCGACAAGTTCTGTGACTTGTATTGCTAAGGAAATAAACTGAAGATTTAATTTTCTATCAGAGGGCCTCCACAGCAAAAAGATAGAAGAGGGGAATCAGAAAACACACAATACAAAGGCAGGCTTGTGTCTTTCCTGAATATTTTCATTGTTTTCCCTCAGGGGCCAGTGGGTTTTTACACACAGCGCTAGCACATTTCATTTTGACAACGAGTCAGACTTTCCAAGTCACTACACCTTTCACAACACATTGCAAACTGTCAGTGTGGTAACTTCCTTAAGTTTAATGAAGTTACCTTATGAAATCTCTTGACAGAGTCAGCCAAACAAAAACAACCAACCAAAAAAAAAAGAAGAAAAAAAAAAAAAGGGGGGGAAAAAAAGGCAGTAGGCTACTCAAAAAATAAGGAGTCCCCAATGAAATGTGATACATGCAATCTGGAAAACCTCAGAGAGGAAAAGGAAGAGTTGTGTGCTGACAAATGGTGCAAAGTTCTGGCCAAGATTAGATTTCTGCAGGCTGGATTTAGATAACTGACCCAACTTTCCAATGCACTGAATGCCTGCAGGCTCCCAGTATTGGCCCAAAAAGCCACAGACAGATCATTAAGCTTGAGCACTAAAATTGAGCCTAAATAAAGCTTCAGGGCTGGTATCTTCTAACAGATTCTAAAGACTATTGCCATTTGAAGAGAAGCTTTGGAAGGCCTTTTTGCACAGCCCAGCCTAGAGAACTGTCTCTAAGTGCTCATTAAAAATATATATATATACTAAAAAAATCCTCAATATTTTTTTTGTTATGGTGGCCATAAGAGCCTAGAGAATTACCTTACCCTTCACTGTACAGCTGAAGCAATTCCAGATAAAAGTCACCAAAGTCAAGGCACATCTGTCAGTGACTAAAAGCAGAGACACCCACTTAGACTAGATTAAAAAAACATATATAATTTAAGGATTAGCAGGCTAGCAGAGTTGGAAAACTTTCAAGCTCTTTAGTGTGCTCAGGAGGAAATCTCTTTTAACATTCTATTTCATCCAGAAGGAGTCAAGGATTAGTGGTTTCAGAGTAATAGGTCAATACTGATGCATGAAAACTCTGGGGAAGGTCAGCAGTGTTTGTCCCTAGTGTGGTGGAAAGGAGCAGGTATCACATCTTTATCTGCACTGTTTGAAGCCAAAAAGGGTATGTAACAGGAGAGGATCTTTCTTGTAAGCTTTGTTTAAACTGGATCGCTGTTAATGTACAGATGCCTACGCTGAGAAAATCTGCTGCTGCTAGTCAATGTTTTCTGGATGTTTTCTCCATTGCACTGTTTCAGTTCCCTTCTGTAACCTCTGTGTAAGATATTCCTGGGATAAGAGGAAATCTTTAATTTGATCATCACATTTTGACCCTGTTGCCTTCAACAACAGCAGTTCCAAGGCTCTGCTCACTGAAAGCTAGCTGAAAATTTTCTGGAAAGAAACCCCACCAATAGAAACATTGAAACATAGAATCACAGAATCAGTCAGGGTTGGAAGGGACCACAAGGATCCTCTAGCTCCAACTCCTCTGCCATGGGCAGGGACAGCATACCCTAGATCACACAGCCTCATCCAGCCTGGCCTTAAACACCTCCAGCCATGGGGCCTCAACCACTTCCCTGGGCAACCCATTCCAGGCTCTCACCACTCTCATGCTCAACAACTTCCTCCTCACTTCCAGTCTGAATCTCCCCACCTCCAGCTTTGCTTCATTCCCCCTAGTCCTGTCACTACCTGATAGCCTAAAAAGTCCCTCCTCAGCTTTTTTTTGGTAGTCCCATTCAGATACTGAAAGGCCACAAGGTCACCCGAGAGCCTCCTCTTCTGTAGACTGAACAGCCCCTGACAGACTTTCAGTCTGTCCTCACAACAGAGCTGCTGCAGCCCTCTGAGCATCCCAGTGTCCCTGCTCTGGACACACTCCAGCATCTCCACATCCCTCTTGTAATAGGGACTGCAGAACTGGACACAGTACTCCAGGTGGGGTCCTAGCAGAGCAGGAATCACCTCGCTTGACCTGCTGGCCACACTTCTCCTGATGCAGCCCAAGCTCTGGTTGGCCCTTTGGGCTGCAAGTGCACACTGCTGACTCATATTGAGCTTCTCGCCCACCAACATCCCCATGTCCCTGTTGTCTTAGGGACAGGACTTGAGGGCACTGGTAAGTTAAATATGCTTTTGGTGTTTTGGAAAATTTGTTTTCAGTAAGTGAAGCAGCAGGTTTTGGTCAAATGTGTTTTCTGTTCTTGTGAATGATTCTACTGAAACAAAAAAAAGTCCACATTTTTTCAGGGGAAAAGAAATTCAATTTCCTGAACAGCTCTATAAATGATTGCAGATCCTGATCTGGGCTAGATCAGAACTAGCCCTTTGGACTAGCCAGGCACAGGCAGAGAAATGAAGCATTTTCCTGATAAAGTCATCTCAAATGCTGGCAGATGGTTTGTGTATTTGGAAATCAAGCAGGTCACCCCCCAAATTTTTATGTACATACAGGTGAAACCAAGAATACCATGTTTCCCTTAAAATGGTATCCTTACTCTAAAACTTGTTGTAATAGCCACTAAGAGGAGAAAGAAGAGGTTAATGGATTGGCACATATCAGAAATGGCTTTTAAGAAGCCATCACTGGAGCCCTACTATTGTGCTGTTGAAGGGAGTAGTAGTTCAGCTGCGTGGTTTTAAGGTTGCAGAGTTAAAATAACGATCAGCAAAGCAGAATTTCACTGTGCTCAGGAGGCAGAGACTTCATTAAGTTGGGGATAAAGGGAGGGGAAAGAGAAGAAAAGTTTCTAAGCAAAGTACAAGCATCGCTTTTCAGCTCTATTGCTCGAATCTGTGAATTTATTTTGCATAAAATAAAAACTTTGGATGAAGAATATGATAAGGCAACTTTCAAACCTGCAAACATCTGATGGCAGGTCTGGTGATCAGCAGCTGACAATCACCAGAAGTTTTACACCCATTTCTCATTTCTAGGCACACAGCTCCCTTTGGATGCTTTTCTACAGTTTGCTAGTGGCAGAGGCACTGAAAACTTGTATGGATTAGAGCAAAGTCCCTCAGCAGTTAGTAGGCTGGCTTCAGTGATGCTGTTTCCATGAGCTACTCTGATTTCCTGTGAGTAGAAGGACTCATAATTTTGCTGTCAAAGCAGTCTGCCTGTGTGCCAGCTGGTTAATATTTGAACAAATAGACTCTGTATTTATCTTCTTTACTAAATTTGATCAGTCAGGATACGATGATAAATAAACCCTGATGAAATATTGCCTCATTTGCTAAGAGCTTGTTTTACACACACAAACAGCTTTGTCAAATGCTCTTTAATCACAGTGCTAAACTCCCATGCTAGCAATATATAAAAGAACTTTACATTCTCATTTTTTTTTAATCAATATCCTCTATTTCTCATGTTGAGTCACATAGAAAGGACCTAATTATATAAGTCTAGTTTTGCATAGAAGAATGGCACAGAATTTGAAGCCAATGTCAAGGCATGATGGAAATGTGACAAGATCAGTCTGTAAGTCAATATGACACAGTCTTAAGCATAGCTGCTGCTGTAAAACAAGCAAAGAAAATGGAAAATAGCTGCCCAGGGGACTATCTGTTAGGCTGGATGTTAGGAGGAAGCTGTTGGCGGAGAGGGTGATTGGCATTGGAATGGGCTGCCCAGGGAGGTGGTGGAGTCACCATCCCTGGAGGTCTTCATGAAAAGCCTGGCTGAGGCACTTAGTGCCATGGTGTAGTTGACTGTCTAGGGCTGGGTGCTAGGTTGGCCTGGATGATCTTGGAAGTCTCTTCCAACCTGGTTGATTCTATGAGTCTATGATTCTAAGTGGTCCAATGCACAGAGATGCTGCTGTGACTGGAATTGTATCAAGAGTTGTCTTAAGTAGACACTGAGGCACTTAAAATTCATTTTCTATAGCCTGGGTCCAATTATTTTCAGCTTCTCTGAGTTCATGTGTACTTCTTACTTTGCTTCACTACTCTTTCTATTTTCCTCTATCATTATGTGAATGAATCCAGCCTGTGACACCCAGGTCTGGCCAGATGGATTAATTCAAGAGGACGTAGAACTGTATATGGCTGTGTTTATTTGTGTGCAAAAGTCTCTGTTCATAAATTAAAACCCACTCAAGGAAGCATGTGCAGACATACATGCACTCACACACACTTAGGGTATTTCACACCCTGCACAAGAGAATCTCAAGCACTTTACAAATCTTAAAGAGTGTGTTGCTCTCCCTTAAGATGAGTAATGACTGAGAACACATTTACAGGACCTCGGTTTGGCCTGCATCACACATCACATTTCCGTGTCTGCTGTAGGAACTGCCCAGATTCAAGCAGAAGTTCATTTAGCCTGGTAGTCCATCTCATTGCTAGAACATGATCCATTGGCCCCTTTGAAATATAAAGAAATGTAAAGCAGTAGCATTCTTTATTTTCCCTGTAAGTTTTTAATTGGTATTCATGCCTCTTGTTTTAGCCTTCTCCTCTAAACTGAACCCTTTCATAGTTTTCAGCCCTTCCTATTTGGAAGTCTTTCAGTAATCTCTGTCCTGAAGAATGCCTGCATATTTAGCATCAAATTTATGTTTAGAATGAAGGGAAGGAAAGATAATTTTTAATAAATAAATAAATAAGGACATTAATTTGATATTCAAATTCAGTATTTATAGGGCAAGCTGCAGAGTTTTGTAAGAGCCTTAAACTGAGGATGTGCAGCATTAGCAGTTGGACATCACACAAGCCAAAACTCCTTCAGAATCATCTTGCCAAATATCTACTTGATGACTTCTGAAAACCTGGATCTAAAAGCTTGCCCACAGAGTGACAGAGGAAATCTGTTACAGAGCCTGAAATAGATTTGCAGTCTCTTCTTTTCCACTGATGACTCTTTCTTCAAAACATTTGCAGTTCTGAAAGCCCAGATACGAACTCCAGCTGAACACTCTCTCTCACATGGAGCACTTAACTGTGGAGCCAGTCTCCTTAGGACAAAATGAAGATGAAACATAATGGTCCAATATATCTGAGCCCAAAATGGGACCTGAACTTTTATTAATGTTTATTCTCTCCAGCAAAAGCATAAATAGAGGCCTAGCTCCCGCTTTATATAGATCCAGGATAGTTCCATTTCATCAGAGCTGGTGGAAAAGTTCTCAGGAAAAACACAGACTTAAAGTGACATATTTATGAGGTGAAGAATCTGTCTCAGGGATCTCTGTTTATTAGCTAAGTGTTCTCACGCTCTCATAACACCTGACATGCAGGGCTCACTCTGGGGAACAACCCCAGTTCAGAATCATGATGCACTCCTGCTTATTACAACAAATCAGTTTACCAAGCCTTATATTCAAGATAAGCCTTTTTTTATTGTTCTTTTTTGACTCAGAATGCTCAAGGGACCTCAGCAGGTGTTTGTTCCATAAATGTCAGGAACCTCTTTATATTAAATCTGGAGGGAAAGACCACAATGCAGCCAAAATCAAGCCAAAGTCAAAACAAACCAAGCCAAAATAGACTAACGGTGGAAATACCAGTGTCTTAATATTTCAGTGATGTAACCCAGAATTAAGTGCTAATAAGTACACATAAAACATCTTAAAGATGATTTAAAATGATTGGCAGCACGAGAGCCTTGGTTAGCACAGATGGGCTTCCATGCTAGTTTTTGATCTGCTAGACTAAATGATGACATTTGTTATTGAAAGTAGTTTTAAGGAGCAGTTTTGTAGCCCAGTAAAATTTAGATGTGGTTTCTATATAATGCAGCTTGCACAGCAATATCTTTTCATGCCTGCACACGTGTGGCCACTGTTGAGTTTTAGTGAAAGTACCACCTATGTACTTGTGAGGTGCCATGTGGTTTGTGCACATCATATTACCAAAGTCAGGGCCATGTGGTGCAAGGTTCTAGGTTTCAGGAGAATTAAGGCCATGCAGCATTTTGCAAGAGAGAGTGCTAAAATGGAAAGTTATGTTCTTTGCCAAATGGCAGGTAGTAAACCTGTGTCAGAGAAGATGTTCTGCTCCTCTTGTATTGAGAACACTCTGAAGTCACCCTCGTGGTCCTTCAATGTGCTACCTACAACACGCATTCATGGCCTGGATCAGGAACAGTGTGGCCAGCAGAACAAGGGACATTATTCCTCCTCTGTACTCAACATTGGTCAGGCCACACCTTGAGTGCTGTGTCCAGTTCTGGACTCCTCAATTCAAGAGAGATGTTGAGGTGCTGGAACTTGCTCAGAGAAGGCTGATGAAGCTGGTGAGAGGCTGGAACACAAACCCTGTGAGGAGAGGCTGAGGGAGCTGTGGGTGTTTAGCCTGCAGAAGAGGAGGCTCAGGGGTGACCTCCTTGCTCTCTACAACTGCCTGAAGGGAGGTTGTGTCCAGCTGGGGGTTGGTCTCTTCTCCCAGGCAACCAGCAATAGAATAAGGGGTCACAGTCTCAAGCTGTGCCAGGGGAGGTCTAGGCTGGATGTTAGGAGGAAGTTGCTGTCAGAGAGAGTGATTGGCATTGGAATGGGCTGCCCAGGGAGGTGGTGGAGTTGCTGTCCCTGGAGGTGTTCAAGCAAAGCCTGGATGAGACACTTAGTGCCATGGTCTAGT
Source organism: Pogoniulus pusillus (assembly GCF_015220805.1). Classification (NCBI taxonomy): domain Eukaryota; kingdom Metazoa; phylum Chordata; class Aves; order Piciformes; family Lybiidae; genus Pogoniulus; species Pogoniulus pusillus. Next base: position 16,007,521 of record NC_087288.1, read on the forward strand.
TGGGTGCCATGGCTAGGTCTGTGTGCCAGGTTGGATTGGGTGATCTTAGAGTTCTCTACTAACCTTGTTGATTCTATGAGTCTATGTTTGGATGCTTCTTAACACTTGGCTGCAAAGAAAGGTGCACCAAACATTTGTTCACAGTGCAGTGCAGAAGTGTGAGCAAATTCTAAACCTAGAATTTGTTTTAATGACTTTTCTTATGACACTTGGCATTTCTTGCCCTATTCCTCCATTCCTCCATCTTACAATAGTGTGGATCTTCTTTTCCACATCATGTACACTAGTGTAAATCAGTCATTTACTGCAACAGTTTGTTGTAATGAGAAGCATCAGTTTCCTCATGCACTTGTAATTTACATTCTAACTTGCCTCTGCTTGCATACTCGAAAGAGGAGAATGGCTCTTCATTTTTGCTATCAGGAAGTCTGGCAATAATGTGCTAGTCACAGATTCACAGATTGCATTGTGATGCATTGTGAGGGACCCTCAAAGGTCATCTTGTCCAATTGCCCTGCAGTGAGCATGGACACCTCTAACTAGATCAGCCTGCACAGGGCCACACTAAGCGTGATCTTGAATGCCTGCAGAGACAGGCCTGCAGAGACAGGCTCTCCTCCTAATACACCCCAGGATCCCATTGGCCTTCTTGGCCACAAGGGCACATTGCTGTGCCATGGGGAACTTGTTAGCCACCGGGACCCTCAGGTCCCTCTCCACAAGGCTGCTCTCCAGCAGATCACCTCCCAGACTGTACTGGTGCAGTTTGTTATTCCTCCCCAGATGCAGGACTTGTCCTTGTTGAACTTCATCTGGTTCCTCTGTGCCCAGCTCTCCAGCCTGTCCAGGTCTCTCTGGATGGCTGCACAGCCTTCAGCTGGATCAGCCAAGCCTCCCAGCTTGGTGTCATCAGCAAACTTGCTGAGCAGACACTCTGTGCCCTCATCAATGTCATTGGTGAAGATGTTGAACAGGACTGGCCCCAGCACTCATCCCTGGGGGACACCACTGGTCAGAGCTCTCCAGCTGGACCTGGCACCATTGATCACCATTACTCATTTGTAATGTAACTCATTTCCCTCTCTAACTTCCCCATAAGTCTTAAATTCATTTCCAGCAAGATCTGAAATTTGCATTTTACAATTTACCAAAACAGTTTTAGTCTCATCCTCTTCTCTGCTGACTCAGTTTACCAATATGTAGGTTCAGTAGAAATAAGTTCCACTTCACATAGCAACATATTTCTGTTTTTTCAACGTGAGCTCAATTTCTTACAACTATGTTGCAACTCAGTAAGAAGAAAAGCTTCTTTAAGAAGAAGATAAAAGGTACTGCATAACAGATCAATCTGCACAAATGTTTATCATCTGGAATATCATCTGCTTTTCCCTTTTTTTCCTTCACTTTCAGTGCAAACAGATGTCTAAGGAATCCTCCCCTCCTTTTTTTTTCTTCCTTATTTTCAGCAGCATGTTATAGCTGTTCTATGTGCAGTGTATGGAGGAAAAGCAACAGTGACTTTTGGCAGGTTCAGTCTATCAAGTTCATAAACTTTACTATGTCTGTCTTGTCCAAGATTAGAGACAACCTGCTCCAAGTCAGTTTCCCATTTGCACTTAATTAGGGAGTTCATTTTAGAGGTCAATGAAAAATAGCAGAGTAGGTTTTCATAATAACTCTCCTCACAATAAAATTATTTCTTAGGCACTCGGCCAATTTTAGGCAAGAAAAGTGGGGACACAAAATAGAGTTATTGGATACCTTATCTGGAACAACCCAGCATGCTGTCCATTATCCAAGGAACACATAGTACATTCTGGATCTGAGGAAAAAAACCAAATGCTGCATCCTCTCAGACAATTTTCCTCACCAGACAGCTTCACTTTCTTCCAACAACTTTTGGAAGTGTTGTGGAGAATAGGAGACAGCCTGCACAAGGAGTCCCTTGGTATCACCCTTACATGCATGCATGTTTATTGCTGTGGATAACAAGGTGCCCTGTTGGGAAATGCCAGAGGTGTACTTGGATTCAAAGGAAAGAGCAGCTTAGAGTAATGCTAGCAGCAATAGGGCTACGTTTGTCACTGTGTCCCCAGGGATCAGTGCTGGGCCCAACCCTGTTTAATGTCTTTATTAATGATCTGGATGAGGGAATTGTGTCCACCATTAGTAAGTTTGCAGATGACACCAAGTTGGGAGCAAGTGTTGATCTGCTGGAGGGTAGGAGGGGTCTCTAGAGGGACCTTGACAGGCTGGATAGATGGGCACAATCCAATGGGATGAGATTTAACAAGACTAAGTGCAGGGTTCTACACTTCGGCCACAACCACCCCATGCAGTGATGCAGGCTGGAGACAGAGTGGCTAAAGAGAAACCAGGCAGAGAGGGACCTGGGAGTACTGTTTGACAGGCAACTGAACATGAGTCAGCAGTGTGCCCAGGCGGCCAAGAAGGCCAATGGCCTTTTGGCCTGTATCAGGAATAGGGTGGCCAGCAGGACCAGGGAAGTCCTTCTGCCCCTGTACTCAGCACTGGTCAGGCCACACCTTGAGTACTGTGTCCAGTTCTGGGCCCCTCAATTTAAAAGAGATGTTGAGGTGCTTGAACATGCCCAGAGAAGGGCAGCAAGGCTGGTGAGGAGAGGCTGAGGGAGCTGGGGTCATTCAGCCTAGAGAAGAAGAAGCTCAGGGGTGACCACATTGCTCTCTACAACTAGCTGAGATGAGGTTGTGGCCAGGTGAGGTTGGTCTCTTCTCTTAGGTACTCAGTGACAGAAGAAGAGGACATGGTCTCAAGCTGTGTCAGGAGAGGTTTAGGCTGGGTGTTGGGAAGAAGATCTTCATAGAAAGATTGATTTGCCATTGCAATGGGCTGCCCACAGAGGTGGTGGAGTCACTGTTAAAAAAGATTGGATGTGGTGCTTGGTGCCATGATTTAGTTGATTAGATAATGTTGGGTAGTAGGTTGGACTTGATGATCTCAAAGGTCTTTTCCAGTCTGATCGATTCTGTGATTCTATGTCAGTTTGGTGCTGTCATATGCAGGAGGAGGAACACTTCAAACACTGTCAGCCACATCAGGAAGTCCTTTAAAGGCACTTGCAGCATGAATTTGCTATTATCAAGCTACTTCTGTGAAGTTGGGCTGAATTAAAACTATTTTGAGACTATGAAAAACCTCTTCAAAAGAAGACATTCCCAGCAGTTCTTGGCTAGTCATATTCCAACATACATCTGAGACACAGAAACAACAGGGTGCAACACCCAGACATGGAAAACTGCATCTGATGTGGGTTTGGGGCAAGAAATGAGACAAGATTGTATTTTGTTATAATCAATGATCAACTGGTTACAGATCAACAGATCACAGAATCATAGAGTTGTTTTGGTTGGAAAAGATCTTTAAGATCACCAAGTCCAACCACTATCTGTGCCTACAGAGTCTGGTGCTAAACCATGTCATACAGGCCAGGATGTTGTTGGCCTTCTTAGCCACTTGGGCACACTTGTGTCTCATATTCAGCCAGCTGTCAATCAGCAACTCACAAGTATTTCTCTCTTTCTCTTTGTGCCTCATTCTTTGTTTATTTACACATATCCCAGATGAAGGTTCCAGTTACCTGGAAACACACAAGATATAGAAATTATTGCAATTTGAACCACTGTCTCAAGCTGCTGCCTGCCTGTAGTTTGCTCCAGGATAGACTCAATTATACCTGTGGAAACTGGGGTAATGGTTTTAAACTGGAGGAGGGGAGATTTCTCTCTTGCTCCCTGGGATAGGACAAGGATCAATGAGTGTGAATTGCAGCAAAAAGGAGCAATGGGTGTAAATTGCAGCAAAAGAGGTTCTGCCTCAACACAAGGAGGAACTTTATCACTGTAAGGGTCACAGAGCACTGGAACAGGCTGCCCAGAGAGGTTGTGGGGTCTCCTTCTCTGGAGACTTTGAAGGCCTGTCTGGGTGTGTTCCTGTGTGATCTGTGTTAGATAGGATTGTTCTGCTCTGGCAGGGGGGTTGGACTGGATGATCTCGTTGGGTCCCTTCCAACCCCTAATGTCCTGCAAGCCTGTGATGTTAGGAAGTTCTTTCCAGTGAGTGTGGTGAGACACTGGCACAGGTTGCCCAGGGAGGTTGTGGCTGCTCCCTCCCTGGAGGTGTTCAAGGCCAGGTTGGATGAGATCTTTAGCAACCTGTTCTAGTGGGAGGTGTCCCTGCCTACGATGGGGGGTTGGAACTGGATGATCCTTGAGGTCCCTTCCACCTAAACTATTCTTTGATTCTATGAAATTCATCAGCTTGCAAAGGCCTTGTAGGTAGATCACTCAGGAACAAATGCTCCCTAATAAACTGCAGTCAGAAAGACTTAGTCAGTGGTTCCTTTTTGGTTTGGTTCTGTTGCTAAACGAAACACACTAGTAATTTCATTTAGGACACTGAATGAAGGTAAGTTGTAACTGTTGTAGGTGCTTCCCTGAGTCAGGTTTCATTTTCCTTTTTGGCTCTCTGTCATGCTTCTGAAGAGAGGAAGAAAGGTTCCAAGAGTGGTTCAAAACAACCTCGCAATGCCGTATTGCATTTCAGATCATTTACGCTCGCGGTCACGTCAAACAAACAGACATTTCAAATCGATCCATGCAGTAATTGAAACAGCAAGAATAACTGGAGGTTATTTTGTCAGCAATGGTGTTCTTTATGAAACTGAACAGAGATGCCTTAAAATGGGATGTATCCAGGGAAAGCAAGCTTCCTGAAAATGTTGTAGCCATTACTTTAAAATAATATTATTTAGCCTTCGTGCTCTATCCCTTGTGGGTTTTCAATTCCCTAGCAAACTTTCTTTCCAACACATCTTTGATCCTGGTCTCAAAACCCTGACATTTTCATTTTGCAAAGACTGGATATACAATGGACTAGTCAAGAATAAGGGCCAGATGCTCCAAATTGGTGCAAATTGGTACTGCTCCACTGCCCTCCACATGGATTTACAGCAGACAAAGATCTGTCTGAAAGCCTTCCAAGGCCTTGTCTGCTTTGCTGTTTTGTGTAAACACTTCAGTTTTAGTCCTACTTCCTTAGGAAATGGAGTTTATGCTGTTGTCTTCTCCCTGTGTGTTAATGCACATGTGTGTGTATATGTTTGTCCTTTTCCTCAATTGCTTTTGAACCTGGCAGTTCAACTCAAACAGACTGGAGAGGGCAGGACATTCAAAGGAGACAAAGTTCTTGTGCTGGCAAGAACTTCTTAGAGTTATAGAATTGTCTAGATTGAAAAACACCTTTAAGATCATTAAGTCCTGTCTTTGACAAGTCCTTGACTAAACCATGTCCCTAAACGCTGCATCTACATCTACACTCTTTAATACCTCCAAGGATGTGGACACCTTGGGCAAGCCCTTCCAATGCCTGATAATCCTTTCAGAGAACAAATTCTTCCTAATAACTGCTGTGGAGGTAGGGAATTAACATGGCTGAGTCAGGAAATATGTAAAACTAGAATTGTTTAATTTTCCTGAAACCTTGCCTTGAAAACTACATACAGAAATTGATTTAGTTTAATTAGCAGACTCAGTTTGATTAAGAATATCTTACAAAGGATGCAATAGATAAATTTGGCTATTTTAGAAGTCAGAAAATGGCAAAGTCTAAGTTATAAACACAGCTTCCCTCCACTATCAATCAGGCTGAGCAGAAAAGCTTACTGATGGAGTGAGCTAGGCTGTGACATGTTACTGGCAATATCCAATAGAGATCTGTGCTACAGAAGTCCGAGATGAACCACAGAGGGCCAAACTCAGAAATGTCTCTAGCACTTCTTACTGCATGGGATGGTCATGGGATGAGGCTGCTCTCACAATGGGATGGGGAGAGCCAAAATTTCTAGGGTCCCCCTGCCTAGCAGGCAGTCAGTAGTTAGTTACTGAATAGGGTCTGAGAGAAAGAGTGGTCCAGGTGCTTGCCAGCTCTCTCTCTTTCAAAAGGATATCTGAGGCTCATTAAGCCTGTTAGGCTTGCACAAAAGAGTGCTTCCAGTGGGGAATCTGTCCAAAGCAGGGACCATCCAGTCATGGCAGGAGCTTGTCCTTTGCAGTGCCAGGGGACTCTCTCTCTGCAGGAACTGTCAAGGCGTGGAAAACCTCATGGCGGGAAGCACCCAAAGTGGGAAGAACCCCAGTATTTATGCCAGCTCCTAGGCAAAGAGTCTATTTACCATTTCCCAGGCATGAGAAACACAGCCAATCACCAGCCCAATTTCAGTGCAGGCATCTGCACATGTCACCCCCAGTGCTGGAAAGACACTTTGCTCCCCCCTCTTCGAGTCTGTACGGCAGGGGAGGGAAATAGGTTTTTTGTGCCTTTCCTCTCCCATTTAAACCATGGAATGAGAGGAGTTTGGGGTATCCAGGACACCAGGACAATAATCAATCTAAATTTCTCTTGGTGCAACCTGAGGCCATTCCCTCTCCTCCTATCACTTGTTACTTGGTTGAACAGACCAACCTTCACCTTCAGCCAAAAAGGACAGTGGGATCCTGGGGTGCACTAAGAAGAGTGTGTCCAGTAGATCAAGTTGATTTTCCTCCCCCTCTACTCTGCCCTGGTGTTCAGTTAATATTGTGTTCAGTTTTGGGTTTCCCAGTTCAAGAGGGACAGGGATTTACTTAAAAAAGTCCAATGGAGGGCTATGAAGATGATTCAGGGGCTGGAGTACTACTCTATGAGGAGAGGTTGAGGAACCTGGGGCTTTTTGGTCTGGTAAAGAGAAGACTTAGGGAGGATCTAATCAATGTTTATAAATATATGAGGGTTGGATGTCAAGAGCTGGGTGTCTCAGTTGTGCCCTGTGACAGGACAAGGGGCAATGCATATAAACTATAGCACAGGAAGCTCCACCTCAACATGAGGAAGAACTTTACTGTAGGGATCACAGAGCACTGGAAGAGGCTCCCCAGACAAGCTGTGACATCTGCTTCTCTGGAGACTTTCAAGACCCATCTGGATGTGTTCCTGTGTGACCTGCACTATATTACAGTCCTGCTCTGGCAGGGGAGTTGGACTTTATGATCTCCAGAGGTCTCTTCCAACCCCTAACATCCTGTGATTCTGTAATTGTAGAGAACTGTAAGGTGTCCTCTGAGCCTGCTTTTCTCCAGATTAAACAACTCCAGCTCTCTCAGCCTCTCCTCATAAGGCCTGTTCTTCAGGCCCTTTATCAGCTTCACTGCCCTTCTCTGGACATGCTCCAGTACCTCAGTGTCCTTCTTGTAGTGAGAGGCCCCAAACTGAACACACTATTGGAGATGCAGCCTCACCACTGCTGGTCACATCATTCCTGATATGGGCCAGGATGCCATGAGCCTTTTTGGCCACCTGGACACACTGCTGGCTCATATTCAACCAGCTATCAATCAACACCACCAGATCCCTCTCTGACAAGCAGCTTTCCAGTCACTACCTCAAAAATCAGTATCTCTGAATGGGGTTGCTGTGGCTGAAGTGTAGAACCTGCCATTTGGTGTTATTGAAGCTCATACAACTGCTCTCAGCCCATCAACCCAGCCTGTCTAGAACTCTCTGCAGAGCTTCCCTACCTTACCCTTCCACTGTCAAACTTACTCCATCAATTCTGGCTCTGTTGGAGCTACTTGCTCAGCCAAGTGGATTTTCTGCATCAAAACTCCATCATCCAAAGCTCAGAATAGCCCTGTTTAACAGGACCAGGGTTTCTGAAGAGATTGGTTGGCCTCTTTTTCTCTATTTGCTTCAGAGCATACCTACTATGATTATCTCATCAGGTTGCAACCTTTAACCTCACCTTGTGCTAATAAGATTAACATCATCTTTGGAGTTGCTCCCTTTCTTCCAGCTGGTGAATGAAACAAAATCAGGCACAGCATTTCCCATAGTTTTTTGTTCAGTTGTACTGATTTTGTTCTGTTCTTGCCAAGGTTCTCAGACAGACAGATCAGAGGGCAAAAGGAAAATTATAGATGTCAATTCACAAACAACCTCATAAACCTATTCTTATTTGTCCTGAAAAAAACCAAAAGGGACAATAAAATAAACTGACAACTCCTTTGCTGCTGATGAATGAAGTGATCCTAGTAGGGGGCTATATAGAGGTAGCAGGCTTCATGGCTTAAAGGAGTGATGTATTTAGCAAGACTGAAAGAGGACTGTGAAGAAAATTATGTTAGAAAAAAAAAATCTTAGCATTTGCCAAAAAAAAAAAAAAACCCAACAACCTTTAAAGAAATCTTTGCAGCTGGCAAAAAAATAATCCCATACACTGAGGCAAACAAACAAACAAAAATATGAGCTGCTAGTTAAACTTGGTTTGATAAACACGGGGTAGGGAAGTTCTGACAAAAGGCAAAAGTTGAAGTCTTAAGATATACTTGAATAAAATACTGTCTGGAGCTGAAGAGTAATTTGATATGCAAATAATGTGTTTATGAGATTCAAGAAGCTGTGGGGAGAAAAGGGAATTTTTTTTTCACATTGAAAACAGAAAAGCAGGTGGTGCTCTTCAGCAATCTTCTTTTATTTACTCCATGAGATAGTTTATACCAAGAAAACACTGAGAGCCCCTTGACCTGAAGTAGCACAAAAGGCTCTTTTCCTGTATGCAAGGTAGCTCCTTTCTGTAGAAAGCAGCAGGTAATGACAAATGAAACCAGTGATAATTTCAATGTTGACTTGAGAATCACTGCCTTATGGAAACAACCTCTGGATCACATTTATTTTTTTAACCTATGGACACTCCTAAGTTGAGACCAAAGCACAAATTCATCCCCTTCTAGTGACTGCCTGATAAGGAAATAGGTGGACGGTGGCCAGCTAACCAGACTGTGAGCCCCTCTGCTCTACTTACTCCTTTATTGATTTAAGCAACATGTGAACTGATCTTTCTCTCGCATAGCAAGTCTTGCTGACTGCTCATGGTGACCTCATCCATGTGTGGTTATTTTGGCAGACAGTTAAAACTTTTTAAAGGGCCAACAAGAATAGTTTTGTGAGGCTATTTGTGAGTTAGTATCACTCTTTTGCCCTTTGGCCCCTGGTCTCCTATTTAGTTTGGGCCCCTTGTCAAGTGCTGGACAAAAGGAGCTCGAGCTAGCAAGTTTTATAAAGCTTGGGAAGTGCTGTGTCTGCCTGTGCTCCTTACTACAGCCATAGGTCTTCTGTTGGTTAGTTGATAGGGCTTTGTGGATGGAGCTATGCCTGGTAATACCAAGGATGTAGCCCTTCAGAGTACGATACTGGTTTGTGTGTATTAATTGCCCTGTATCTTTTGGCACAAACATGGACTCAGAGAAAGAAAACCATGCAATCTGTATTGGTTTGTGTCAGGTAAAGTTTGACTGAACTCATCTTCCTGTCCACTGTTTATCTAGAAGTTTCACCAGTCTCACTGTACAGAAAGGGAAATTGAGACAAAGTAAGCTGAAATGGCTTGTTGAGCCTGATCTATATCTGTGCACTTCCTATTTCAGCAAGAACAGAAAAGCTCCAAAACAAAACTGAGTGTGAACAAACCATGGAACAATCATCCTATATCTATTTTAAAAAAGACATACAAAGAGCAAGTGCAGTGCTTTAGCCAAAAAACTTCCTTGGCAGTTGAACATACTTGGGACCTTCATGGAAAAGGTATAGCTGATGCAGCTCTTTGCATTGCCTGAGCTGGATGCTGAGAAACCCCAGGTAATGTCTTTGTTTTGCTCCAGACTTTCTGAGTAACTCCCAAGACCTCTTTTGAGCCAGCTCCTCAAATCTTTGCACCAAAATAGTCAAGGATGTGTTTTCACACCCCTAACCTCATCTTCCCTTGGGTATAATGAAAGTAGTTACACTGCTGCACCTCACAGGCACATCATGAATTCAAGTATCACAGAGTCACAGAAGCATTCAGGTTGGAAAAGACTCTCAGGATCACCAAGTTCAACTGATAATCCTACTCTACAAGGTTCATTCCTAAGCCATATCCCCAAGCACTGCATCTAAACAACATTTAAATGTTAACATTTAATGTTAAACATTTAACATCCAGGGTTGGTGACACAACCAGCTCCCTGGGCAGCACATTCCAATGTCTGATCACTCCTCCTGTGATTTTTTTTTCCCCCTGATATCCAGTCTAAACCTACTCAGCTACAGCTCAAGGCCATTCCCTCTTGTTCTATCACTAATTACCTCTGAGAAGAGACCAGCACCAACTTCTCCACAGAGTACTTTCAGGTAGCTGTAGACAGCGATGAGGTCTTTATGTTGCAGTATAAATTTTTTAGCTTAGATCTAAAACCTAAAAGGGATTTCCAATAAAAAAGAAATTTACAGAAGTTGAATCAGTGTTTCCAACCACGTTTAGATATAGAATCATAGAACGGTTTTCTCCAGGCTGAAGAGCCCCAACTCTTATAGCTTGTCCTCATAGTAGAGGTGCTCCAGCCTCTTTGTGGCCTTCCTCTGGACTTACTCCAACAGCTCTTTGTTGGGGGTCGCAGAACTATACACAATACTCCAGGTGAGGTCTGACAAGAGTAGAGGAAAGGGGCAGAATGCCCTCCCTTGCCCTGCTGCCCACACTTATGTAGAATCATAGAATCATAGAATCAACCAGCTTGGAAGAGACCTCCAAAATCATCCAGTCCAACCTAGCACCCAGCTCTGTCCAATCAACTAGGCCATGGCACCAAGTGCCTCAGCCAGGCTTTGCTTGAACACCTCCAGGGACGGTGACTCCACCACCTCCCTGGGCAGCCCATTCCAATGCCAATCACTCTCTCTGCCAACAACTTCCTCCTAACATCCAGCTTAGACTTCCCCCAGCACAACTTGAGGCTGTGTCCCCTTGTTCCATTGCTGGTTGCCTGGGAGAGGAGACCAACCCCCACCTGGCTACATCCTCCCTTCAGGTAGTTGTAGTTCACCCCTGAGTCTCCTCTTTTCCAGACTGCACACCCCCAGCTCCCTCAGCCTCTCCTCACAGGGTTTGTGTTCCAGGCCCCTCACCAGCTTTGTCGCCCTTCTCTGGACACCTTCCAGCACCTCAACATCTCTCCTGAATTGAGGAGCCCAGAACTGGACATAGTCCTCAAGGTGTGGCCTGACCATCCAAATTATTTGTAGGAGCAACTAAAATGTAAGCTCAAAGTCTGATGAATAAGCTTTCTTGCAAAATGTCCAGTGGTCCCAGGAAGAGGACACAAACAGACTCTTTCCTGTTGCATTAGTCCTTGCTAATCAAAGGAAATGCCACAGCAAAATGGACAGCTTGCAAAGCCAAACGCATTGCATAGAGAAACAGAATCAGCTCTGCAGCAAAGCTCCCAGATTCTCTGAAAGGTCTATTTAGATGAGAAGAGATAGGGCTTTAGTGAGTTAAAAATACCCTGAAGAATGTAGTCAGTGCAATGTTATTCACTGTGATATTAAAGGAGATTTATTTGACAGTAACACCATATGCTCAGCGGTGCTGTCCACGAGATGACAATTCCATTTTGCAACAACTGTTGAGGTTCAAAAATTGTTTTCATTCGGCTTTGGAATAAAAACAAAAAAGCCTTTCAGTCCTTTGCAGAATGGAATTGGACTGAACTGGCTGATTTCAGATAAAAACCTCAGCCTTTCCTTTTGCCAGGCCTTATTTCTTCTAATGGGGTTCCTTGGTCACCCAATGGGGGACAAGAAGAAATGGCCTCAAATTGCATCAGGGTAGGATTAGACTGGTTATTAGGAAATAGTTCTTCACTGAAAGGATTGTCAAACCTTGGAACAGCCTGCCCAGGGAAGTGGTGGAGTCACCATCCCTGGAGATACTTAAGACATGTAGATGTGGTGCTTAGGGACACGGTTTAATGGTGAACTTGGCAATTCTGGGTTAGTGGTTGGGCTTGACAATTTCAAAGGTCTTTTCCAACCTAAATGATTCTCTAATTCTAACAGGCAGGGCTTTGTGAGAAGGCAGGAGGATTGAGGCTCAAATAATCTGTAACTTTTCAGAGGCCCTGACACTGTTCAATAAGATTGCTTGAGGAAATGCCTACCTGCTGAAAGAAAATTCATCAGCACTACAAGTCAGTTCTTGACACTACTCAGGTTTTTTTTGGTACTGTTTAGGCATGATTGTAGTATGCAAGCTGTGTTGAGAATGAGACAGGACCCTTTTTTTTCTGATGAGCAAAAGAGAAGCTGAAGATTCTGGCAACAGGACAGCTTTGGAAACAGCTGAGGATGGCAAAAGTTGGGTATTATTGCTATAAACATAAGCAAAAACATTTTCACACTGAGGGTGACAAAAGATAGGAATGGGCCACTCAAAGTGGTTGAGGAGTCTCTGGAGACATTCAAAACCCACCTGGACGTGTTCCTGTGTGACCTACTCTAGGTGACCCTACTCTGGCAGGGGATTTGGACTAGATGATTTTTTTGGGGTCACTTCCAATCCCTAATGTTCTGTGATTCTGTGATTGCACTCTGCTCAGTATGCTGGGAGAAAAGAAAAGAGAATGAATGAAGTTTTAATAAAGAAATGCTGTTATGACACCTTGTGGGGACTTGTCACCTCAGGTATCCACTTCTGTGAATGGCTGTTTGAGCACATTTCCAGCTGACTGCCACTGGCTGTCTTGCACTCTTCCTAACTTGTATGTTTTTCCTCTCTTGAAAGAAGGATGTCATAGTGCATCATGGCATTCCTCCCTGAGATGCATCTTGGGAGCTGGTGTTTACTTATAGAATCACAGAATCAGTCAGGGTCAGAAGGGACCACAAGGATCATCTAGTTCCAACCTCCCTGCTATGGCCAGGCTCCCCAGAGTCACATCCAGCCTGGCCTTAAACACCTCCAGGGATGGGGCCTCAACCACCTCCCTGGGCAACCCATTCCAGCCTCTCACCACTCTCATGCTCAACAACTTCCTCCTCACCTCCAGCCTCAACCTACCCATCTCCAGATTTGCTCCATTCCCCCCAGTCCTGTCACTCCCTGACAGCCTGAAAAGTCCTCCCCCAGCTTATTTGTAGGCCCCCTTCAGATCCTGGAAGGCCACAAGAAGGTCACCTGGGAGCCTCCTCTTCTCCACACTCAACAGCCCCAACTGCTTCACTCTGTCCTCATAGCAGAGCTGCTGCAGCCCTCTGAGCATCCCAGGGGCCCTTCTCTGGGCACACTCCAGCATCTCCATATCCTTCTTGCAATGGGGGCTCCAGAACTGGATGTAGTACTCCAGGTGGGGTCTCAGCAGAGCAGAGTAGAGGTGGAGAATCACCTCCATCAACCTGCTGGCCACACTTCTCCTGATGCAGCCCAGGCTCTGCTTGGCTTTCTGGGCTGCAAGTGCACACTGCTTAGAGAGTCGAAATCCTTGAGAAGAGTTAGGCAGCCAAAATACTGTTCCTGTGAGGTACCACATTAGATTTTCTGAACTGAACTGTTACTGACTTTGGTCAAAACCTTTAGATTTTGAGGATTTTCAGCTCTTCAAAGAAAAACAAAACAAACAAACAAACAAACAAAACCAAACTCAAAAAACTTTAAAAGGGCTAAATTTACACATTGTGACCAAAAAATAACCTCTGTCAACATACAATCTTCTATTGAAAAAAATAAAGTGTTTAACTGGAATGTTATCTTTGGTGGTTCTTTTTTTAACCAGCTCTAACAAAAGATATAGAAACACATCCTTAGAACACTGCAAGTAATAAATCACCAATATTAAGGGCGTGTGCTAATTCTTATTAGACTCATTTTGGTCTTACCCAAATTCCTCAGTTCTGTGGGCTTTTGCCACTACCCTTTGTCTGCAGGGCCATGCTCTTCCCCACCTCTCTGCTGCACTTGATGTTGCACAGAATCAGACAGAGAAAGCTCTGTTTTCCAGGCACATGCACTGACGAGTTCCTTACCACACTAGTTTGATCCTTTTTGGCTCTAGCAGTCTCAAAACCAGGCACATATGGTTAGTAGGAGGCAACACCAGTGGAAGAACTGTGTTTGCTTTGAAGTGGCAGGTGACAGGAGCAGAACTATTTGGCAAGAAAGACCTGTCTGGTGGTCTTTTGTGTGTGTCTCTGTGTGTGTTGCTACTCATTTGAGTTTCTCAGCAGAGCACACGGAGAAGAGAGAACACACAGAGTGATTGTACAGCCACCATGCCATGCTCACACAGCACTGAGGTGATGCCTGGTGCAAGAGCACTAAAGAGAGCACACTGTCACCAATACTCTGGGCAAGCCCAGCCTTTGCAGCTGCAAAGAAAGTGTAACAACTCAGTTTGGCTCTGTGTGTGTGTCCTCAAACTGCCCAATAAATATGGTCATCCAATTAAGAGGAACAATGATTCATTAACTAAACAGGTACTAAAAAAATACTCATTTAAGACAATCACTGGTAACTTCCTCAGCTTTTCACTTCATTGCTGCTCAGGCGAGTAAAAACAACAAACTAAATGGAGACCTTATGGGCACCAGGGACCAATTAATGCCTCGTGACTTCCTCCCAGGCTTCCATGAAAATAACTGGATTATAATGGTCTGTGATATTAATATCAGCTTTGGGAAAGTTAGGCAGCAGCTCCATAGGGCAGGATGTAGCGTGAGCAAGCACTCTGGAATGTGCAGTATTTGACAGAAGAGAAGTGATGTCCTTCCAGAGGTTGCATCTCTTCTTGCTATTTGAATAGAGAAGTCAACTGGGAAAATACAAATGCCCAAGGGAATCTGAGGAGTTGCATTTACTTATTAATTTAAAATAACAGAATACAGCCTCATAATTCACTTTTTAGGTTTTACTTCCTCACATCCTAAATAATTTCAAAGATTTGCTTCTAATCTGTATGTGGAAACCCTTCCCCCTCACCCCCAAGATTTTTGTTGCAGCTCAGGGCAGATACAACTGCTGCCTGCAATGCCTACAGCTGACAAAGGGGATTGCTTTACAAGAAGAACTTGTTTTACTCCTTAGGTTGGCCTGGCTATTTCAAAAAACAGTTCATAGAATCATAGAATCACAGAATCAACCAGGTTGGAAGAGACCTCCAAGATATCCAGTCCAACCTAGCACCCAGCCCTAGCCATTCATCTAGACCATGGCACCAAGTGTCTCATCCAGGCTTTTCTTGAACACCTCCAGGGATGGTGACTCCACCACCTCCCTGGGCAGCCCATTCCAGTGGTTCTGGTATTTCAAACTGTAACTGCACTGAGATATGCAAAAGACAGAATTTATTGCTCTCCTCATGCTGCTGGTCTCTAGATAACGAAGAAAAGCTGAGTGCCACTAGAGCCACTCTGAGGTAAAAGCAAAAATCTCCTCATCCTATTTTGGTGTTGGGATTGCACATTTCTGTGATGGTTTGGGTGTTCCCTGCCCCCCCACACTTTGGAAATCACCCAGACCAGACTCAGCTGGCTCTGGAAATTTGAATGAAGCTTGTATTTACAGCTTAGCTCAATACACAAGCAGAGATTTACAGTATATACAATTATAGACAGAAATAGACAATTTAAAAGGTAATACAGAAACACAACAGCCCTCCCAGAAACCTGAGTCCCCAGGAGGGGCTCCCAACCACCCTTCCACCTTCTCCCACCCCTCTCAACCTTAGCCCAGTCCCAAGGAAGAATGGAGGTTCAGCCAGGCGGTTAGGAAGCAAAGTGGATTAATCAGAGAGATGGCAGAGAGGCTAGAGAGAAGTGCAGCTCAGGCAATGCCCCAAGAAGAAGAAGAAGAAGGACTCCCTTATCTATGTTTGGATTCTTGTTCTTATACCTCTCAGCAAGCCTATGAGTGAAGTAGACATCACTTTTGTTTTCCTTTCACAGACTGTAATCCAGTTCTTCTCACCAAAACATTCTAGCTAGCTTCAAACTAGCACAACTTCCTACTCTATTTAGATCCTGAGACATTTACTAGGCACCATACCCATGTGCTTGCACTGTGGTGATGCCATGGGCCATAGCTTTCTTATGCTGCACTTTTCTGGGAGTGGGGTAGACATTCATAGACATCCCACCCCTGTCATCAAGACTGGAGAGTTAAAAGACAAAAAAATACTGGGTAAGACCCACTGTCAAACCAGGAAACACCACATAGCAGTGAGATCCATTGTCTGGCAGAGGGAAGCAGCCACCAGAGCAGCCTGGGTGTTTTCAGCCATCCAGCCCACGTCTTCCCTGCTGAGCCATGTACCCAAGTGTTAAAGACATATAAAATGTGTATGCCAAGGCATCAAGTGGAAAGAGCACAAGGAAAGCAAGAAAGAGGAGCAGAGCTTAATGTCTTTCACAATTACTTTGGCCTCAGTTTCTGCATCCCTACAGAAGGAATATTAACTCCAAATATGCATGTTAGTAAGTAAGAGCAGGGTTAAGGCAGCCTAATAACTGAGCATGAAGTGGGTTAACTGAAAAAGTGGATTGAAATGGTATCACATTTGGAGGAGTGATTTGGGTTAGAGGTTCACTTCAGCTCAGCATTGGAAAGTTCAGATACTGGTTAAACTTGGATAAACTTTTGACTCCTTTTTCTTGTAGAAATCAGACTAGAATCACACAAACTCAGACTCTCTCATGAGCTTTCCAACGCTGCTTGTTTTTAACTGAGCCAGTAAGAGGAAGAGCTTTCCTCATGATACTCCTGTATTTCTGCTTCCAAACTCACCCAGTTTTTCTTTTCCAAACCTGAGAAGTTTTTCATTCTATTCCATATAAGGTTTGGATGATAGCTGAGGGCAGGTCCAACTTTATCCTGACTGATTTTCACATCTCTGGGGATAACGGTCATCTTTGCTGGCCTATTTCCCACCCAGTGTTAAATACTTTCATTAATGACTGGAGAATTAGTCAAATGACACAGAGATTCTGTTTTCAAAACATCATCTGTTCCTTTCCTCCTAACCAGAAATGTATGACCCTGGTGGCCCTCACCCTGGGCTGCTCTGCACTAGCTGACCCTCTAATGCTTTATTCTCTCTCCCCTGATCTTCTTCATTTGAAGACTGCCACTCTGCTTTTCTCACTCTTTGCTCCTTCTGCTCCTTTCTCCATGTGCCTGAGTCCTCTCTCCTCATGGCTCATGAACAGCAGCTCCTACCAGTTATATCTGCTCCCTCTGCCCATGCTGCCAGCCAAAAAGAGGAAGGGGAAAACGTGTTCTGAAAACATCAGCGCTTTCTTCAAGCGCACTCATATCATCTGTTAGCTTATCCCAGTCCTGCAGCCTGTGGCTTCAGCAGTGCAGGAGTTTTAGTTCTGTTTTCTTCATTGGGCTGATTACACTGTCAGCACTCTAAATAAATAGGAATTAATAACAGTAAAATTAATCAACACTCAGAAGTGCAACCACTTTCAGGATTGATGGAATCAATTGGTAGGTGATAATTAGAACCAGCTAGAAGTTTTTTTCTCAAAGCTTACATGTAAGCTTCCTTCATCTTAAAACCCACACATTAAAACACCTTCCCACAGCATGCAGCTTTCCTTGTTCTTTTTTATAGCCTCTTTTTTTTGGCAGGTCCTGTGCTGGCCACAAAAACAAACAGGAGTGTCCAACTGACCCTCACCAAATATTGCTTTCACATATTTTTGGCTCATCCAAACTTAGAAAGTACCAGAAATACAACTGAGCCTGAAGTTCTGAAGTTCTCAAGCTTGTTTTTCAGGCTGAAGAGGTAGAGAAAATCTAGCTGAGCTCCTGGGTTCTTTTCCCAAATGGATGTTTGTGTGGTTTGTCTGCCAGCAAGTACTGCAGTGTCTGGGTCTGCACATAGATATGAATATCTTCTGCGCTGCTCTGCCCACCTGGGTGAGGAATTCAGAGTCAGTGCTAGGGTGAAGGAAACAAGCCCAGCACTCTACTGCACGCCCATTCCTGCAGCCAAAGGTAAAATCCATTGGCAGAGGAGCTGTATTAAATTTATTTAACGTTTTCCAGTGCATTCAGACTGTGTTTGCCTTCAGAGTAACCCAAGCTGTTCAATGGCATAAAGAACCAGGTTTATTTAAAGTGATTCCCTTGTTGGAGGTCAGGTGTAACAACTAGAAATGGCTTTGATTTTGTGCTTCCTGGTCATTTTCCTCCCCTTCTTCTGCTCTTTGGATTATGAGGTGGTGGAGTCGTCGTCCCTGGGGCAGTTCAAGGCAAGGTTGGACGTGGCACTTGGTGCCATGGTCTAGCCTTGAGCACTGTGGTAAAGGCTTGGACTTGATGATCTATGAGGTCTCTTCCAACCCTGATGATACTGTGATACTGTGATGATAGGCAAGGCCCTGTTCTGCTGCTGCTGACTGGAGAGAGGAGCATGCTCAAGCCTTGCAGGCAGGAGCAAGATGTGAGCGCTCCAGCTCAGGAAACAAGTGTAGCAACTTTGCAGTTGTGCAGGGAACAACATCTTCAGAACGACTTGGTCTTGTGGCTTTGATGATTTCTTCAGACACTGTAAGTAGACTGACAAATTGACTTTCAAGTGAAAGGTCATTGAAAAGAACTGCAGATAAAAAAGCATCTGGATTTACAATTAAAAAGCTACAGAAGTTCAGTTTACAACTCTTCTGGGTTCTGTGCGTAGGAGTTTCTGTCGTATAATTTGGCAGCACTTTCTGCCTTCTGATTGGGCTTGTAGAAAATAAAAATTCCTTGTGGTTTCTTTTTCTTTTTTTCCCCTTTATAAAGGCAGTGGAGAGTGTTTTGGCAAGTCTGATACAAAGAAATATTGTCCTGGCATTGTCTTGTGTTGTAGGTGACCTCAGGCCTGAACTATACAAGAGAAACAAAATTGGTCTCTGTTGAACAGAGCACATATGTGCTTGAGTTGGATTATAGAAAGAGTGTGAAAAGCAGAGCACATACATGAAAGACATAACACTGATGTTGTAGGCTTCAATGCAATGCCTGATTCTCATCCTACTGGTGCAAATCTGGAGCAGCCTTGTGGTGTTAAGGCTCACCCTGCTTCAGTACGTAAGATTCATTCTGGTGTTCCGCTCCCTAAGACCACGACCCACAGAGCAAGGCATTTGCAAGGCAGCCAGGTGGCTGAGATTAAAGCATCCAAATGCACACAAAGCATGACTCCAGTGGGTAGCTGCCCTTAAGAATGTTTTTAAGAAGATGTTTATGGATCACATCTTTTTTCCTCTCTTCCTCTTTCGGGTACCAGGATGGGAGCCTTAACCCTGGAAATCCTTACCCATAAAGCCCAGAATTCAGTACAGAAAGACTCCATTTCTCTGTGTCTCCCTGGCACTCCTGCTCCCTTCCTTTTCTTTGTGGGGCATTAAACTAAACTAAACTAAACAGAGCTTTGTCCCTATCATTGTTGACTTGACAGATTTCCCTTTTCCTGACTTCCCTAATCCTGTGGTAGATTTTCTGTGACATTTGTTTCCTGAAGCAGATTTGTATAAATGTTCACTCCAGAAACAGAACATTTCCAAACATCTATGAAAAAGCAAAACAGTGTGTTCAGAGAAAATAATGGGGATGTTTTCCTCCCCAGTTTAATTTCAGTTGCTTCCCTTATTTTCTTTTTACTTGGCTTTTCCTTCAGTATGTGAGGATTCCTTTTCATAAGAGAAGAGGCTCAATAGAGCTATTATGTAAAAGAGTGCACAAAGCCTCCTTACATTTTCTTTGCAGGAATTAATCACCAAACATGGCCCAGAGATAAGACTCCATCCACAGCTACCTGAAAGCCCAGTCATTGACCGAAACCTGATGTCTTTCAGATTGGTACCTATGGTACAGCTGATTGCATAGGATCATAGAATTGTTTTGGTTGGAAAAGACCTCTAAGATCAAGTCCAATTGTCAACCTGAGACCGACATGGGCATTAAATCATGCCCCAAAGTGACACACACCTCCAGAGATGGTGATTCTATCACCTCCCTGGGCAGCTTGTTCCAGTGTCTGACCACTCTTCATAATAAAAATTGTCTTAATATCCAATCTAAACCTCTTCTGGAACAATTTCAGTCCATTTCATCTCATTCTGTCACCTAATATTAGGGAGACTGAACCCCCCCACAACAGCCTTCTTCCAGGGAGCTGTAGAGAGCAAGGAGATCTTCTCTCAGGCTCCCTTTCTTCAGATTAATCAACCCCATTTCCCTCAGCTGCTCTTCATAAGACTTGTTCTCCAGAGCCTTCACCAGCTTTGTTGCCCTTCTCTGGATAGGCTCCAGCACCTCAATATCCTTCTTGTAGTGGAAGTTCCAAAACTGAACCCAGAATTTGAGGTGCAGCCTCGCCAATGCTGAGTACAGGGACACAATCATTTCTTTGGTCCTGCTAGTGACACTATTCCTGATGCAGGCCTTCTTGGCTGCCTGAACACAATGCTGGCTCATGTTCAGGTGGCTGCCAACCAGCAACACCAGGTCTTTTCTGCTGGGCAGCTTTCCTTACGCTCTATCCCAAGCCTGCAGTGTTACATGGGGTTGATGTGACCCAAGTGCAGGATCCAGTACTTGGCTTTGTTAAACTTCACACAGTTGACCTCAGCCCATTGATCCAGCCTGTCCAGATCCTTTAACAGAGCTTTCCTACCCTCAAGCAGATCAACACTCCCACCCAGTTTAGCATCATCTGCAAACCTGCTGAGGGTTCACTCAATCCTCTCATGCAGATCACTGACAAAGCTATTAAACCGAACTGTCTGCATTACTGAGCCCTGGGGAACACCACTAGTGTCTGGCTACCAACTGCATTTAATTCACAGAATCACACAGAGTTAAGCAGGTTGGAAAAGACCTCTAGGATCATCAAGTCCAACCTGTCACTTAACCCTTCTAATTAACTAAACCATGGCACTAAGTACCTCATCCAGCCTCCTTTTATCTCCTAGGGATGGTGACTCCACCATCTCCCCTGGCAGCCCATTCCAATGCAATTCCAATGCAATCACTCCATTCACCACCACTCTTTGGGCTCAGCCATTCAGACAGTTTTAACCTAGTGAAGCATCTTTCTCTCCATCAAAAATTTGCTTTGTCCTCAAGGAAGAAGACAAGGTGCTGCCCTGAATTTGCTTCCAGCTACTCCTCTTGATATTTGTGTGACAGGGATAAGTCCTTGGAGCAGAACCCATGTTGCTGAATGAAAATTTCCTGGTTACACTGGAAATCCCATGCTGTGGCTAAAGAAGGAGAGGGTGAAGTGAATCACATTCTCAAAGTGCCCCTAACAGTTGGCAGAGAAAATCTGAGCAAGATGCTCTGCAGCTACTAGAGCTGAGAGCCTATGTGCTTCACCTCTGGGAAGTAGGTGCAATGACCCTTCTCTCCCTGGGTTTCTCTCCTTTTGATGCAAGGAGATTGCACAATCCATGCTGTGTTTGTACTGCTTCCAGAAGGGAAGGACTGATGACAAATGTTGAACTGTCAGCAAAGAGCTAGGCACACATTTTATTTTTAACAGCACATCCCCATTTTGTTAGTGAAAAGTGTAAATATGCCCAGATGTGGGACATGGTCTGTTTCAGGGAGCTCAGGTTTTGGTGTATAGGATCTACACTGACAAGTGCAGTAGGGAGAGCACTGAAATGGGAATACTTTGCATGGGCCTGACTCTTACATAAAGGAGAGGTCACTACGTTCATTGTACTTGGGCTGAAAGCTGCTGCTGCCTACTTGTTAGAGTAGGCATCACACTGCAATTACAGCCAACATGAAGAAAGCTTTTGGCTGGTTGTGTACTGGCATGATGGGGAAACATGCTTTCTGCTCCTCCAGGGAAGAAATCCACATGTGCCCAGCAGATGACAGAGAGCACAGCTCCTGGACAGGGAAAACAAGTGAATTGGGTGGTTGCTGGGGGGCTGGTGGCTTTACTCCACATGCTTCTCTCTGACACTTATTGCACACAAACACTGGGCTTAACCCAGTTTTCTGAAGAAGTTAGTAGCTAAATGTTACCTTACTGCTCTAAGCCAGCATTGCTGGGAAAAGGATGTTGTCAGTCACAGCTTATATAAACTCTCCTGAAACGTTTGTCAATTGTAAATAAACCCCACCCCCACCATTGGCACCATTCATATGAGCTACAGCACTTAGCAATGGGAGTGATTCATCCAAGCATGAAGTTACAAAGGTCCTAACTACACCACAAAGTGGTGGAACCATTAGGGATACACACTGGTCTATGTGGCTGATGATGAGATGTTGCAAATTCTTCTACATGCCACAGCTCTGCAGATTTAGATAATTGTCCTTGCAGGGTTATCATCAGACCATGGAACAAGGGGACACAGTCTCAAGTTGTGCCAAGGGAGGTCTAGGCTGGATGTTAGGAGGAAGTTCTTCACAGAGAGAGTGATTGGCATTGGAATGGGCTGCCCAGGGAGGTGGTGGAGGCACCGTCCCTGGAGGTCTTCAAGAAAAGCCTGGCTGGGGCACTTAGTGCCATGGTCTGGTTGAGTGGCTAGGGCTGGGTGCTAGGTTGGCCTGGATGATCTTGGAGGTCTCTTCCAACCTGGTTGATTCTATGATTCTATGATTCTATGCTCTCATCAATGACCCCAAAAATAAATACAATTGCAGTGACTTCAGCAAAAAGAGTTCTGTGGGTTTGGGAAATCTTCCTGGAGATAGTGGTGGCCTGCAGGAGTTTGCAACAAGATTTGGTTGCTGTGGACCTGTGTTGAAAGCAGGACTTGCACAGAAAAGGAATATATTCTAGCATAGGGTCTGAGGGTCTGTACCCTCTACCTGAAGGGAGGTTGTAGCCAGGTGAAGATTGGTCTCTTCTCCCAGGCAACCAACAACAGAACAAGGGGACACAGTCTCAAGTTGTGCCAGGGGAGGTCTAGGCTGAATGTTAGGAGGAAGTTCTTCACAGTGAGAGTGATTGGCATTGGAATGGGCTGCCCAGGGAGGTGGTGGAGTCGTCGTCCCTGGAGGTGTCCAAGCAAAGCCTGGATGAGGCACTTAGTGCCTCATCTGGTTGCTTGTCTAGAGCTGGGTGCTAGGTTGGACTGGATGACGTTGGAGGTCTCTTCCAACCTGGTTGATTCTATGACTCTATGATTCTATGATTCTCTCCTCACTGTTCTCTCTTCCCTCCTGTATTCATACTGAACTTCCCACCTCATCCTAGGATTGGAGAGTCCAGTGAAACACATGACTTGTTTGACTTGCAAGCTTAACACTTTTTCCATGCAGGAATAGATGGGAGTTTGTTTCATTTCTCCCCCTCCTCCTTGTGCTAGTTTTCTTTCAACTCTGCTTTCCAATGTCACTGAGTTATTATTACCCAGATCCCAATCTCACAGTTTGACTGAAAAGGAGTACTTGTATTAAAATACCAGATTTACCAGAAAACATCTGCAACTTGCAAGCCTATTGTGTTACTATTATAGGAGCAAACCATTGTAAATTCTTGTAAGTCTGTAACTTATCTCCTGTTAACACACTGTGTGTTTTACAACACCATTTCAAGGTTTATGGCCTTTTTTCTTTAGCTGCTTGTTCCAATTGCATCTTATATTTCATCAAATATGGTAAAGAAACCAGGAGAATAAATTGATGCTCCATATGAACCCCTTTAGAAATGGATGTTGCCAAATTGCTGTAAAATGGTTTTCCTTTTTAGCCTTCCAGAATTGTTAGTAGGTTTTGGAGGCCAAATTCTACAGGGAAACATTATGACCATTTAAGGCCCCCAAACTTTATGCTTAAGGGTGAGGATTTAAAAT
Source organism: Pogoniulus pusillus (assembly GCF_015220805.1). Classification (NCBI taxonomy): domain Eukaryota; kingdom Metazoa; phylum Chordata; class Aves; order Piciformes; family Lybiidae; genus Pogoniulus; species Pogoniulus pusillus. The sequence continues at coordinate 16,031,218 of NC_087288.1, forward strand.
GGATGAAGTGGAGAAATTTGCACTTCCTTAAGAAAACACAGAGCATTTCCTTCCGTGTGTTAGAAATGAAAACAGAAAATACAAACCAATTTGTCAGGAAATTTTCCTTCTCTGAGTCCCTCTTCAGCCTTTCCCTTCCCACCTTTCTCTGTTCCCTTCACAGCCTCACAATCCTTATCTTCCTCTTCTTGTTGTCATCTACATGGTTGTGGGTTCCAGCTCCAGGAACCATGATGGATGAGGCTCATCTCTGCAAATCATTGTGCTAGTTTGAAGCTAGCTAGAATGTTTTGGTGAGAAGAACTAGACTACAGGCTGTGAAAGGAAAACAAAGGTGATGTCTACCTCACTCGTTGGCTTGCTGAGATGTATAAGAACAAGAATCCATAGATAAGGCACTCGTTTCTACTTCTGCTGGGGAACTGCCTGAGTTTCATTTCTCTATAGCCTCTCTCTGCTGTTTTTTTTTCTTTCCTAATCCACTTTGCTTTCTAACCCCCTGGCCAAACCTCCATTCTTCCGTGGGACTGGGGTAAGGTTGAGAGGGGTAGGGGGAAGGTGAAGAGGCAGTTGGGAGCCCCTACTGGGGACTCAGGTTTCTGGGAGGGCTGTTGTGTTTCTGTATTACCTTTTACCTTGTCTATCTCTGTCTATAACTGTATATACTGTAAATCTCTGCCTGTCTATTGTGCTAGCTGTAAATATAAGCTTCATTCAATTTCCAGAGCTGGCTGAGCCTAGTCTGGGTGATTTCCAAACTGTGGAGGGGTGGGGAACACCGAAACCATCACACTGGTGTGCGAGAGCTCTGCTGCAGTGTCTCCTGTATTCACAGCTTGCTCCTGCCACCCTCTTCCCCGCTCAGCTCCCCACCTGGGCTCAGGCCTGGAGACAATCCTTCAGGAGATAAGTAGCACTCAGGGACAGCAGCTCAGCCATGAACAACGGTTGGTCATTTGGCTCTAATTGGACACTGGTGTAAAATGAAAAAAACACTTGTCATATTTATGAGTTACTGTGAGTTAATAATATGCTGGGATCCATTAGTTAAAGCACATTTGCTCCAAACATGTGGCTTCAGCCTTTTATTTTTCAGTTGAGCAACATTTTTTCAGATGAAGAGCTGTTGCCCTTTTCCTCCTAAGCGCTCAGTGAGCCTCAGGGAGTTACAGCATCAATTATTTTTCACCTCATATGTGGAACAACAAAGAAGAAAAAGAATGTCCTAGCCAGAGAAGTTGGGATTGTTATCCAAAATAATAATAAAGTAATATCAAAATGTTCAGAAATCAAAAGCTGCAGCCAGCTGAGCAAACGGAGTCAAAACTGAAAACACAAAAGGTCTGCAGAAGATTCTCTTGCAAACAAAACGGACTCCACTCTCATTGTACTTTTACTACCCTCTTGTCCTGCCTGCCAATCCTTTTTTCTGTTAAAGCCTGTCTAGTTGAGTCCATTTTCTATGACTAATGATAAAAGCTTTAGTGTCTTACAGGTGGATTTACCTGAATTTAGTAACTGCAGAAAGGGCTGGAATGACAAACAAAAAGACCCCAGCGTGAATAGAAACTCGTTTTCATACTTATGATTCTCAAATGGTGATGCATTCATGTGTAATAAAAATCAAGATGTTCACCATTCTACCTCTCCTCTTCAGCAATATTTTTTCAGTGCTGAAGATGTCAAGAGTAGAATTTACCCTTCCCTTGATGCCATCTTTTTTTTCTTCTCCCTCCCTTTCTGTTTCATCACAGCTGCATGGACTCCAGCCAACTCGAATTTTACCTTCGCACTTCACTGCATAAGACTTTGTTGCATGTTTAGTTTGAGTAGACTTTTTACACTGCATAAGACTTTGTTGCATGTTTAGTTTGAGTAGACTTTTTACACTGCATAAGGCTTTGTTGCACATTTAGTTTGAGTAGACTTTTTACACTGCATAAGATTCTGTTGCATGTTTAGCTTGGGTAGACTTTTTACACTGCATAAGGCTTTGTTGCACATTTAGTTTGAGTAGACTTTTTACACTGCATAAGACTTTGTTGCATGTTTAGTTTGAGTAGACTTTTTACACTGCATAAGGCTTTGTTGCACATTTAGTTTGAGTAGACTTTTTACACTGCATAAGACTTTGTTGCATGTTTAGTTTGAGTAGACTTTTTACACTGCATAAGACTTTGTTGCATGTTTAGTTTGAGTAGACTTTTTACACTGCATAAGGCTTTGTTGCACATTTAGTTTGAGTGGACTTTTTATACTGCATAAGATTCTGTTGCATGTTTAGCTTGAGTAGACTTTTTAATGTAGATAACTGACCAAGCAGACTGAATCTGCAAACTGGCACTGATACTCACAAGGGTGGCAGCACTTCATACCTCATATAGGTTGATTTCTCTAAAATCAGGAAGAGGTGGCACAACAAACTTTATGAAACTCCATTTAGAATCATAGAATCACAGAATCAGTCAGGGTTGGAAGAGACCACAAGGATCTTCTAGTACCAACCTCCCTACCACATGCAGGGACACCCTACCCTAGATCAGGCTGGCCATAGCCTCATCCAGCCTGGCCTTGAACACCTCCAGGGATGGGGTCTCAATCACCTCCCTGGGCAACCCATTCCAGCCTCTCACCACTCTCATGCTCAACAACTTCCTCCTCACTGCCAGTCTAAACCTACCCATCTCCAGCTTTGCTCCATTCCCCCTAGTCCTGTCACTCCCTGAGAGCCTAAAAGGTCCCTCCCCAGCTTTTTTTAGGCCCCTTTCAGACACTGGAAGGCCACAAGAAGGTCACCTGGGAGCCTCCTCTTCTGCAAACTGAACAGCACCAACTCTTTCAGTCTGTCCTCATAGCAGAGCTGCTCCAGCCCTCTGAGCATCCCAGTGGCCCTTCTCTGGACATGCTCCAGCATCTCCACATCCTTCTTGTAATGGGGGCTCCAGAACTGGATGCAGTACTCCAGGTGGGGTCTCAGCAGAGCAGAGCAGAGGGGGAGAATCACTTCCCTGGCCCTGCTGGCCACACTTCTCCTGATGCAGCCCAGGCGCTGTTTGGCTTTCTGGGCTGTAGGTGCACACTGCTGGCTCACGTTGAGCTTCTTGTCCAGCATCACCCCCAAGTCCCTCTCCTCAGGGCTGCTCTCCAGCCAGCCACTGCCCAGCCTGGACTTGTGCTTGGGATTGCCCCGACCCAGGTGCAGGACATTGCACTTGGTCTTGTTGAACCTCATGAGCTTGGCTTGTGCCCACCTCTGCAGCCTGTCCAGGTCCCCCTGGACGGATCCCTTCCCTCCAGCCTGTCTGCTGCACCACACAGCTTGGTGTGGTCAGCAAACTTGCTGAGGCTGCACTCAATGCCTCTGTCCATGGCACCAGCAAAGATGTTGAACAAAACTGGTCCCAGGATTGATCCCTGAGGGGCTCCACTTGTCACTGGCCTCTACTTGGACATGGACCTGTTGACAGCCACTCTTTGGGTGTGGCCACCAAGCCAGTTCTTTATCCATCTCATGCTCCACCCATCAAACCCCTGTGTCACCAGCTTGGAGACCAGGATGTGGTGCAGGACAGTGTCAAAGGCCTTGCTCAGGTCTGGGTAAATGACATCAGTTGCTCCCATTACCTGCAGCTTGATTTGCAATGCCTTGCTCAGAGGAACTGAGCAAGCTTCACCTGCTCCCTTTGGTTCAGGATCTAATTTGCCCACCATTCCTAAGGACAAAACTGTGGAACGTTTTACATCACGTTGCTGCTCTATTGGCAATAAGTTCTCTTCTATTTTGTAAGCTTGAAATATGCAAAGAGCTTCTCCACTGCTGACTCAGCCTCCACAGCAGCACTTTATACGTGTCAAACAATATACATAAATTTATAAGGTGAACAATGGTTGTATTTAAGTACTGATTTAGTAATCATGAACTCCGCTGGCAGTATCCTTTGGAAACTAAATCCATAAATTTTATTAGTATTAAATGTTTCTAATGGGAGTTGACAAATACTTGAACCAAGTTGCTTTTTCTCTGCACTTGGCAAAAGGGAAGGGACAAAAATTCCTATTACACAATGAGAAATGCATTAATACCAAAGCCCATTCATCTCAATTTTGTACAAATATAATTTAGGACCTTTTACAACCATTGGTGAAATTACAATGTGCTGTGGGGAAGTTGCAAAGGTTTTATGAGAGTAATAAAATTGTCATTGTAATACCATTATAGGGTGCAGGGACAATATAGATATTTGAATTACCTATTGTCCCTATGCCAGGTTGAAAAAAGCTGCATGCAGGAATTATAGCATGTAATGGAGACAACTGTTGAAACAAAACAGAGGAATGAAATCCAGGTCCACTTTAGCTGACCTAAGACATATCCTTGTTAGAAACCCAGACTTAAAATACACTTCCCACTTGTGTCAACAACAATGAAACTTAAATGCGTGGACTGTTTTATATTTGTGTCAATGGTAGCACAGAGACCAACTAATTAAGCAGAGATTATGTGCAATGCTCTAGTGTTACCTCCAGATGTGCTAGTTTGAAGCTAGCTAGAATGTTTTGGTGAGAAGAACTGGATTACAGGCTGTGAAAGGAGAACAAGGGTGATGTCTGTTTCACTCATAGGCTTGCTGAGAGGTATAAGAACAAGAATCCAAACATAGAGAAGGGAGTCCTTCTTCTTCTTCTTGGGGCATTGCCTGAGCTGCACTTCTCTCTAGCCTCTCTCTGTCATCTCTCTGACTTATCCACTTTGCTTCCTAACTCCTTGGCTGAACCTCCATTCTTCCTTGGGACTGGGCTAAGGTTGAGAAGGGTGGGAGAAGGTGGAAGGGTGTTTGGGAGCCTCTCCTGGGGACTCAGGTTTCTGGGAGGGCTGTTGTGTTCTGTATTACCTTTTATCTTGTCTATTTTTGTCTATACTGTAAATCTCTGCTTGTCTATTGTGCTAGCTGTAAATATAAGCTTCATTCAAATTTCCAGAGCCAGCTGAGTCTGGTCTGGGTGATTTCCAAAGTGTGTGTGGGGGTGAGTAACGCTCAAACCATCACACCAGGAAACTGATGTTTTTAGCTTCTGTGCCATATTTCCTAGAATTTTCACTCCAGCTTGCCTGGAGTTAATTGTGGTGGTCCCCTTTGCTCTTAGCCAGAAAACTTTCTCAGGTAGCTCATGACAAACACATGAAATTTTACCTGGGATTAAAATGGTGTTAACTTTCTAGAGGTGAAAATTCCTTTCCCTGAAGAATGAATGTTGCTGGGCTGTATCCAGGGAAAGTGCATTGCTTTCTTCCCTGCCTGTCCAAGAGATGAACAAAAGTGTGTGTGTGTGGGGGAACTAAGGGAAAACAAGACAGGCAGTTGCAGCCTTGTACGTTAGTAACATTTCACTGGCTGAGTTCTAGAGAGTAATAAAAGAATTGAAATAGTTCAAGCATCTGCCCTTGGCCAAGGCACTTGTAATTATACACTACAGACTCCACTCCCTTGGAACAACTGTCTTTGATTCCTATCTCTTCTTTTATTACAGCTGAAATGCAAAACTCCAGCTGAAACACAAAACTCCTGATGAAACCATTACATTTCCATGTGAAATTCACTGCTATAAGGGGAAACCTCTGTAAAGTTTCCAAACTTTTGAAGGGAGGGGAGGGGGAACATATGGGTAAAGGTTGTAAAACTCCCTTCCAAGTTTCAAAGGTTCAACCACTTGGGACAGCTTGCTCTGGAGTTTGGGGTTTATTCTCCTCCTTTTAGTAAACACTTTGGGATAGAAGTTAAAGGAAGATAGTTTTGTTTTGTGTTTGCTAAGAGTTAGCACAGTGTGAGCTGCCTTGCTTCAGCTGATCACTTTCCTTGAAACCACTGAGCAGTTAGTCCTCACTGGCTTTATGGCAGCTGTGGCAAAATCTCCCAGTCAAAATGTCTGAACACTCAGATATTCCCTGAGACTTAAGATGCTTTTAATAGCTCCTAACTTCAGGGAAAATACTTCAGGAAAGACTCATAAACCTTGCTAGGACACTCAAAGAGACAACTGGAGCTCGCTCTGTCTGCCCAGGTTTCCAGCAATGAGGTAGGCAGGAAAGCTGAAGGAAGAGGCAGGGATGCCAGCCTCCTTCTAAGCAAGAGTCATTCAATCATTGGCTCTGAAATCCCCAGCAGGGTTCACAATAAGCAGGACTCCTGGTCAAGGGGCATGCCATTTTGAGTCCTCCTGGAATCAGGACCTTGAGGACTTCACTAGTGGCTTCCGAAAATGCAAGCTGAGATAGTGTCACCACTTTTCCCGTGCCCCATCTGGAGGTAGCTGTGCCTCCACCAGCACTCGTGGAGGAAAGTCCCTCTGTTTCAGTGACATGCACCCCTGTGCAAACACACACTTGATATGGTACTGAAGGCAAATTCAGAGGACACTCCAAGTGCCGGGTGCTGCACTTTGGCCACAACAACCCCATGCAGAGATACAGGCTGGGGTCAGAGTGGCTGGAGAGCAGCCAAACAGAAAGGGATCTGGGGGTGCTGATTGGTACCTGCCTGAACATGAGCCAGCAGTGTGCCCAGGTGGCCAAGAGAGCCAGTGGCATCCTGGCCTGCATGAGGAATGGTGTGGCCAGCAGGAGCAGGGAGGGCATTCTGCCCCTGTACTCTGCACTGGTCAGACCACACCTTGAGTCCTGTGTTCAGTTCTGGGCCCCCCAGTTTAGGAGGGACATTGAGATGCTTGAGCATGTCCAGAGAAGGGCGACGAGGCTGGGGAGAGGCCTTGAGCACAAGCCCTATGAGGAGAGGCTCAGGGAGCTGGGATTGGTTAGTCTGGAGAAGAGGAGGCTCAGGGGAGACCTTATTGCTGTCTACAACTACCTGAGGGGTGGTTGTGGCCAGGGGGAGGTTGCTCTCTTCTCTCAGGTGGCCAGCACCAGAATGAGAGGACACAGCCTCAAGTTACACCAGGGGAAACGTAGGCTGGAGGTGAGGAGAAAGTTCTTCCCTGAGAGAGTCATTGGACACTGGAATGGGCTGCCCAGGGAGGTGGTGGAGTCGCCGTCCCTGGAGCTGTTCAAGGCAGGATTGGATGTGGCACTTGATGCCATGGTCTAGCCTTGAGCTCTGTGGTAAAGGGTTGGACTTGATGATCTATGAGGTCTCTTCCAACCCTGATGATACTGTGATACCTTTCTGTGCTCAGATGACCCAAGTCTGCTCCCTCAGCTAGGGAGGCTGTTGGGCAGCCCCAGCTCCTGTCACGCTTATTCCCATGTTTCACACGTTGCCAAGAGGCAAGGAGGTATTTCCCTACACTGCAACCTTTTATTTTCTGTTCTTTTTACTCTGGCTAATATGTCTTCTTGGTAACCACAGTATAATAAATTTCATAGAGCATGACCAGCATACTTAGTTCGTATTATTCATTTGCAGTCATTTATTTTTTCCAGCTCCCCTCTCTTCCCCTCCTGGTCCCCTCTCCCCAGTGCTCACTCTGTGGAATGATAATAATACACACAGAACGTCGGCTGGCTGAGAAGGACTTAAAAACAACAAGTAAGAGGATCTTTCTGTGCTCACACCTGTTTTAAGATTTGTTATCCTTAAAAAGGAAAGCTGTAGGGATTCACTCTCTTTCTTCCTTGTAGACCCCAGTGGAATACACCATTAAACCACAGGGAGGAGAGGAAAGCCTTCGGTGCACTTAAATATACTTATGTCAAATCCATCTCATTCTTCCTGCCTTCTTTCCTCAATCCAGCCACCGTTCCCAAGGGCTGGAGAACATTACAACCCATTCACTTTATATGAATGGGCACAGACAGACTTTTTCACCATTTCGATATGTCTACATTTGCAGGCACATCCTGTAGGCCAACTGAAACAGCCTTAATTTCAATTTACTGTCTCCCTGAGGAACATGCCATTCTCCTGAAAGTGGAAAAAAAAACCCCTCAATGACCATCCCCTGCCCCCCTCTTCCCCTTTCCCTCCAACTCAAGGCATGATCTGAACTGGAGGGAAAATTTCTCCCAAGATTAATGGACTGCAGTTTTGATGTTTATAACAGGGGCACATGAGCTTTGTTAAACAAGTAACGAAGAACTTCCACCAAAGTACTGTTACTGTACACAACTCATCTAAATCCTTTCCCCAATCCCCTGAGGAACGGTGTTATATTAAGAAAAAGAAATCATTCCTCAGCGGTCATTTAACTCTGCTTTGTTTTGCAGTGCTGCTGTCAGTAATGACAAAAACACTAATAAAAAGGCAGCTGAGATCTCAGCTTGCTAACTTGGGATGCACGCTCAGATCAGCTTCAGAAAACTTAAAGGTGAGTATGATGGGTTGGGTGTTCCTTGCCCCCTCACGCTTTGGAAATCACCCAGACTAGACTCAGCCAGCTCTGGAAACTTGAATGAAGCTTATGTTTACAGCTAGCACAATAGACAAGCAGAGATTTACAGTATATACAGTTATAGACAGAAATAGACAAGGTAAAAGGTAATACAGAAACACAACTCCCCTCCCAGAAACCTGAGCCCCCAGGAGGGGCTCTCAACCACCCCTGCAACTTCCCCCTACTCCTCTCAACCTTACCCCACTCCCAAGAAAGAATGGAGGTTCGGCCAGGGGGGTTAGGAAACAAAGTGGATAAGTCAAAGAGGCTAGAGAAGGATGAAGCTCAGCCAGTTCCCCAGCAGAAGTGAGACTCCTTTATCTGTGTTATGAATCTTATTTTTATACTTCTCAGCAAGCCTATGAGGGAAGCAGACATCACAACTGTTTGCCTTTCCCAGCCTGTAATCCAGTTCTCACCAAAACATTCTAGCTAGCTTCAGACTAGCGTAGTGAGAAATGCTCACACCTTCCTAAAACAAGTACTTGGGAGTGTCTCTTCTTACCACAAATCCCAAACAAAACTGATAAAGATCCAATGAGTAATGGGAGTGTAGGAAAACACCAGCATCGCTTGCCAAGCTTGTGGTCACAGCTCTGATTTAGAGCAAGCCAGTGTGAAGAAATCTGGATTTAGGAGACAAACACTGATGCCTTACTCTTAGGTAGGCTTTGCTGGTACCCAGTGTGGAAGGAGTTCACTGGGCCTCTGGAAAAACTGCCAACATAGAAGTGTAGTATTGCTACAGTGCACAGCTCTGCAAGCTTATAGCAAACCATTTATCACCTAATAGCCACGGTACAAACCCAGTTATATCTCCCAGTGCTCTAAATACCACAGTATTCCAACGGGCTCCTTAAGAAAGCATCAGACACTAGAGCATATGGTCAAACAGTGATTCAAGGCCACACCTTGAGTGCTGTGTCCAGTTCTGGGCTCCTCAATTCAAGAGAGATGTTGAGGTGCTGGAACATGTCCAGAGAAGGGCGACAAAGCTGGTGAGGGGTCTGGAACACAAACCCTACGAGGAGAGGCTGAGGGAGCTGGGGGTGTGCAGCCTGCAGAAGAGGAAGCTCAGGGCTGACCTCATTGCTGTCTACAACTACCTGAAGGGACATTGTAGCCAGGTGGGGTTGGCCTCTTCTCCCAGGCAACCAGCAACAGAACAAGGGGACACAGTCACAAGTTGTGCTGGGGGAGGTCTAGGCTGGCTGTTAGGAGGAAGTTGTTGTCAGAGAGAGTGATTGGCATTGGAATGGGCTGCCCAGGGAGGTGGTGGAGTCACTGTCCCTGGAGGTGTTCAAGCAAAGCCTGGCTGAGGCACTTAGTGCCATGGTCTAGTTGACTGGCTAGGGCTGGGTGCTAGGTTGGCCTGGATGATCTTGGAGGTCTCTTCCAACCTGCTTGATTCTATGATTCTGTGATTTGATGTTGTTACAGTAAAACTAGTTTAGCTTTGCTGGTGTATTGCTGAATACTTCATGTTTTCTGTGCGGTCTCTTTTTGGGAGGATTGATGGGTCTAAGTTATCTGAGTGGCCTGATGCTGTAAGTTTGTATACTGAAGTACTACGTTTAAGGCAGCTCTTTCTGATGTGCTTACATATGAGATGTCCAATTTAAGAACAACATAGGTGGGCATAAACTGGAGAATTTCTGTTCCAAAGAAATCAAGAGGTTTTGGGCCGGGCCAGAACTGTCATCTCAGCTTCCCACAGCCTGGCAGATTATGATGACAATAGTCAGGAGTCTGAAGCTGTTGCCTTTTCCCTCGTAGGAGAGCATTTTATTTATTTTAGCTACACTGCAATTAAAAGTAGCAGCAAACCAAGAAGTGGTTAGAGTGAAGGCACAGAAGAACTGGCCTCAGTGGAGAAATGAGTTTTGCTTCCCACAGTTACAAACAGCCTCTGCTTAGCAAATTTGATGTCTTTTCAGATGGCAAACGAATCCAGGAAAAACAAAGCCCCAACTGCAACTTGGAGGCCAGAGTTAAGTCTGCTGTACATGGCCATGACTAAGTAAGGAAGACAGCAGGCTCAGATAGAATTTTCTTCTCAAAAATGTCTATCTTTTGAACTATATTTTTTGATTGCCCCATGTGATGGTTTGGGTGTTCCTCAGCCCCACACACACACTTTGGAAAATCACCCAGACTAGACTCAGCAGCTCTGGAAATTGAATGAAGCTTTGTATTTACAGCTTAGCACAATGCACAAGAAGATATGTACAACATCTACAGCTATAGACAGAAATATACAAGTTAAAAGGTAATCCAGAAACACAACAGCCCTCCCAGAAACCTGAGTCCCCAGGAGGGGTTCCCAACTGCACTTCCACCTTCTTCCCACTCCTCTACCTTACCCCAGATCTTGCCTTATGTTTAAGGTAGTTTTGAGGGTCAGCCAGGGGAATTAGGAAGCAGATGGATTTAGTCACACAGATGGCAGGTTAGGTTAGAGATAGAGAGAAGCTCAGCCCAAAGCCTAGACAGCGACTGCCTTATCTATGCTTGTGTACTTGTTCTTATCCATCTCAGCAAGCCTATGAGTGCAGGAGACCTGACCATTGTTTTCCTTTTCACAGCTTGTAATCTAGTTCTTCTCACCAAAACATTCTAGCTAGCTTCAAACTAGCACACCCCATTAGCATGTAATGGGAATGGTAAACTTTCCCAGGGAGTATCCAGGGAAATTCTTTGGCACAGCCAGATTCAGGATATGGCATAAGGTGACCTCTTAACCAAATTAATAGATACTTTGCAGTAAGCCATGGAAAGTCTTTGGAGCCAATATTCTAAAGGTTTGTTCTGGTCATTGCTTCTGTGTTATCATTACACCTTAGTTCCCTTGCAATCACAGGCTCACAGGCTCACAGGATGTTAGGGATTGGAAGGGACCCAAGGAGATCATCGAGTCCAACCCCCCCTGCCAGAGCAGGACAATCCTATCTAACACAGATCACACAGGAACACATCCAGACAGGCCTTCAAAGGCTCCAGAGAAGGAGACTCCACAACCTCTCTGGGCAGCCTGTTCCAGTGCTCTGGGACCCTTACAGTAAAGAAGTTCCCCCTTGTGTTGAGGCAGAACCTCCTGTGCTGCAACTTACACCCATTGCTCCTTGTCCTATCCCAGGGAGCAGTGAGCAGAGCCTGCTCCTGGCAACCTTCAGATACTTAGAAACATTTATCAAATCCCCTCTAAATCTACTTTTCTCCAGACTAAGAAGACCCAGGTCCCTCATCCTCTCCTCATCAGCCATGCCCTCCAGTCCCCTCATCATCCTCCTAGCCCTCTGCTGGACCCTCTCCAGCAGATCCCTGTCCCTCTGCAACTGGGGAGCCCAAAACTGAACACAGTATTCAAGATGAGGTCTCAGCAGGGCAGAGCAGAGGGGGAGGAGAACCTCCATTGATCTGCTGGACACACTCCTCCTAATACACTCCAGGATCCCATTGGCCTTCTTGGCCACAAGGGCACATTGCTGTGCCATGGGGAACTTGTTAGCCACCAGGACCCCCAGCTCCCTCTCCACAGGGCTGCTCTCCAGCAGATCACCTCCCAGCCTCTACTGCTGCAGTTTATTATTCCTCCCCAGATGCAGGAGTCTGCACTTGTCCTTGTTGAACCTCATCTGATTCCTCTGTGCCCAGCTCTCAGTCTGCCCAGGTCTCTTGCATAGAGGAAACATCATGCTGAGGCTAATGCTTTTCATACTTAAGAAATATTTTTCTTATTAGTAGTAAGCAACAAGGAGACTGCTCTTCACTTTTCTGCTGACTGTACAAGTGCCTGAAGTCATGCTTTTTTTAAAGAAAGTTCAAGTTAAGTTAAAGTTAACAAAAGGTTAAAGCCTGACATCCTATCTGTCAGGGGCAACTTTCGATGTTGTATTTGTTTGGTTTGGGTTCAGCAGTGGCTGAAGGTTTGGGGGTGGGAGTACACTTGAGAACTGCACAAGGAACACTCCTTGATCTCACAGCTACTTTTGGTGACCTGGGTCAGAGATGCTGTTTGCAAACTTATCCCAGTAGAGTAAGGTGGTGCCAGGGTCCTGCAGAAGTGTGTGCCCTGTGTGAGTGTGGCTATTTAACCTGCACAGTCAGACTTTCCAACAAAGTGTAAAGCATTTGCTGTTATTAATTGACCCAGGTTAATTGGCTTGGTTCCTGAGAGGACTACTTTCCAAACAGCCAGGATAAAACTTGTTAAACCTCAATTAGGATGCAGCCAGGGAAGGTGTAAATGAGTCTGGAATCATTACTGGACAGGGGCTGACAGATAAGGCCCTATATTTTCAAGCAGAGCAGATGATTTTGAAACCTGACCTCCCAGCAGCTGCCAGTTGGGCAGCACATTTGCTCCACAGAGCCTGCCCAGGATGATCTAGTTGACTGGGTAGGGCTGGGTGCTAGGTTGGACTGGATGAGCTTGGAGGTCTCTTCCAACCTGGTTGATTCTATGATTCTATGATTCTATGATCTTTTCCCTGCTCTCAGCTGTTTGCAGTTCACTGCACATGAACAGCTTGGCACTGAGAGGGCTAACGGAGCTGTGGGCTATCACAATTAGAAGGTGGTGAACGGCAGGATCTGACTGCAGGGACACCACTGCAAAGAGGCAGTGCATTAAGGTTTGTGGTGTAGCAACCTCTGCACTGCTATAGCCACCCCTTCCCTCAAAAAAAGAGCCTGCAGGCTACAAAAGAATGATAAGAGACTGGGCAACTTGTCCATCTCTGTACCCATAGGTGGAGTGCCTGCCTTGTCCCAAGGGATGTGCCCTTCCCATATGTTGTGAGGAGCTGGTACTCCTCTGCAGCACAGTTTGCATGATCAAAGGTTGGAAGATGGGGCAATGGCCTGGCTTTTGAGAGCAATGGCCCAGGTTTTTCCTATAACAGGGAGTGAATCTTGTCACCTCTATGCTCTCCAGTTTCATGTGAAGATGGACAAAGTATGGGGCTTGTAGGGAGAGGCTACACCTCTCATGAAGCAGATGTATGCTTTGAAAACCAGATATGTTGCACTGCAGCTCATGACACGGTAGAGGACCAAGGATTGTGTACATTCTTAAGACCCTCATCCAGGATTTTCAGGTGGATCTGTCATAAGCTTGGATAGCTTTTTTTCCATATTATCTCTATTTCACACTCAGAAAAATGAAGTCTAGAGTAGGGGATGAACTTGCTGCAGCTCATCTGGCAAAGCACAAGGTATAGAATGTGTCTTGTGTGTTGCCTGGTCCCTACAGCCAACACAAACATATTCATATGCATTTAAAGAGAAAGGAACCTGTGAGTAGGGCTGGAGGACTTTTAAACACACACTCAAAGAAGAAACAGTTTTCAGAGAGGAAGTTATGCACCTGGAAAACATATTCAGCTTTAATGGATATTAATGTTTTGTAAAAACAAAACAAAGCCTGAAGCTTCATAATTTGCCTAAAAAAAGAGATCATTTTGGTTTTAGTGTTAAACCAGAATTAAACTGTCCCACATGTTTGATGTTCTTGAGCTGAAGCATTGTCAATCTGATGCACAGACAATAAATTAGATAAGGTAATAGGGTGCAGTGAGTGGAGGGAGTGAGGAGACAAGGGGTAAAGACGAGCATGCAAAGCATGCTGTGCCAGAACTTCACCAACGCTGGCTCTGAACAGAAGCTGAAGGACTCGGGTAGGGGAAGGTAGATGGAAAAAAAATGGGGATTCAGTTCCATCTGCAGATACTGTTTCTTTTCATGGTTTTCACTGCCTGACCTCTTTTTCCCATCAGTTCCTCGCTGACGGGATCAAGGTGAATTACACTGGATGGCTGAGTCTCAACAGAGCAAACACAGCTGCTGGCTAGGAGCTCTGTTAAAAGACACAACATGGAGAAAGGCAGAAGGTAAAGGCTTGTCTAAGCCAGCCCCACTAAAGGTGCTTCTCCTTTTCTCTCTCCAAGGCTCAGTTCTGTCCCACTGCAGTCAATGATAATTTCCCTCTTGACTTCAGTAGGAGGATTGAGCTTCTGGAGGGCAATGGCTCCTGACCTGATTGCTTCTCCTGTTATTATGTTAGGCACTAAGCCTGAACAGTTCCTCTTCTGCAGGCTTATATGTAGCTGACTTGTGTTCCCTTCAGAACAATCTTCCCAGGCCTTATTTATCTTCCTCATCAGAGAGTTCAGACAAATGAGCAGCTTGTATTATGTTGTGGCATTGCAGAGGTGAAAGGAGTCTGTTCTACTCAAGCAGCTGGTTTGGCGCAGGGGTCCAAACTCCATCTGTGGTAGGGGTGGAAGACCCTTCTAGGAAACTGAGGCTGTGTTGGTTTGACTTTTATGAGAACAAGGGTGCAGTTCTGCTGTGCATACAGCCTGCTAGAGCATACTTTGGCTTTTTTGGAGTCTCCTATGTTTGTTCCAGCAGTTGAGTTATATGCATATTTTTGCTATGCACATAATACATAGCTTGGCAAGGAAAAGATAGAAAGGGTAAATGATGATATGTTTACCTTAGCTCATGGGGATGTCTTAGTGGTTTAACCTTCAAATGTGGTGTGCCTAACTTTTCTTTAACCACAGGTTCAAGACCCAGCTGGGCTGACTCAGCCTTTATCTTCCTCAAGATAAATCCAGCCCTGCTCACTTCACAGTGGGTGGGTGTTTCAGATGAAGCTTTAAAAATGAGAGTTTTGTCTAGTCGGGGTGGACCCTAATGATCCCTTAGCACTTTTCATGAGAAAAACATTGGTTGTGGGCCAGAATTCCTGTTCTTTTCTGCAGCAGTGAGCTGTAAGCACAAATGAAAACTCTACAGTGCCTAAATAGCAAAGATTCAAATGCTGTGACATTGAAGTTAACACAGTGATGCTGTAAGCCAAGCTTACTGAAGCCTGTGAGCATACTGGGCATGAACTAAAAGAGCTGTGATTTGAGGTTCCCAGCTGGCAAGGAGGCTTTCCCCTTCAGATGAATCACCATTAAAAAACAAAACAAAACAAAACACAAAAAAAATCATAGAATCATAGAATCAAGCAGGTTGGAAGAGACCTCGAAGATCATCCAGTCCAACCTATCCCCCAGCTCTATCCACTCAACTAGACCATGGCACTAAGTACCTCCACCACCTCCCTGGGCAGCCCATTCCAATGCAAATCACTGTCTCTGTGAAGAACTTCCTCCTAACATCCAGCTTATACTTTCCCCAGCGCAACTTGAGACTGCGTCCCCTTGTTCTATTGCTGGTTGCCTGGGAGAAGAGACCACTACTCTCTTGGCTACAACCTCCCTTCAGGTAGTTGTAGACAGCAATGAGGACACCCCTGAGCTTCCTCTTCTCCAGGCTAAACACCCCCAGCTCCCTCAGCCTCTCCTCATAGGCTTTGTGTTCCAGGCCCCTCACCAGCTTTGTTGCACTTCTCTGGACACCTTCCAGCACCTCAACACCTCTCTT
Source organism: Pogoniulus pusillus (assembly GCF_015220805.1). Lineage (NCBI taxonomy): Eukaryota > Metazoa > Chordata > Aves > Piciformes > Lybiidae > Pogoniulus > Pogoniulus pusillus. The sequence goes on from NC_087288.1 coordinate 16,047,043, forward strand.
GAATTGAGAGGCCCAGAACTGGACACAGTACTCAAGGTGTGGCCTGAGCAGTGTTGAGTACAGGGGAAGAATAACCTCCCAAAAAAATCCCCAAACCCACCCCAAAATCCCAACAAGATCTACTTCTCTGACAGTATAGGCACAGAAATGCTATTATCAACAGAGCATTGCATTCCTTCCATCAGCTGCAAAGGTAGCAGTCCTTAACCATGTGACACTGGCTCAGGCAAGAAGGTTAAACAAAATAGCTCCACACAATTTTGTCAGAGCTCAAAGAATTTCTGAAGTTAAAAAGAAAACAGGTTCATCCCATGAGGGCCCTGATTTAAGAGGATACTTGCTACCCCTTGAGAGGACTGGATCCTGTTTTCTCTCTGTTTATGTGTGGTTTATTTGGGGGTAGCTTGGGCTCAGGTAAGGAAAATCAATGACTCACGTGGAGGACAGAGAAGCTTTTCCCAGGCTGAGACTACTGCTGCCATTCTTCTCCTGCCTACCACCTTTGGGGCACTGCTGTCCAAGGAATGTCTGTCTTTCTGGCTACAGATCTCCCACCTATGTGTTGCCAGCTGCACCCTGAGGAGATCCACTGCCAGCTTCTAGAGGAGTCTTGTTTAAAAACAGACTTGTTAAAAACTCAAAGAATTTCTGAAGTTAAAAAGAAAAGAGGTTTTCAATTGTATTCCCCCCCCCAGTATATCCTTCATGACTCAAATGCCTCTGTTCTTCCAGAGCTAGAGGCACCATGACAGCACAAGAGAGACTGATAGCTTTGTGCTTCTGGCCAAAGCAGAAGGAGTGGAAAGATCATGAAAGATGACCAGTTTGCCTGAGATCTCTATCCTTTTTGCAGACACAGGTGGTTTGGTTTAGCATCTGAAATGTTGGATCCTGAAGCAAACCAAAAGCAACTTCCAATCCCTAGGGGGGAGCTCACTTGGTGCCATGGTCTAGCCTTGAGCTCTGTGGTAAAGGGTTGGACTTGATGATCTGTGAGGTCTCTTCCAACCCTGATGATACTGTGATAATTAGTAGAGAGTGGACAGTGCTGGCAGGTCACATGGGCCTTGCAGAGCTGCATTTGTTAGTGTAGTCTGAACACTTTTGATAAGGCAAGCACATTTCAAGCATTTAGGCTTAAACAAACACTCTGATTAATGTGCTGTAGGTGGAGCAGAACTTTCCATTGTACTGAATCTCTCAAAGTGTTTTCTGTCCTAGCAGGCAGATTTGTGCAAACTGTTATAAAATGAAACGTGGGCAAAACGTTGGAGATGGTTTGGAAGCACTGTAATAAAAGCTTATAGAGGGAAAAAGGTAATACAGAAACACAGCAGCCCCCCCAGAAACCTGAGTCCCCAGGAGGGGCTCCCAACCGCCCTTCACCTTTCCCCTACCCCTCTCAACCTTAGCCCAGACCCAAGGAAGAATGGAGGTTCGGCCAGGGGGGTTAGGAAGCAAAGTGGATTAGTCAAAGAAATGGAGGGTGAGGTTAGAGAGAGAGATGAAGCTTGGAGCTCCCCAGCAGCAGAAGTGAGTTATCTCTGTTTTGATTTTTGTTTTTATACATCTCAGCAAGCCTATGAGCAAGGTAGACATCAGCCTTGTTTTCCTTTCACAGCCTGTAACCCAGTTCTTCTCACTAAAACATTCTAGCTAGGCTCAAACTCGCACAAAGCTTAAAATTTGTAGTGTTGTCAGGGAATTTTCTCCTTGGCTTCTTCACTGTGTGGCCTATTATGTGGGTGACTCAATCAAGATTTCTTCCAGGTCTCCCTGGTATGGTGAAAGGATTGAAAAGTATTACTTGCATGTGAAGTGGTTTGAGAGTGGGCACAAAAGTGCTGCAGAGGTGCTAACTGGTGTTATCAGCTGTGAATAGATATCCTCATTATCAGCAGACACTGCTCAACAGTCCTACTCTAGTAAGCACTGACAGCCAACAATGACCTCATTTTATAGAGCAGCAGCCAAAGAAATAGGCTGGGTTGCTTAGTACTAAAATGCATGAGGGGTTAGCAAGCAACTGTGTAATATTTTCATTTGGTCTTTTAACTTAAAAGGGAGGTGGCTCAGTGCACAGTTGAGTAAATTTATATACATGTATATTACTATGCTCTGTTGTCCAAGCCTATTTTGTACTCTAAGGACTTTAGCAGTGGCAGGAGATCACAGGAACATGGTGCTTCAGAAATTGCATTTCATAGAATCATAGAATCAACCAGGTTGGAAGAGACCTCCAAGCTCATCCAGTCCAATCTAGCACCCAGCCCTAGACAAGCAACTAGACCACGGCACTAAGTGCCTCATCCAGGCTTTGCTTGAACACTTCCACGGATGACAACTTCACCACCTCCCTGGGCAGCCCATTCCAATGCCAATCACTCTCTCTCAGTGAAGAACTTCCTCCTAATATCCAGCCTACACCTCCCCTGGCACAGCCTGAGGCTGTCCCTCCTTGTTCTGCTGCTGTTTGCCTGGAAGGCTCTGCTCTATGAATGACAGCAAAGACAAGATGAAGATCACTCTAAATGGATGCACTGTAATTGATCAAAAAGAGCAGATTCACTTTACTCACCATACTTCTACTGACTCCATGTTTTTAAGTCCTTTTAAGTGTCCTTTCAATGCACAATATTCAAATCCCCAAATCCCCTTTGCACACTCAGTTTGTGGCCTGTCTGTAGGAAGGTAAACTGAGGCATTAACTGGTTGAGTAGGAGGTTTAGAACTGCCGTGGCAGTCAATAGCTGACTTGAGTGGAAAGCCACACAGATGGTTGGATTACCAACTTAGGGTCTTTTAAATACAGGGTGATATTATTAAACAGGAAAGCATCAGCAAGCCTTGCTTAAGCGAGGAGTTACTGATTGAGTTCCAGAGTATATTTAAATAGTTTATTGCACAGATGGAGCCCTTATAACTTTTTTTTTTACTTCATCCCATGAGGGCCCTGATTTAAAAGGATACTTGCTGCCCCTTGAGAGGACTGAATCCTGTTTCCTCTCTGTTTATGTGTGGTTTATTTGGGGGCAGCTTGGGCTCAGGTAAGGAGAATCAATACTCAAGTGGAGGACAGAGAAGCTTTTCCCAGGCTGAGACTACTGCTGCCACTCTTCTCCTGCCTACCACCTTTGGGGCACTGCTATCCAAGGGATGTCTGTCTTTCTGGCTACAGATCTGGCTAGAGATGGGGGCGTTGGAATTGATGATCTCCTTGGGTCCCTTCCAACCCCTAATATCCTGTGATCCTGTGATGTCCCTCCCACCTGTGTGATGCCAACTGCACCCTGAGGAAACTCACTGCCAGCTTCTAGAGGAGTCTTGTTTAAAAAGACTTGGTAAAAACTCTGCATGCAAGACTATGCCTCTTGAGCAGTTTTGTTTAGAATCATAGAAGAGAATCATAGAATCAACCAGATTGGAAGAGTCCTCCAAGGTCATCCACTCCAACCTAGCACCCAGCCCTAGCCAGTCAACCAGACCATGGCACTAAGTGCCTCAGCCAGGCTTTTTTTTGAATGCCTCCAGGAATAACAACTCTACCACCTCCCTGGGCAGCCCTTTCCAATGCCAATCACTCTCTCTCAGTGAAGAACTTCCTCCTAATATCCAGCCTACACCTCCCCTGGCACAGCCTGAGGCTGTCCCTCCTTGTTCTGCTGCTGTTTGCCTGGAAGGCTCTGCTCTATGAATGACAGCAAAGACAAGATGAAGATCACTCTAAATGGATGCACTGTAATTGATCAAAAAGAGCAGATTCACTTTACTCACCATACTTCTACTGACTCCATGTTTTTAAGTCCTTTTAAGTGTCCTTTCAATGCACAATATTCAAATCCCCAAATCCCCTTTGCACACTCAGTTTGTGGCCTGTCTGTAGGAAGGTAAACTGAGGCATTAACTGGTTGAGTAGGAGGTTTAGAACTGCCGTGGCAGTCAATAGCTGACTTGAGTGGAAAGCCACACAGATGGTTGGATTACCAACTTAGGGTCTTTTAAATACAGGGTGATATTATTAAACAGGAAAGCATCAGCAAGCCTTGCTTAAGCGAGGAGTTACTGATTGAGTTCCAGAGTATATTTAAATAGTTTATTGCACAGATGGAGCCCTTATAACTTTTTTTTTTACTTCATCCCATGAGGGCCCTGATTTAAAAGGATACTTGCTGCCCCTTGAGAGGACTGAATCCTGTTTCCTCTCTGTTTATGTGTGGTTTATTTGGGGGCAGCTTGGGCTCAGGTAAGGAGAATCAATACTCAAGTGGAGGACAGAGAAGCTTTTCCCAGGCTGAGACTACTGCTGCCACTCTTCTCCTGCCTACCACCTTTGGGGCACTGCTATCCAAGGGATGTCTGTCTTTCTGGCTACAGATCTGGCTAGAGATGGGGGCGTTGGAATTGATGATCTCCTTGGGTCCCTTCCAACCCCTAATATCCTGTGATCCTGTGATGTCCCTCCCACCTGTGTGATGCCAACTGCACCCTGAGGAAACTCACTGCCAGCTTCTAGAGGAGTCTTGTTTAAAAAGACTTGGTAAAAACTCTGCATGCAAGACTATGCCTCTTGAGCAGTTTTGTTTAGAATCATAGAAGAGAATCATAGAATCAACCAGATTGGAAGAGTCCTCCAAGGTCATCCACTCCAACCTAGCACCCAGCCCTAGCCAGTCAACCAGACCATGGCACTAAGTGCCTCAGCCAGGCTTTTTTTTGAATGCCTCCAGGAATAACAACTCTACCACCTCCCTGGGCAGCCCTTTCCAATTCCAATCACTCTCTGCCAACAACTTCCTCCTAACATCCAGACTAGACCTCTGGCACAACTTGAGACTGTGTCCCCTTGTTCTGTTGCTGCTTGACTGGGAGAAGAGACCAACCCCACCTTGCTACAGCCTCCCTTCAGGTAGTTGTAGACAGCAATGAGGTCACCCCTGAGCCTCCTCTTCTCCAGGCTAAACAACCCCAGCTCCCTCAGCCTCTACTCACAGAGTTTGTGTTCCAGGCCTTTCACCAGCTCTGTCAGAGACCACAGGGGAAATGACCATCTTATTAGTCCTAAAATTTTCCTAATAATATCTCAGTTTTTTTTTGGGAACCTCACACATCTACTAAAAAGCAGAGTACAAAAGATAGGTCCCTCTTTTCCCACAACAAAACCAGATTTCTGCTCCTTTTATTTTTTTGTTGTTGTTGTTTTTCAGCAAAAAGGGAAATTCTTAATGATTTCCATGAAAGAGGTCTCTGAGCCTGAAATGGATGAGCTGTACAGAGAGACCAAGACAGAACGGGAGCGATAAGCTCTAGCTGGCTTGCGTAAGACAGTGAATTTGGAAAGCTCTCCCCCTAGCTTCTAGATAAGAGGTTTCCTCTGGAAGGCAGTGACAAACAGCAACCAGCCAAAGTGTAGCTTTCTGTCTAACAGCACATTGCTTATAATGACAAGCAGCAGACAGAAACTCTTCCAGCAGGCATCGCTGCTAAACTCGCTGTGTGTCTCATGACCTGCAGGGAATGCAAAGTCAGGACAGGACTAGCTTGAAAAAAAAAAGAAGGTTAAAAATTAGAACCATTAAAAGATTTCAAAAGCCCCAAACCCAACACAATTTCCTTATCACAGTATCACCAAGGTTGGAAAAGACCTCACAGATCATCAAGTCCAACCCTTTAGCACAGAGCTCAAGGCCAGACCATGGCACCAAGTGCCACGTCCAGTCCTGCCTTGAACAGCTCCAGGGACGGCGACTCCACCACCTCCCCGGGCAGCCCATTCCAGTGTCCAATGACTCTCTCAGGGAAGAACTTTCTCCTCACCTCCAGCCTAAATTTCCCCTGGCACAGCTTGAGGCTGTGTCCTCTCATTCTGGTGCTGGCCACCTGAGAGAAGAGAGCAACCTCCTCCTGGATACAGCCTCCCCTCAGGTAGTTGTAGACAGCAATAAGGTCTCCCCTGAGCCTCCTCTTCTCCAGGCTAACCAATCCCAGCTCCCTCAGCCTCTCCTCGTAGGGCTGTGCTCAAGGCCTCTCACCAGCCTCATTGCCCTTCTCTGGACATGCTCAAGCATTTCAATGTCCCTCCTAAATTGGGGGGCCCAGAACTGAACACAAAAATTCCTTATCATTGACCTGATTTGTATAAGTAGAATTTCTATGGTTCTGCAGCCCCATAACAGAGGATGTCAAAGTACCACTTTGCTAAGAGCACAACCCACCAGGAACAGAAAGACAACCCACACTTAAGAAACCTCACCAAAAAAAAAAGCCATCTCAGCAGCCACCAGCAAATTCTGCTTGAGGAGGATATAAATTATTAGCCTATGTTCTGCATTCCACAGGGCAAGGGTAATTTTTCCTTACTCTTCCTTCTCTTTTGGAAAATGAAGCAGTGTGTACTGAAGAAGAGGAGTACCTTTCTTCTGAAGTATGCATTTCATTGCATACTTCTTGCACGTTGTAGGATCTTAATCTCACGACTGTGTACATTTCATGTTCACTTAAGGCATTCTGTGTCTCTTTTCCCCTCTAGAGAGTTTGAGATATATCCTACTTGGGAAGTGATGGGTTAAATAACAGTAGTCTAGGTGTGCCTGATCCTTCTGAGCAGATCTTTTCCAAACACCAGCATAATTTGGAGGTTTTGAATGACTTAGGTACAGACATCAAGTCCATATGTCCTCAGCAAAATGCTTGTGCAAAAGTTCTTTTGTATGTGGACAGAGTTTCTTCTGCCAGGTACTGCTCATAGTGGTTGCTCAAGTGCACTGAGAAAAAAATGAAGCTTTTAGCTGGTTGTTGGGGGAGGGGAAATTAATTGATGTGAGATGATATTATTCCAAAATTAATACTGTTTGTTAATGTTGCTATTCAGAACTCTCCCTGCCCCTGACCACTCAGTTTAATCATATTTTGGTTCTTACACAGTCATGGAAACATTCTCTGGGCAATATCTAGATCTAGCAATAACCAGCAAAATGTAGAAACATTCATTGAGCTGGCAGAGAAGGTTCCTGAGGTCAGATGCTGCTTGTGGTCACTATGCTGCGTGCCCAGTAGCTGGGCTCAAGGAGCTCTTTCTGCTCTATGGCAGAAGGCAATGGAGAATTACAAAGAGGCATTGAGCATTTACTCACAGATTATTATTACTCACTCATGGGGGCTTAGCCACAGTCCAGACAGTGCCCAAATGCTTTCAGGGGACTCTGTCTTGTTGGACATTGAGGCTTGAATCTTCCCAGCTTCTGGGGAAAGGTTGCAGACAGTCTCTGACCTTGTCTCCTGGATATATGTCCAGGGGTTCTAGGCAGCACCTTCAGGTGCAGAGGCAGATGTGGTGCAGTCTCAGCACGGTGTCACACTGGCCACACAGGCTGATTGCCTGCAGGCATCCAGGGTCTGCTCCTGGTAACTGGCAGCAGTGGAGTTTAGCAGGCAGCAATAAGGCAGTGTGCAATAGCAGCAGGGCTGGGCACAGCAGAGAGAGCAGGCACAGTGCAGGGAAGCAAAGCAGGAGAGCAAAAGCAGGTTGTTCACCTGCACATCTCCTTTTATCAATGTGGGCTGAGATTAATTGCCCTTTGGACACAGAACAGCCAATCAGGATGGCAGTTAGCCAAACCTTACCATGTTAGGCTAAGCCACAGGCTCACTTTTCCCTAATTTGGGAAGAGCACAGGCCCTGCACTAGGCAGGCACAAGCTAAGTGTGTGTGCCTTACACCACAGGACCCTGGGCAGGCCAGACTCAGTGGCTCCAGCTCCTTTTGTGTCCATTTCCCATGCTTGCCTCTCTGGTGGAGCAGAAAACATGCCTAGGCAAGGCAGGACATGGATAAGCCTATTTTGGGCCTACCAGGCCTACCACAACATTGGTGTCAGAAGAATTATTTTGGGTCCAGCATGAATCTCCACCTATCCCTAATACTGACTCTATTCTGAGAGTGTTGGAGGTGGATAAAGGTGGTGACTGAAAAGGAGAGCGCCATGAAATAAAGCAAACCTGCTTCATGCTCAGACAGAAAAGCAACAGACAAAAGAAAACCAACAGGATTTGGAAAAGCCTGGACATTTCCAATAGACTTCACTCAGAAGTACATCAAAGTTTGGTTTGGAGTAACAGCTACACATGGCATTGAAAAATGATTTTCTCCCCCCCAGATAATTCATAGAGTACTCAGAAGTGACCTGTCGTCATGATCTCTGCCTTGAAAGCAAAACAAAAGCAAACAATAAGGAGTTTTGTGTGGTTTTATGCTGAGTTCCAGCCCTTAATTAATCTGCCCAGGAGCTGCTGAGTATCCAGTCTGCTCTCAGGGATGATGGCATAACTCCAGAGCAAACCTTCTGAAGTGAAAAGTGCAGGTCCAAATGAGAGTGGGAGAAACTTTTCTTTGAGCTAAGAAAAGAATTCCAGTGTAAAAATCCATTGGAACTCAGAGCATCTTACTTATGGAGGGTAACAGACATTTTGGACTCAGCTGGGGTGAATCTAGCTGAGTTATTTGTTTCAATGCTAATATTTTTGCCTTCAAAAGAGTTGCAAGTCATCTATATGAATTTATTTTCTGCTCTCACTTTACTTATGCAGCACAGAGAAATCCAGCAGAGCAGACTCACCCTAACAAGAAGCAAAAGGAAGATCTCTCCAGCATGAGGAAAACAAGTGTCAGAGACAAACCCCACTATAGCCTAAAGGTAATGGATGAATTCAACCCTTCAATGGCTCTGCATGCTTGAAATGGCAGCACAGAGATGTGCAGAGGTATTGGCTAAATTCAAGATGTTGTTATTATGAGTTTGAGAGATCTGTCTGCCAGAGATCATAGGATCACAGGATCACAGCTTTCCTGTATGCCCCCTCACTGACTAAGGAAAAATGCTATGCCAAAGCTTTGCATGGTAAACCTCTCTTCAGATAATTGCTGTGGTCAAAGTAGTGCTCTGGAGTCAAAGATGCTGCTTTAATGCCTGTGTTGGTCCAAATTGTTCATCACAGGCTCGCAGGATGTTAGGGGTTGGAAGGAACCCATGGAGATCATCGAGTCCAACCCCCCTGCCAGAGCAGGACAATCCTATCTAACACAGATCACACAGGAACACATCCAGACAGGCCTTGAAAGGCTCCAGAGAAGGGGTAGACATCACCATTGTTTTCCTTTTCACAGCTTGTAATCTAGTTCTTCTCTCCAAAACATTCTAGCTAGCTTCAAACTAGCACACCCCATTAGCATGTAATGGGAATGGTAAACCTTCCCAGGGAGTATCCAGGGAAATTCTTTGGCACAGCCAGATTCAGGATATGGCATAAGGTGATCTCTTAACCAAATTAATAGATACTTTACAGTAAGCCATGGAAAGTCTTTGGAGCCAATATTCTAAAGGTTTGTTCTGGTCATTGCTTCTGTGTTATCATTACACCTTAGTTCCCTTGCAATCACAGGCTCACAGGATGTTAGGGGTTGGAAGGAACCCAAGGAGATCATCGAGTCCAACCCCCCTGCCAGAGCAGGACCATCCTATCTAACACAGATCACACAGGAACACATCCAGACAGGCCTTGAAAGGCTCCAGAGGAGGAGACTCCACAACCTCTCTGGGAAGCCTGTTCCAGTGCTCTGTGACCCTCACAGTAAAGAAGTTTCCCCTTGTGTTGAGGCAGAACCTCCTGTGCTGCAACTTACACCCATTGCTCCTTGTCCTGTCCCAGGGAGCAGTGAGCAGAGCCTGTCCCCCACTCCTGGCAGCCTTCAGATACTTAGAAACATTTATCAAATCCCCTCTGAGTCTTCTCTTCTCCAGACTAAACAGCCCCAGGTCCCTCAGCCTCTCCTCATCAGCCATGTCCTCCAGTCCCCTCATCATCCTCTTAGCCCTCTGCTGGACCCTCTCCAGCAGATCCCTGTCCCTCTTAAACTGGGGACCCCACTCACTTGTGTGGTGCTCTTGTCCTAAAAACTCCAATATTAAAAATCATAGAATCACATAATCCTTTCTCTTGGAAAAGACCTCTAAGATCACCAACTCTCACCTTCAACTTAAGACCACCATGGGCATCAAGCAACGCTCCAAAGTGCCATATCCACAGGTTGCTTGAACATCTCCAGGGACAGTGACTCCATCACCTCTCTGGGCAATCTATAAATCTCTACATTCATCCCATCTGAAGCTCAAAGTCCACAGGATGTCAGGAAGATGATTTTCTTTTGTTTGTTCGTGGGTGTTTTTGTTGTTGTTGTTGTTTTGGGTTGTTTTTTTTGATGGGGAAACTCACAAACCCTGCCTTTCCAGAACTGTGGTCAGCCAGGCTGCATCTCAGATATTGAATCTGTACCTACCCTCACCACATCACCAAAAGAGTTAATACTGGTTTCCCTGGTGCCCAGGCAGTGATTGACAATACTCAGACTCTCTCACTGGGGCACCTGCAGATAACCACCTGAGATAGATCAGCACAGGAAACCATTTCCACACAGCGTGAGTGCGCAGGTGGCGAGCAGCGTAAGGAGCATGATTATTATCCCTGTTCTAGCTAACTGTTCTGGGCCCCCTGCATGACGTCTGCATAGCTGAAATGTCATCACTCAGCCAGATGTTGAAGTCACATCTATCTAACTCCAGTTGGCTCCATGGAAAGTATTGTCTGTTTTGAAGGGCATAAATCAAAGGGCATTTCTATGAATAAGGGATTATTACTAAATCGTGCACCTTCTATTAGTAGATTCCTATTAATGCTGCAGGTGTTAGTAGTAACAGCTCTTTGAAGCATTACTTAATCACCTCCTTTGCAAATCCTCGTAATCTCACTCTCATAAAAATACATGGATTATTGATTGAGAGGACCTCTGGGATCTCTAAAACCAGGTTCAGCTCAGATGCCTGCGCAGTGCAGGAGACGCACTACAGATCGCTCCCTGGAATGTCTGCCAGGTGTTTGCAGTTTCATGCATAGCAGGTCTTGGAAATAATAAAAGAGGTGGGGGTGGAGAGGAGGTCATTCCCATCCAGGAAGACCAGGCTCAAGTACAGGAAGGAGAAAGAGAACAAGGACCATTAGTAATAGCTGGGGAGGTTGAAGGTGCAGAGATTATAGGATGGGATACTTCTTCCTTTCTGGGAAGCTTGTGGTAGAATCACAGTATCACAGTATCACCAAGGTTGGAAGAGACCTCACAGATCATCAAGTCCAACCCTTTACCACAGAGCTCAAGGCCAGACCATGGCACCAAGTGCCACGTCCAATCCTGCCTTGAACAGCTCTAGGGACAGCAACTCCACCACCTCCCCGGGCAGCCCATTCCAGTGTCCAATGACTCTCTCAGGGAAGAACTTTCTCCTCACCTCCAGCCTAAATCTCCCCTGGCGCAGCCTGAGGCTGTGTCCTCTCCTTCTCCTCTGAGAACCCTCCCCTGAGCCTCCTCTTCTCCAGGCTAACCAATCCCAGCTCCCTCAGCCTCCCCTCGTAGGGCTGTGCTCAAGGCCTCTCATCAGCCTCATTGCCCTTCTCTGGACACGCTCAAGCATCTCAATGTCCCTCCTAAACTGTGAAAACAGAGAGGAAGCAGATCAAATACATGTTAAGTTATCCTCCAAACTAGTGCCTAGCATGCAGCCAGGTCTGTGATATGTTTGTAAAACATGCAAGCAGTCAGGACAATTGCAGCAAAAGAGGTTCTGCCTCAACACAAAGGGGGAACATCTTTACTGTGAGGGTCACAGAGCACTGGAACAGGCTGCCCAGAGAGGTTGTGTGGTCTCCTTTTCTGGAGCCTTCCAAGTCCTGTCTGGATGTGTTCCTGTGTGATCTGTGCTAGATAGTATTGTCCTGCTCTGGCAGGGGGGTTAGACTCGGTGATCTCCTTGGGTCCCTTCCAACCCCTAACATCCTGTGAGCCTGTGAGCCTGTGACAAGTCTCTAGAAATATGCGGAGGGTATGGGTAGATAGGAAGGCAAATTGAGAAACACATGAATAAAAGATGATTTCTCACAGCACAGTGTTAATATGTTAGGATCACATATGCAGAGCTTAGTGCTGCTGAGATTTGAGCAGGTGAAGCTAAAGCACAGACACCCTCTCTGCTTAGCAGACCCTCATAGTTGAGCTCTGTGTGGCTCAGTTTTGCAGAATAACTTTCAGGACCACCTTGGTGGGGCTTGGGTGGTTGCTTAATGGTGTGCTAAAGCTGTGCTGTGTGGCATAGAGGCTCTGAAATAATTCAGGTGCCAAGAGTAAAGCAATATCATCCACAGAATAACAAATCCAGTGAGAAATAGAGCCTATGGAGCCCTATGCCCACATGGCTACCCTGCTTCCTGACCTGTTCATGTCGTATTAGCGGTGAGACCCCTTCACCAAAAGAAACCCTGCAGAGAGATCCTTGAAAATGTAACTCACAGAATCACAGAATCAACCATGTTGGAAGAGACATCCAAACTCATCCAGTCCAACCTAGCACCCAGCCCTGGACAATGAATTAGACCATGACACTAAGTGCCTCATCCAGGCGTTGCTTGAACACCTCCAGGAACAGCAACTCCACCACCTCCCTGGGCAGCCCATTCCAATGCCAATCACTCTCTCTGCCAACAACTTCCTCCTACCATCCAGCCTAGCCCTTCCCTGGCTCAACCTGGGACTGTGTCCCCTTGTTCTATTGCTGCTTGCCTGGGAGAAGAGACCAACCCCACCTGGCTACAGCCTCCCTTCAGGTGGTTGTAGACAGCAATGAGGTCACCCCTGAGCCTTCTCTTCTGCAGGCTGCACACCCCCAGCTCCCTCAGCCTCTCCTCATAGGCTTTGTGTTCCAGGCCCCTCACCAGCTTTGTCGCCCTTCTCTGGACACATTCCAGCACCTCAACATCTCTCTTGAATTGAGGAGCCCATAACTGGACCCAGTATTCAAGATGTGGCCTGAGCAGTGTTGAGTACAGTCTCAAAGTCAAATTCTTCCACCCCAATAGTCCACCCTTTCACAGGAAAGGGGCCTTATGGCATTGCTGGTTCGTCTGACTGCTACCCTATTGCCTGAGTTTTCTTTCCAGAGGATCAGTCTGAATAAACAGGTGCTTCTCACAAGGCAAGGACTGCTTTTGCCTTGCTCTGCACTTATGCCAAGTATCTACCTGAAGGGGAATGGAAAAGACATGGAAGTGCTTCCATCCTGTGCCATAGTAGAATTCTTAGAAAGCTCAACTCTTCTCTTATATTTTAAAGGATGAAAAAAAAGAAGGAAAAAAAGCCCCAAACTAAAATAACCAACAGAAAAAAACGTGACAGAGTGCATGACTCTTGTCCTAAAGTTTCTGCTTTTCCTTGTCACTCCTGATGTGGGACTCTTTTCCTGCTCCCCTTCCACTGTTTCTTGAACCTTGGAAGATGAACAGCTAGGCTTTCTCAACTAACTTTCTCAAGTCATCTTAGAGCACTTGGAGGATTTTCCCTTCACATCCTAATTAAGGATATATCTGTGTCCCATCGGGACTGCAGCAGTTAACGAACACCATCCGGCAGGTCACTTATAAACTATTTGCCCTGAGATTGAGGGCAAACTCTGGTGAATTCCCAAGGAAAGAATCAAATGAACCTGTTAATGAGTGGAGCATTAGGAGGAAGAAAAAAAACATAAGGCAGGATCTGAAGCCTTAAGGAAATGTAGGAAATAAAGGTTTGTTTGTCTAATGGTTTTACTGGTGTCAATGCACAGGGCTCCCCTTCCATTTTAAAGCAGTTGCAAACAAAAGATTCAGCTGCAGATAGGCTTGGGGACTTGGCTTATACAGGACACACTTGTAAACATTCCTCAGAGATGGAGAGGAAGAGTGACAAGTAGCATATTCTCTTCAAAACCCAGAAGCAAGTGGTTTTGACGTTATCATCCTTAACTGGAGCACCAAGATGAGTTTTAGAATCATAGAATCAACCAGGTTGGAAGAGACCTCCAAGATCTTCTAGTCCAACCTAGCACCCAGCCCTCACATCTTAGCCTGTTCAAACCCTATCTGTTCCTGGAAAGTGTAGTTGAATATGTTTAGTGCAATTAAAAAGAAACCAAAACAAACCTCAAACAAACAAAAACCACCCCAAAAAAAACCCAAAACAAACCCAAACCAAAAAAAGAAACCCAAACCCAACCCCACCATAACCTGAAGAGAAGCTCTTGGGATTTCCCTAGCCTATAGGCAATTTCAGAAGACCTTGAGTTATTGAAGTTTTAATAGCTGAGCCATAGAAGACCTTCAGTGTGAGTTTGCCTGTCATTGCAATGACTCTAGGATAAGAAAACAACAACCATCACCTCCCTTCCCTCCCCCCCAAAAAGAAACCCAACCCAACCAACCAAAAAAACCCTACATAACCCCCAAAACACCCCAAATTCCCTTTCTGCCATAGATCACCCAGACTGGGTTTTATGCCTGTGCCTGTGAGAGAGCTTAGCCTTCACTTTGAGTAGGCCTGGGATGGAGTCAGTTTCTTGCCCTACATTTCCATTGTTTGCATTAAATTCTGACATGTGGCTCAACTAAAACTTGTACTGCAATAACACAAAGTGGGTCCAAAAGGAGAAAGTGTTTGACCTGAATACAGCTGCATGATGAATGTTCTTTCAGATGAGAATGAAAAAAACAGCTGCTTAAACAAAATAATGTCCATTTCTTTGAAGGACAAAACAAAAAAAAATAAGATCAATGTTTCAGTTAAAATATAGGAGAAAGAATCAAAAATACATCTAAATCTGAGCAGAGGTTGAACTGCAGGTAGAGGGAAAGCATCCTACACTGTCCTAATGTCCCTTTTCTGTCCCCTTCATCTGCAGAAAGCATGCAACAGGACCTCCACTGGCCCTCTGTGCCTGTTTTTGTTAGAAGCAGACCAAAAGCACCACACTGGGTTTTTTTCCATCCTGAAACAGTAATACAGATGGGAGCTTCTGACTGGGGGTCAGAAGCTTTGCAGCGAGGCAGAAAGAAAGGATATAAACGAGATGCTCTCTTTCAGTTAAGTTCACCTGACACAGCACAAGAGAAAAGAAAAAAACCTTTGATCTCTCACAATTGTCACACTGGTGCTAGAAAACAGGTCTGGACTTTTCTAAAGCTGTAGCATGACCCATAAGAAAACCTTGGTTATTATTTTTGCCCAAACCAGAAGGTCCCCAGAAAAAAGGTAACAAAGAAAGGCACAGAGGTCCCTTGAAATGGCCCTTTATGAAAGGAATGAGTATCTATCTAAGAAATGAGTATTTTAAGTTGGACTGGATGATCTTGGAGGTCTCTTTCAACCTGGTTGATTCTATGATAAACTGTACAACTGGTGTTTCTGATAATGATGGATTGATAGCCTCTTAAAGCATCCTGGAAGTGTTCCCTTTGGTTGTTACCCCCTTCCTCCAGGTGGACAGACTGTATCCTGCCCCTATAGAGAGCTCCCTGCATTACTTACAGTATCCATCAGTAGAAGGCTGACAGACACTTCAGCTGTCTCATCACCTTCCAGGGGAGAGAAGAGGGAAAGATAACACAGAAGAGAGCCTGATAATCCCTGTTCCTGGCTAGGCAGTGCAGGACTGCACTCTGTATGGATCAAACCAACAGCTGTAAGCTTGGCACACATGCCTCTGCCCTGAGCTACACGTAGTCAAGAAAGGTCTCTGGGAGAAAAAGATGACTGACTTCTGCTTCTGGTTTGTTTGGTGTTTTTTTTTGCTGTCCCATTGAGAGTAAAACAAATGGCAGTTGGGTGGAATCCACGTGTGATAACCCCTGCACTCCATGTGAGACTGTCGTGCAGTCCCTGCTGCACTCTGCAGCCACAGCACGCTCCACCAACCCCAGGCAGCTTCACTAACAGCCAGGGCCACTTCACATGCAACATCTTGACAAGCTGCTATTTGGCCCATGTCTTTCTTTGCCTGTTAACATCAATAGGATATTTTCCACTTGTTTCTCTGAAGCCAAGGTTTGTTTTTGAATCAGAGAGCCACTTTGGTGTGGGATGCTTTAACAGGAACACTAAATATGTTGATGGATGAGGAGAGCTAGCCAGCAACCAAGAGAAGGGAAACTTTGATGAAAGGCAGGAAAATCATAATTTCATAAGAAGCACAGTAATATGTTCCTAATGTCCACTTGCTTCCCCTTTTCAAAGTTTTACCTGAAATACAGACAGAGCAGCACTGAGGTCCACATATTGACTTTGGAAGAGATGAGTGATCCTCACTGGAGTCTCCAATTCTGTAGCCAGACCTAAATTATCAAAATATTTTTGGCCCCTTATGTTCCCAGCTAACTCATACCTCCATTTTTTGAGCCAGCACAGCGTGCCCAGCTCACACATACATCAACTGTCCTGAGAGAGAGAAGCCAGTAGAGGTTTCTAGCCATTAATCCTAACTGAACTGTTCCCTATCTTCTTACAACACTTGAAGGACTATGAGTTGAGACAGCAAAATACAAGAATTAACCAGAGCTGGTCTGGCTCCCTTGCTTCTCAGTGACCAGACCCAGATGCCTCTGAGGAAGGCACAGCATCTATCATGAATAAGTTGCCCTTATGACTTTATATGCAACAGTGTAGGTTCAAGAGGATTTTAACATGCTCCCCATATCCTGCTCCTTTTACTGTGTTTGATCAACAATTCAAGGGAACTTTCAAAGCAACTTTCTCTATTTCACAGTGTCTTGGTAAATGAAACATATGTAGGCAGAGAATCTAATAAAAAAGGCACTATGAGGAGTTTTAATCAGAAGAGTATATTGAAATGTAGACAGTAAAACTGCTCTAACTAACTGCAGATGCTAAAG
The DNA here is from genome assembly GCF_015220805.1 of Pogoniulus pusillus. Classification (NCBI taxonomy): domain Eukaryota; kingdom Metazoa; phylum Chordata; class Aves; order Piciformes; family Lybiidae; genus Pogoniulus; species Pogoniulus pusillus. The sequence continues at coordinate 16,063,837 of NC_087288.1, forward strand.
AAGCTGTAAAGCCACAGTCAGTGTGGTTTGCCACATTACTGTGTTAGAGCAGAGGCTGACTACAGTTTAACTATTTGACTTAATAAACTGGCATTTCTTTATTATTATATAATGCATCAAACTCCTGCAGTTTTACTGCAGTAAATATAATTCAACCATAGTTTAAAGAGAGATGCTGTTTTCATCTGCTTTTTTAATAGGCACAGTGAAGCCGAGGCAACTCAGTAACTCTTCTTCTGTGCCCTTACTTTGACTTTCACATCACATATCATAGGATCATATCATAGGATGTTAGGGGTTGGAAGGGACCCAAAGAGATCATTGAGTCCAACCCCCCCTGCCAGAGCAGGACAATCCTATCTAACACAGATCACACAGGAACACATCCAGACAGGCCTTGAAAGGCTCCAGAGAAGGAGACTCCACAACCTCTGTGAGGAGCTTATTCCAGTGCTCTGTGACCCTTACAGTAAAAAAGCTCTTCCTTGTGTTGAGGCAGAACCTCTTGTGCTGCAACTTACACTCATTGCTCCTTGTCCTATGCCAGGGAGCAGTGAGCAGAGCCTGTCCCCCCAACTCCTGGCAGCCTTCAGATACTTTTAAACATTTATCAAATCGCCTCTCAGTCTTCTCTTCTCCAGACTAAGCAGCCCCAGGTCCCTCAGCCTCTCCTCATAAGCCATGCCCTCCTGTCCCTTCATCATCCTCATAGCCCTCCGCTGGATTCTCTCCAGCAGATCCCTGTCCCTCTTCAAGTGGGGAGCCCAAAACTGAGCCCAGTGTTCAAGATGAGATCTCACCAGGGCAGAACAGAAGGGAGGAGAACCTCCCTTCATCTGCTGGACACACTCCTCCTAATACACCCCAGGCTCCCATTGGCCTTCTTGACCACATATTCCAGTTTGAATGTGTGATTTCTGCCTTTGACCACTTTGCATTTTGGTTGTGCTCTCCTTCAATATGAAGTCATCCTAAGTGGAGAATCAACCAGATTGGAAGAGACCTCCAAGATCATCCAGTCCAACCTAGCACCCAGCCCTAGACAGTCAACCAGACCATGGCACTAAGTGCCTCATCGAGGCTTTTCCTCAATGCCTCCAGAGATGGTGCCTCCACCACCTCCCTGGCCAGCCCATTCCAATGGCAATCACTCTCTCTGCCAACAACTTCCTCCTAACATCCAGACTAGACCTCCAGTAACACAACTTGAGACTTTGGCCCCTTGTTCTATTGCTGGTTGCTTGGCAGAAGAAACCAACCCCACCCAGCTACAGCCTCCTTTCAGGCAGTTGTAGACAGCAATGAGGTCACCCCTGAGCCTCCTCTTCTGCAGGCTGCTCACCCTCAGCTCCCTCAGCCTCTCCTCATAGGCTTTGTGTTCCAGGCCCCTCACCAGCTTTGTTGCCCTTCTCTGGACATGTTACACAGTATCACAGTATCATCAGGGGTTGGTGTTCCAGCACCTCAACATCTCTCTTGAATTGAGGAGGCCAGAACTGGACACAGTACTCAAGGTGTCGCCTGACCAGTGCTGAGTCCAGGGGCAGAATAACCTCCCTTGTCCTGCTGGCCACACTGCTCCTGATGCAGGCCAGGATGCCATTGGCTCTCTTGGCCACCTGGGCACACTGCTGCCTCATCTTCAGCTGCTCTCTACCAGCACCCCCAGGTCCCTTTCCTCCTGGCTGCTCTCAGCCACTCTGTCCCCAGCCTGTAGTGCTGCTTGGGGTTGTTGTGGCCAAAGTGTAGAATGTCATGGCCTTGGATGTCACATCAGCAAGTCACCAGCAGCAGCAGAAATGAAATAGGCATGGTAGCGCTGCTAAATCTGCAGCCATACTTGGTCCATCTTCATCATTTTCACTTCCTCCCTCAGCCATCCTCCCCTTGCAGCCGAGGCAAAACAAGCAGCTATTTTAGGTGCCCCACTGCTAATCACCGAGACGCAATCTTTGCTAAACAAAACTATTGCCAAGTAAACCCTGGGCTGACCTTTGACTTCATCCTCTGAAATATGACCATAAAAATAATGGGCCCATAAAGCGCTCTTGGCAATTATGCCGCTGCTGGAATGAAAGGACGTTGTCATTAGCATGCAGCTTATGAACCCCAGCTTGCTGGCGCTGGCAGGCAGCCAGCCTGGGAAACCGAGCCTGCCTTAAAGCTGACACAGGTTCAATGGGATAATTAGGCAGCTTTTTTCGTTTGAGTTTGTTGATATAAATGTGGTAGAGATTAGCCTTTCCCCCCCCCCCCCCCCCCCCCTTCAGCTCTGGGTAATGGTCAGGGCTAACAGGTGTCAGGCTAATGGTGGGGCGGAAAATTAATACTTGATTTCCTGGTACCTTCCTTTGTTGTTTTTCCCCGCAGAGGAATTCCTCTAAATCTTCCAGCACTTTGCAAGCGCCTTCCCTCCCTCTCTCTCTCTCCCTGCCTCCCTCCTTCTTCACCCCCCTTCTTATTTAGCTTTGCCCAAAACATTCTATCAAAAAGAGCACGCTGTCAAGTTGCATACAAAAGAGCTGGGAAGTGCCGACTGGAAAACAAATTACTGTCAGTCAGCCTGGTCAATTTGCCTTCTCTTTATTGGGGTAAGGAATAAAAGTTAAACTTCAGACTAGCAACGGGCCAGATCTTTTTTTATTTGAAGTTGGGGGTAATCTCCAGGTTAATGAGCCAAAGCAGAGTAAAGGACACCCAGAACGTCACACAGCTCTGAACAAACTACAGTACCACTTATAAAAGCGTTTAGGTCACTTAAACATCTGGTTATCTTAAGCAACTTGGGACAGGGTTCTTGGCACTCAGGGGGAATTGAAAATGCCAGATCAGCTAACAGCTCTCTGTAAGTCCTTAAAGCAGAGCCTATCTGTGCTTAATGTCAAAGCAAGTGAGACAGCAAGAGAAATTGTGAATGTGCCTTTACTCGCGCTGGAGCTAGCCGATGGCCCACGCAGAAAGCAAGCTTTCATGCTCGTGTCACTCGTACCCATTGCCTTTTATCTTGAGGATTGCCAAAGCACTGCAAAGGGAAGGCTAGACCCTCGACCAAAATCACTTCACCCATGCCCAAAATGCAGCTGCCTCTGAGGAGACCTCTGCTTGCTAGTGCATCAAACACACATGGCAGCGTAGCTAGGAGGGGAAAAGCCCATATCAAAGGATATTTTTCTGGTACCTTGCCATTGCTTTACACAGGACACAGGGCTAAGTAACCTTTCAATTAAAAGAAAATGCAACAGGGAGGCCAAAAGCCCTGTTCTGCTGAGGCGTGGGGCAGATGAGCAGAAAGCAGCCGGCACACGGCTGTGCTGCTGAGCCATGTCACCCTGCAGCAGCCAGCCAGCACAGCTCAGCCCTGACCACTGCTGCGAAAGAGTAGAGGCATCCCCCCAGCCCCTGCCTTCCTGCAGAGCATCCAAAGGCTGCAGCACCATCTGCTGAACTTCACGGTGGTCTTAGCAGCCACATGGAGCTTTCCCTCTTCTTTCCCTACAGTTTTCCTTCTTCTCAATTAGTGTTCTCTTTTTCCAAGTCCCATCACTCTTGTCATTCCAGTCTCCCACTCTATATTATGGCTGCATACTCTGCACTCGCTTTCTGGGATGCACAAACCACTTGATTTCCTCTTTGCCTTCTCATTGCACCAATCTGATTCTCCCCTGACCCATGATGTACCTTGTCAATGGTTATATTTCTAAGAGCAGCCAGCCCACTAGTCATAGAATAGAATAGAATCAATTCCTAGGCATAAAGGTTCTACTTTTTCCTGCTTTCTGCAGTGAAGCAGGAGACCAGGACGCAGCTCACTGAGAGACTTCCTCTGCATTCATCCCTTGCTTTCACACCAGCAAAGCATGGCAAAGGTGCTGCAGGGATGCCTTCCCTCTTTGCCCCTTCTATGAGCAGAGGAGGCCACCTTCCCAGTGTTGCAGCTTGTCCTGATTTACTGCAGCAGCAGAGGGAATAGGAGTGCTGCAGTACAGTTCCAGTCCTGCCTGCCCACAGCAGAAAGAGAAGATGCTCATCCTTTAAAAGTACCTCTTGACAGTAGAAAGAGGGATGAAGGAGTCACCAGAACGAGGTTGCATCTCCCCTTTCAGTAAAGGCACTTCTTGCAAACCTCCCTGGGTCTCAGCAGGGCAGAGTAGAGGGGGAGGAGAACCTCCCTTGATCTGCTGGACACACTCTTCCTAATACAGCCCAGGATCCCATTGGCCTTCTTGGCCACAAGGGCACATTGCTGTGCCATGGATAATTGTTAGCCCCCAGCTCCCTCTCCACAGGGCTGCTCTCCAGCAGATCACCTCCCAGCCTGTACTGCTGCAGTTTATTATTCCTCCCCAGATGCAGAACTCTGCACTTGTCCTTGTTGAACCTCCTCTGGTTCCTCTGTGCCCAGCTCTCAGTCTGCCCAGGTCTCTGTGGATGGCAGCACAGCCTGCAGCTGTCTCAGCCAAGCCTCCCAGCTTGGTGTCATCAGCAAACTTGCTGAGCAGGCTCTGTCTGTTTGTCCACTTATCAATGTCATTGATGGAGATGTTGAACAGGACTGGCCCCAGCACTGATCCCTGGGGGACTCCACTGGTCACAGCTCTCCAGCTGGACCTGGCACCATTGATCACCACTCTTTGAACTCTGTCTTGTAACCAGTTCCTGATCCACCTCACTCTCTGCTCTTCCATCCCACACTTGATGGAATGACTTTGTCTTTGGAAGGAATGAATAGAGCTGTGACAACAGTGCTTCTGTAGAGGCACTGGAGCTGTTCTGCTTCATGGTCAGCATCTTTTGCCTGAAGATGAGGCAGTGAAGCAGCTGCCCAGTCATATTGGGAGGTAAGGTGAGCTGGGAAATGCCTTTTAAAATGTGTGTCAACAAGGTAGTGTTTATTTTAATGTCAGTAGCATTCAGAAGGTGACCAAGAAATGAGTCAGCAGCAAAGCAGGACCTGCAGAATCCGAGATGCTCAGGTCTGTAGGCTTCTCCATTTGGGGCACCAAGAGAGGCAAGAAGAAAATGGGCAGGAAAAAACAACTTTGCTGAAGGACACACTGAAAGATGAGAAACAATGCAGCAACACATTGAAATAGAAAAGGGAGATAATTGATGAAATAGGATATAAAGATATTTCCCATTGATATTTCCTAGAGGATAATGTCAGAAGAACTTTGGCAGGGTGACACTTTGAGCATTAAGGCAGTTGTATGGATGAATTAAGGCAGTAAACCAGCAATAGCAAACAGACACTTGCAGGCCCCAGTACCTGGAGGGTCTACAAGATGGATGGAGAGAGACTGTTTACAAAGGCCAGTAGTGATAGGACCAGGGGAAATGGCTTCAAACTGGAGAAGAGTAGATTTAGATTGGATGTTAGGAGCAAGTTCGTTACCATGAGGGTAGTGGAACACTGGGACATGTTGCCCAGGGAGATGGTTTGGGCCCCATCCCTGGAGATACTCAAGGTGAGGCTTGAGAGGGCTCTGGGCAACTTGATCTAGTTGAGTATGCCTCTGCTTACTGTAGGATGGACAGGTTGGACTAGATGACCTTTGGAGGTCCCTTCCAACCCAGAACAGTCTACAACTCTATGATAACACCAGTCTGTAATACTGAGGATCAGCACAACCTGCCAATGCTGCAGGTGCAGGCTGAGAGTCTGCACCACGACACAAAGTTACACATAACCACAACTCACAAAGTCTTCCTATAAGAGAAATATCTCTTCACAGTATCACAGTGTCACAGTATCACCAAGGTTGGAAGAGACCTCATAGATCATCAAGTCCAGCCCTTTAGCACAGAGCTCAAGGCCAGACCATGGCACCAAGTGCCACGTCCAGTCCTGCCTTGAACAGCTCCAGGGACGGCGACTCCACCACCTCCCCGGGCAGCCCATTCCAGTGTCCAATGACTCTCTCAGGGAAGAACTTTCTCCTCACCTCCAGCCTAAATCTCCCCTGGTGTAGCTTGAGGCTGTGTCCTCTTGTTCTGGTGCTGTCCACCTGAGAGAAGAGAGCAACCTCCTCCTGGCCACAACCACCCCTCAGGTAGTTGTAGACAGCAATAAGGTCACCCCTGAGCTTCCTCTTCTCCAGGCTAACCAATCCCAGCTCCCTCAGCCTCTCCTCGTAGGGCTGTGCTCAAGGCCTCTCCCCAGCCTCGTCGCCCTTCTCTGGACATGCTCAAGCATCTCAATGTCCCTCCTAAACTGGGGGGCCCAGAACTGAACACAGTACTCAAGGTGTGGTCTAACCAGTGCAGAGTACAGGGGCAGAATGACCTCCCTGCTCCTGCTGACCACACCATTCCTGATGCATTCCTGTTGCCCCAATTCAGTGTAGTCTTCAAGTGCTGAACATGAATCCTTTCCCTAGGTCAGTGTTCTGATCCAAAACCTGACCTTGAATTACCACCCTGAATTACTACCTTCCACTAAGGGCTGAAGTGCCCTTAAGCACTTCAGTACTTGGCATATAGATTTTAAAGTTAGAGCCAACAGACAGAGATGCACAGACAATGCAGCTACTTCCAGAGAGAGACATTCAGAGGTCTCCAAAGAACGGAGAGGAAATGAAAGAGAATAGCCAGAACACCACAATAAAGACTTAAATTCTCATTTCTTCTGATTGACAATGGAAATAAATAGTAAGCCTGCCTTAGAAATTGGATTCTGAGGTTTGGGGGTGGGGGGATCTGTGTGTGTGTATGTGTGTGAGGGTGAAGGAGAGAAACCATTCTGATCCAAAATTCAAAACACAGCTGAGGTGTGGAATCTGCAGCTGGGAAAGGTCAGAGAGGATTCAGGTCTTGCCCTGGAAGATCTTGTTGTCACTAAATGAAAGGGGGGAAAAGGGATAAAAAGTAAATGTTTGCTGTTTCTCTCAAAGCTGTCTTTAAGAGAACTTTCAGAAAGAGGGTATGGGGAAGCATGGGATAGGATTTCACAGCTTTTGGCAGCTGTCTTTTGCCTTCTTTCTCCATGCAGAGTGACAGCAGATTTAGCTCCAACAGTGCTGGCTAAATCCATGGGGAGCAAGGATGCCTCAGAAGGAAAACAGTTCTCCTGCACTCCCATTTGCACCAGTTCTGCACTGATGTTCATCCAACTGGCCTCATTAGCATCAAATTCCATCTCTAATGATCTTGACAATAACAAGCCAGCAGAAAACCAGCCTTGCAAAATCTTTTCTGTCTTTCCCCACCTGATCTAATGACTGGGCATTTTTTTTCCCAGTACTCAAGAGGATGCATTCACTTGAATAAGGATGCCAGCTACCTTCACACTATGCCCTTATATCCCATAAAATTGAAGCACCTCACAGGCCACATGGATGTTTCCCTTGCAGTGCACCAGGAAAATTGCTTTTCCTAACAGTAGTCATGAGTGAACACTACTGAAACAGAAGAATAGTGAAGAGGCGATTGGGTACAACCAGCATGGCTTCATCAAGGGCAAATCCTGCTTGGCAAACCTGGTGGCCTTCTATGAACAGACATGCCACAACATGAATAGATGAGGGGTGAGGAACTGATGTCATTTACCTGGACCTGAGCAAGGCCTTTGACTGTCCCACACCACATCCTGGTCTCCAAGCTGGTGACAAATGGGTTTGATGGGTGGAGCACTACACGGATAAAGAACTGGTGTGATGAAAGCACCCAAAGAGTGGCTGGCAATGGCTCCATGCCCAAGTGGAGGCCAGTGACAAGCAGAGTCCCTCAGGGATCAGTCCTGGGATACCAGTCTTGGTCAACATCTTTGTCTGTGCCATGGACAGAGGCACTGAGTGCAGCCTCAGCAAGTTTGCTGCCCACACCAAGCTGTGTGGTGCAGTAGACAGGCTGGAGGGAAAGGATCCATCCAGAGGGACCTGGACAGGCAGCAGAGGTGGGCACAAGCCAAGCTCAGGAGGTTCAACAAGACCAAGTGCAGTGTCCTGCATCTGGGTCGAGGCAATCCCAAGCACAAATGCAGGCTGGGCAGTGAGTGGCTGGAGAGCAGCCCTGAGGAGAGGCACTTGGGGGTGCTGCTGGGTGAGAAGCTCAACATGAGCCAGCAGTGTGCACTTGCAGCCTGGAGGGACAACCAGAGCCTGGGCTGCATCAGGAGAAGTTGTGGCAACAGGGTGAGGGAGAAGATTCTCCATCTCTACTCTGCTCTGCTGAGACCCCACCTGGAGTACTGCATCCAGTTCTGGAGCCCCCATTACAAGAAGGATGTGGATGTGCTGAAGGTGTCCAGAGAAGGGCCTCTGAGATGCTCAGAGGGCTGGAGCAGCTCTGCTGTGAGGACAGACTGAAAGAGTTGGGGCTGTTCAGTTTGGAGAAAAGGAGGCTCAAGGTGACCTTCTTGTGGCCTTCCAGTGCCTGAAAGGGGCCTAAAAAAAGCTGGGGAGGGACTTTTCAGGCTGTCAGGGAGTGACAGGACTGGGGGGAATGGAGCAAAGCTGGAGATGGGTAGGTTGAGGCTGGAGGTGAGGAGGAAGTTGTTGAGCAGGAGAGTGGTGAGAGGCTGGAATGGGTTGCCCAGGGAGGTGGTTGAGGCCCCATGGCTGGAGGTGTTTAAGGCCAGGCTGGATGAGGCTGTGGGCAGCCTGCTCTAGGGTAGGGTGTCCCTGCCAATGGCAAGGGGGTTGGAACTGGCTGATCCTTGTGGTCCCTTCCAACTCTGACTGATTCTATGATTCTGTGATTCTAACCCCTCAAGGAAGGGCTAGAAATATTTTCAGATGGCCTCCTGAGTGGTCAGCAGGATACTCCAGGTTTCTGAATGTAGGAATATACAGTAATTAGCATCCCACAGGCAGCTCAGTGTTATTGTAGGGCATTTCAAGAAGCATGCCAATTGGGAAAACACAAACATTCAAGACAAGAAGAAATAATTGCTGCCGAGTTTGAGGTGGGGCTAACACTGACTAATGCACTTGTTATGGAACATCCTTCAATTAAATTCCCTGGGGAGGCAGTAAATCTTCTTATCTAATCTTACACACACGTCCCTAACCTGCACTTACTTTCAAAAAGTATGCCTGGCACTTTCTGTGCAGAGGGGAAGCCAAAATGTGCATGGTTTGCTGTCAGAAAGAGAGTGAAGGTAGCTCTGCTAGAGGATGGAACTTAGTCTAGTTGACTGGCTAGGGCTGGGTGCTAGGTTGGACTGGATGAGCTTGGAGGTCTCTTCCAACCTGGATGATTCTGTGATTCTATGGCAAAAATTCTGAAAGGTAAGAGGGAAACTCAAGCATAATTATTTTGCACAAACCTTCCTGGAAGCCTGAAACAGTATGAGTCTGGAATAATGCCTGATCATACAGGCACATCAAGACAAAGACAATTCCATTTCTCCTTGAAGGAGACCCAAGAGAGCAGATTTCCAGTTATACCCACCACAAAGGTTGCAAATATTTTCCATAGTAAATTCTAATCATTGCTTGCAGCATGAACACTAATAAATAAATAATGAAATGTTTATCTAATACTCTTAGAGGAAAGTACTGCTCACATGGACTGTTCTCTGAAGAGATCTTGGAAACCATTGCAGTTTCATAGAATCATTGAATCAACCAGGTTGGAAGAGACCTCCAAGATCATTCAGTCCAACCTAGCACCAGGCTCTAGCCAATCATGCATATCACTATGTTCTGTTGTCCAAGTCTATTTTGTACTCTAAGGACTTTAGCAATGGCAGGAGATAACAGGAACATGGTGCTTCAGAAATTGCATTTCATAGAATCATAGAATCAATCAGGTTGGAAGAGACCTCCAAGATCATCCAGTCCAACCTAGCACCCAGCCCTAGCCAGTCAACTACACCATGGCACTAAGTGCCTCAGCCAGGCTTTTCTTGACACCCCCAGGGACGGTGCCTCCACCACCTCCCTGGGCAGCCCATTCCAATGCCAATCACTCTCTCTGACAACAACTTCCTCCTAACATCCAGCCTAGACCTCCCCTGGCACAACTTGAGACTGTGATCCCTTGTTCTATTGCTGGTTGCTTGGCAGAAGATACCAACCCCCACCTGGCTACACCTTCCCTTCAGGTAGTTGTAGACACCAATGAGGTCTGCCCTGAGCCTCCTCTTCTGCAGGCTGCACACCCCCAGCTCCCTCAGCCTCTCCTCATAGGGTCTGTGTTTATTTGATAATATATTGTTTAATAATAGTTTCCTCTTCCCTCGTGCTCCCTTCAGTTGCAGTGATTCATAACAAATTAATACCACACAATGAAGCCATTGAATGATCTCTGAAGAATGATCAAAGTGTTACTTCTCTTTATTGTTCTGGTTCAGATACAAGGAGGACTCGATAAAGATAATCAATAAATACCACAATATTTCATAAGCACTGTTCTCTGCAGCCAAAGCTTTTTACAGGGGAAAAAGATGGCAACCACAGGGCAGAAAGGCCATAAATAGTAAAACATAGTTGATGAAATATTTGCATTATGGGCAAATAATTTCTTTCAGATGCATATAGCAACATTTGTAAAGCAATATATATAGCCCCAGGCATTTAGACTGCATAGAATCATAAAATCCAGTTCTGGGCTCCTCAATTCAAGAGAGATGTTGAGGTGCTGGAATGTGTCCAGAGAAGGGCAACAAAGCTGGTGAGGGGTCTGGAACACAAAGCCCTGTGAGAAGAGGCTGAGGGAGCTGGGAGTGTGTAGCCTGGAGAAGAGGAGGCTCAGGGCAGACCTCATTGCTGTCTACAACTACCTGAAGGGAGGCTGTAGCCAGGTGGGAGTTGGTCTCTTCTGCCAAGCAACCAGCAATAGAACAAGGGGACACAGTCTCAAGTTGTGCCAGGGGAGGTCTAGGCTGGATGTTAGGAGGAAGCTGTTGGCAGAGAGAGTGATTGGCATTGGAATGGGCTGCCCAGGGAGGTGGTGGAGTCACCATCCCTGGAGGTGTTCAGGCAAAGCCTGGCTGAGGCACTTAGTGCCATGGTGTAGTTGACTGGCTAGGGCTGGGTGCTAGGTTGGACTGGCTGATCTTGGAGGTCTCTTCCAACCTGGTTGACTCTATGATTCCATGATTCTAAAAAGTCTGAATAATTATTAGCTCTAACTTTGTTTATTCCTGAATGTATAATTTTCCCTGTGAGAAGAAATTTGGTTAGCTGGAAAGTATTCACCCTGCACAGTTGCCCCTGTGGATGTCTGTCTGTAATGTGTTTGGACTCCTCAGTTCTACTTCAGAGTCTTACCCCAAACAAATTGCATTGATGTTGGGAGGTGCTGACCACTAGAAAGACTGAAGCATCACAGTATCATCAGGGTTGGAAGAGTCCTCACAGATCATCAAGTCCAACCCTTTACCACAGTACTGCCAGGTTGCATTATTGCCATTCAGCTGTTAGATTTAGGGACATGTTGCTCATGTTTAGAGACCCAGAGGGACCTTTACCACCTTTTACCTCTCCCTCCTTCTTCAGTGAACTGCCAAAACAGAGAGTTAAGGAGGGTAAAAAAGCCCTGGAGTCCAGGTGTCCACCCATGGTTCTTTCTATATGGGCATTCAAGCTCCAGGTCTTTACCTGGATCAGCTGCACAAGAGCTTTTGCTCCAGATGGATGCTCCAACTGGCTCCTATCATTTGGAAGGGGAAGGTTTTCAGACTGGTCCCACTGGCTTTTTCTTCAACACTTACAAATGTCTCTGCCACACACACAAACTTGAGCAGGATATCTGTGTGTGTGTGTAAGAGAGGAGGATCTATATGGTCCCAGACTACAAATGTTAAGAAGGTTTATAGAAGAACACAGACAGGAGAAACATCAAATTCAAATGCCCTCAAAAATAGAAAAGAACCACAGAGACAAATTCAATTTCCACTTTTCCACAGTGCAGCATGAAGCAGACATGGAGAAACCTTTCCTTGCTTTTTATTTTGGTTAAGATCATTCAAAACTTGTGTTTAAAAGGCCCTCAGTATTTAATGCAGAAATGAGATACTCATTAAATGTTTGTTCTTTAAAAACTCTTACTCTGTAAAGGGAATTCAATCTGGTTCTCTTTAGATCCCCATGTTAAAGTGCCTTATGGTGGCTTTCTCATAAGCAACCTCTAACTGTTTCAGCTTGCTGAAAGCATAATGTGTGTGGGGGGGGGGGGGGGGGGGAGGAAAGAGCATATATGTTTGAAAAACAAATCTTGAAAGTTTGGCCATTACCCTCAAAGCCAATAAAATCTTCTGGTTCAATCTGGAGTCTCTCAGGGGTAAATGTACAGGTGCTAAGCGCTGAGCAGCTGCAGCAAGTGATGAATTTAGGGAATGGCATCAAGTTTAAAAACCAAGAAGACCAAATGAGATACATTTTACAATCAAAGCCCAAGCTTATGTTAAAAATTAGAATGCCTTTATAGATGATTTTGTTTTTCCCCTGAGCCTTCTAAAATCAGTATGGCAGCTAATGCAGAGTGAATGGTGAAAGTATTGAGTATTTCTGGCAAGTTCTGGCTCAGTGAAAAGCTGAAGCATAAAACATTTGTGGATTATTATTCCTTTTAATGTGTGTGGTAGAATGAAAGGCACAAGATCAGTGCTCATACCCTACTCATTTACATAAAAGCCTTCTCATTCTGCTCAAACAGCCCTAAGAAGCTACGCAGAGAGTGTAAACTAAATTTGCATGGGCTTTAAAGTGCTTTTGCCTTGCCAGAACATTAGAAAGGAGCTTTAAAGTTACCCATCTTGTGCTAGGAATAAGAAATTACTGGATTTAATTAAGTGTATCTATACTGAGGCAGTGTTAGCCACTAAGTGATGGAGAAACAGTCCCATTTTTCACCTGAAAATTCATGATTTAAACATTATTACATTATCATGATTTAGATTCCTAACTAGCGAGTCAGTGCCTCCACCCATCCTTGCATGAGCACTCTGAGATCCTCTCCCTGCATGCACATGAGAAGAGCTGCATCTGCCCTGGTTGTGCCACTGGAAATAAGTAAAGGCTGCTCAGTAGCCTTCATAATTATACAACTTTTGATGTGAGAGCCACGATACAGGCCCATGACTGTGCAGGACAGCACCTCCTGTACAAGACAGCAAGGAGCCTTGCCACAGCACCAGGTACAGAAGAGGCAAGTCCCTGACGTGGACAGGCTATGAAAGTAGATGACAGCTCAAGAGCAAGCCATGGTATTTTGTTAGAAAATCAAGCTGAGGAGAATCTTTCTGACATGCATCCTGAGCAGGCAGATCAATTTGCATTGAGCTGTTTGTTGAGCAACATCCTCACAGCAGCACAAATGGGAAACCTTATAAAACCTTACACCTTTTCCCCTACTTCAACATCCATCTCTGCTACCTACACAGCAAGCTCACTCTGAAATTTCCTCCAAGCATGTGTGGCCCCTGGCAACACCATGACACAGTGCAGTTGACAGTAGAGTTGAAACAGCCTACTAGAGAAACAGCCTACTAGAGAAGCAGAAACCAAGCCAGGGCTGAAGTAAAACCCATGCATGAAAAAACATCAACCTAAATGTTCATATTGAACCAACCACTACCAATATGCTTTGCTTTTATTTTTCTTACCAGAAAGGTTAAACAGCTCATTTAATAAGTTGATGATTTTCTCTTCCATCATTAAGTCATTTCTAGAAAGGAAAAAAAAACCTCCCACCCAAAACCCAACAAAACTCCAAGTCCAACTGTATATTTATCAGGCTTACTAAAAACTAAATCTCATACCAGTTTTTCTCTCCTAGGCTTCCCAAACTCTCATGCATGCTTTATAAACACTATTAATCATGCAGAACATGTCAGCAGCCTTAGCAGAGCACATAATGTATTTGGAACATTTGCAGCATAACAGCTTTGAATGTAGAGGTCACCACATTAAGTCCATCCAAAGAATTGGGTCCTTTCCCTTTAAGACATACACAAACCAGTTTCTCTCTTGGAGATCCCCTGTGGCAGCTGAACCTGACACCTATGAGAAGAAGCATGGAGCTGCCTGTACAGTGTCACAAAGCTGAGTGGAAGGTCAAAAGAAAGTATTTGCTTATGTTAGCTTGCAAACAGAGGAACGTCAAACCCAGAACTGCACTGATGTGTCCAAGTCAAGCACATGCAAGAGAAGCGTTCCTTGCAGACATGATCATAGAATCATAGAATCATAGAATCAACCAGGTTGGAAGAGACCTCCAAGATCATCCAGTCCAACCTAGCACCCAGCCCTAGCCACTCAACTAGACTATGGCACTAAGTGCCTCATCCAGTCTTCTCTTGAAGACCTCCAGGGATGGTGACTCCACCACCTCCCTGGGCAGCCCATTCCAATGCCAATCACTCTCTCTGACAACAACTTCCTCCTAACATCCAGCCTAGACCTCCCCTGGCACAACTTGAGACTGTGTCCCCTTGTTCTATTGCTGGTTGCTTAGCAGAAGAGACCAACCCCACCTGGCTACAGCCTCCCTTCAGGTAGCTGTAGACAGTAATAAGATCACCCCTGAGCCTCTTCTTCTCCAGGCTGCACACCCCCAGCTCCCTCAGCCTCTCCTCATAGGATTTGTGCTCCAGGCCCCTCACCAGCTTTGTTGCCCTTCTCTGGACACATTCCAGCACCTCAACATCTCTCTTGAATTGAGGGGCCCAGAACTGGACACAGCACTCAAGGTGTGGCCTGACCAGTGCTGAGTACAGGGGCAGAATAACCTTCCTTGTCCTACTGGCCACACTGTTCCTGATGCAGGCCAGGATGCCATTGGCTCTCTTGGCCACCTGGGCACACTGCTGCCTCATCTTCAGCTTACTATCTATCAGCACCCCCAGGTCCCTTTCCTCCTGGCTGCTCTCCAGCCACTCAGTCCCCAGCCTATAGCGCTGCTTGGGGTTGTTGTGGCCAAAGTGCAGAACCTTGATAGAGCCCTTGCCCATCTGCCAGTGGGAACCAGCTGCTCTGCAGAGCCCCCCAGGCTGAATAAAGTCCCCTTCCTTCCTCCTCTTCCTTCTGCTGGGAGCAACCATGGATCTCCTCTGCTGGGCACGGGAGAAGAGGCTGACCTCTTCTGAAGGCATGCCAGCACTGCTAATCAACTAGTGGGGAAGCTGTCAGCCTGTCTGAGTTAGCTGGGGTACCTTCTAAAGTGGGGGGGGGCAGGTAACAACCAAACCACCACACTCATCCAACCTGGTCTTAAACACTTCCAGACAGGCAGCAGCCACAACCTCCCTGGGCAACCTGTGCCAGTGTCTCACCACCCTCACTGGAAAGAAGCTTTAAAATAACCTCTTCATGATAACTTCTGAGAGAACATGCCAATGTGTGATACACACCCCTTGAAGGCAAGCTCCATCTTAGCATGGGTTGGAGCCACAGACAAATATATCTCCCACTATTTGTGTTCTGAGCTGAGAATTTTATGGCAAAGGGAACATAAACCTGTCCAAGTGAGCTGATGTTGGAGAGAAGAGTCAAAACACCCAGCCTGTCAGGACACCCAGCTCTACTGATAGAATCTTTGTGGAAGTGTAAGTATTAAAATAGCTTCAATCTGTCCAAATGGTGGACTGGAAAATTCATTAAGTCTTTTGTACCCAAGGAAATAACCAGAAATAGATTCTTGCACTGTTTTCTTCCAAAGGAAAGCTGGTGTTGCTGAATTTCCTAGTGTCCTTATCCCAAGATAAGGTCACAGTGTCCTCCTTGGCATTGCAAATCTTTCCCTTCCTAGTAGTGGGTCAGGCCAAGTTGCTCTCACTCTGGCCTTAAATGGTGTGGTGGGAGAAAAGTTATTTTACTTCCCATCCATTTGATTAATTGCTGTCACTTTTAATGAGTGCCAATAGCTTAGATTTTGCAAAGGAAAACTGGCCTTTGGCCACCAACTTGTTTTCAAACAGCACGGGCTTGTTCTGACCGTGAGCTAGACACAGATCCCAGACAGAGGGAGGGATGATGCTCTGCATTGGACACTTCATCCCTTGTACTCTCCAGAAATCACTTTAAAGCCATAAAACTATAGCTGCAAAGGCAACCAGACAGGGAAAGAAGTGTATGGTCTGGCATATTGGAAAGCAGGTAGAGAGAGTGGCCTGTTCAGGAGGTCTTTTTCAAAACAGCAGACAGCAGCTGCTGCTCACTTTATCCAGGTCACAGCAAAGCAGTGCCAGTTGGCCTCCTTGTCAAGCTTGCTGAACCTAAACACAGTGTCAAGGCACTGAGCACAAAGTCTTGGCCCCATAAAAGGAATTTGCAGCCACTCCCTCCCAAAGTCCAACCTCAGTGACAGCGTTTTAGCCTCACATTCATGCTCTGACACTGGCCCAGCACAGTACCCCAGAAACACATGGTCCTATCACCTCTCCCACCTGTACATAAGAGGCACCCCTGTGTGAGCTGGTTGGAGGTGAAGAGCTGGTTGGAGGTCTTACTCAAACTTATAGAAGTCTTACTGAGCACCCATGGCTGCTATTGTACTCTCACAACAGAACAGAAACCCTTTCCCACCTCTACATAAGAGGCACACTTGTGTGAGCTGGCTGCAGGTGAAGAGCTGGTTGGAAGTAAAGAGCTGGTTAGAGGTGAAGAGCTGGTTGGAGGTGAAGAGCTGGTTGGAGGTCTCACTGAGACTTACAAAAGTCTTACTGAGCACCCATGGCTGCTATTGTACTCTCACAACAGAACAGAAACCCTTTCCCATCTGTACATAAGAGGCACACTTGTGTGAGCTGGCTGCAGGTGAAGAGCTGGTTAGAGGTGAAGAGCTGGTTGGAGATCCTATTGATATACAAAGTCTTACTGAGGACACATGGCTGCTATTGTACTCTTAGAACAGAACAAAAACCCTATCCCATCTGTACATAAGAGGCACACTTGTGTGAGCTGGCGGCAGGTGAAGAGCTGGTTGGAGGTGAAGAGCTGGTTGGAGATCCTATTGATATACAAAGTCTTACTGAGGACCCATTGCTGCTATTGTACTCTTACAACAGAACAGAAACCCTTTCCCACCTGTGCATAAGAGGCACCCCTATGTGAGCTGGTTGGAAGTGAAGAGCTGGTTTGAGATGAAGAGCTGGTTGGAAGTGAAGAGCTGGTTTGAGATGAAGAGCTGGTTGGAAGTGAAGAGCTGGTTTGAGATGAAGAGATGGTTGGAAGTGAAGAGCTGGTTGGAGATCCTATTGATATACAAAAGTCTTACTGAGGACCCATTGCTGCTATTGTACTCTTACAACAGAACAGAAACCCTATCCCACCTGTACATAAGAGGCACACTTGTGTGAGATGGTTAGAGGTGAAGAGCTGGTTGGAGGTCTTATTGATATACAAAAGTCTTACTGAGCACCCATGGCTGCTATTGTACTCTTACAACAGAACAGAAACCCTTTCCCATCTGTGCATAAGAGGCACCCCTATGTGAGCTGGTTGGAAGTGAAGAGCTGGTTGGAGGTGAAGAGCTGGTTGGAAGTAAAGAGCTGGTTGGAGGTGAAGAGCTGGTTGGAAGTAAAGAGCTGGTTGGAAGTAAAGAGCTGTTTGGAAGTAAAGAGCTGGCTGGAGGTGAAGAGCTGGTTGGAAGTAAAGAGCTGGTTGGAGGTGAAGAGCTGGTTGGAAGTAAAGAGCTGGCTGGAGGTGAAGAGCTGGTTGGAAGTAAAGAGCTGGTTGGAAGTAAAGAGCTGGTTGGAGGTGAAGAGCTGGTTGGAAGTAAAGAGCTGGTTGGAAGTAAAGAGCTGTTTGGAAGTAAAGAGCTGGTTGGAAGTGAAGAGCTGGTTGGAGGTCTTACTGATGTACCAAAGTCTTACTGAGCACCCATGGCTGCTATTGTACTCTTACAACAGAACAGAAAGGACGACGCCAAACCTGGGGCTGCAGGACAGGCTAAACACAATAAAAGGCACCACAGCATTCAGTAAACAGTGGTATAATTAGCAGATGTTTTTCTATTTGCTTCCTTTAATATGCAATGGGGGGAAATGAAATAAAATGTCAAGGACTTCATCAAACAGATGGTTCTGCACTTAGTATTTTTCTCCGCCGCATTGTTTGCGTCAACTGGAGAAGAAACTCCTTTACGAAGTGTGACTCATGGATTCCTGGGAAGCTGCATTCTCAGCAGGGGAGGACAGGAAAGGGGAGGGAAGAAGGCTCAGCTCATGAGCTTTTATTAGGAGTATTATTATGCCTCATTAATTAATCTGACCACCGTTTTAGTGACGTCCTGGTCTCATTTCACAGGAAAAAATTACTCTGGATTGCCAAGTTAAATAGACAATTACAGGAAGACCAAATTATGCCTACATTGCATTCCCTCAGGGCAGCAGGCCAAGTTCATGTCAAATCCATAATAGCTAGACTACCCTCACTAAAAACAGCTCCCGTGGACATACGTCATGAACCATTTGTAATCTACACAGAGGATGTATTGATCTTCCTTGGGCTTCCTTTCTCATAAACTCATAATAGCAAAGACAGGATTTTGTAAGCATCCAACTCTCTGCAGCACATAAGCAGAGCATAAGCTGTGTTAACTCCAATAAAGCCTAATTAAAGCATAACCATTAGCTGTTTAATTTCCTTTTCCTATCCCAAGGGCCAGCTGCCTAGAGAGCAAGAGGAGAGGCTCAGTGCATTTCAGAGCAAGAATGACAGAAGAAAACCCACGGTTTTGTTTTCCCTGGAGAAAGATGTGCAGGTAAAATTCAGAAAAGCTGTCTCTACCAGGTGGAAATAAAAACCAAACCAGCTTTCCAGATCTCCTTAGAATACAGAAAAGCTGGGAGGTCCCTAGGAAATGGAAGAGATGTGGAAGCATGTGTCTAAGAAAATGCAGTGCTGTTAAAAACTAGCTGATATCAGAATGATGTACGTCTTCAAGTCTTCCTATTGTAACTCCTTCTCCCACTTGCAACCCCCACTTCTTATAGAATCATAGAATCATAGAATCAATCAGGTTGGAAGAGACCTCCAAGATCATCCAGTCCAACCTAGCACCCAACCCTAGCCAGTCAACTAGACCATGGCACTAAGTGCCCCATCCAGTCTTTTCTTGAACACCTCCAGGGACAGTGACTCCTTGGTGTGTTCTTTCTCATTACCTCTCACATGCAGGTCTGTCCTTTTCTCTGTGCCCTTATCTGATTGCTTCCAGCTATACAGGCCACACTGACCCCAGTCTGGTGTATACCTCCCATGGTCCTCTGTGATGGTTTGGGTGTTCCCTGTCCCCTCACACACTTTGGAAATCACCCAGACTGGACTCAGCCAGCTCTGGAAATTGAATGAAGCTTATATTTACAGCTTAGCTCAACAGACAAGCAGAAATTTACAGTATGTACAGTTATAGACAGAAATAGACAAGGTAAAAGGTAATACAGAAACACAACAGCCCTCCCAGAAACCTGAGTCCCCAGGAGGGGCTCTCAACTGCCTCTTCACCTTCCCCCTACCCCTCTCAACCTTACCCCAGTCCCAAGGAAGAATGGAGGTTCAGCCAGGGGGTTAGGAAGCAAAGTGGATTAGTCAGAGGCTAGAGAGAGATGCAGCTCAGACAGTTCCCCAGCAGAAGTAGAAGTGAATGCCTCATCTATGTTTGGATTCTTGTTCTTATACATCTCAGCGAGCCTATGAGCAGGGTAGACATCAGCCTTGTTTTCCTTTCCCAGCTTGTCATCTACTTCTTCTCACCAAAACATTCTAGTTAGGCTCAAACTAGCACATCACATCCTCTCAGCTCTGGTGCCATGGAGACTGCTTTGGAGCACGAGTTTTCTTACTCAGGGCAATGGGTGCCCATGGCTCAAAACAAACTGCTGTTGATTGGCTAGGGCTGGGTGCTAGGTTGGACTGGATGATCTTGGAGGTCTCTTCCAACTTGGTTGATTCTATGATTCTATGATTGAACCAGAGCACCAGGAACATGTTATGACCAAGACAGCACAAACTCTCCTCCTTTCTCTCAGATCTGTTTCTTCTCAACACTTCCCTCAGGCCAATTGCAATTTGCTCCTCAGCTTAGTCTTCAGGTATGAAGAAACTTCTCAGATGACACTGCACCCTCCTTATGTGCCCTTAGGACACACCTGGCCTCCAGCTCCTGCCCAGACTAGGAGATATGAGTTACTTTCACTCCTCTGGCAAGTTTTCCTCCTCAGGAGAGAAGGTTGATGAAAAATGCAATGTGAGCCAGCAATGTGCATCTGCAGTTCAAAAGGCCATCTGTGTCCTGGGCTGCATTAAAAGAAGTGTCACCATCAGGTGAAGGAAGTGCTGTGTCCAGCTCTGGGGCCCTCAGCTCAAGAGGGATATTGAATTGTTTGAGTGGGTCCAGAGGGTCACAAAGATGATTGGGGGGCTGGACTACCTCTCCTATGAGGATAGGATGAGAGAGTTGGAGCTGTTCAACCTGATGAAGAGATGGCTCTGGGAAGACCTTACAATGACCTCACAGTACCTTTTTATAGGGGCTTGTAGTGACAGGACAAGGAGGAATGGTTTTGAACTGGAAGAGGGGAGATTTAGACTGGCTATTAGGAAGACATCCTTTACAGGGAGGAAGTGAGACTCTGGATCAGGTTGCTCAGGGAAGCTGTGGATGGCTTTGCCCTGGAAGTGTCCAAAGCCAGGTTGGGCAGGGGCTTGAGTAACCTGGTCTAGTGGAAGCTGTCCCTGCTGATGGCAGGGGTGTTGGCACTAGAAGGTCATGCCATTCTACAAATCAGTGGCTTTGTTTTAGTGTTTTGTTTGGTTTTGTTGTTGTTGCATTGATTTTTGTTTCTTTTCTTTTTTCTGGGGGGGGGGGGGATGGGGGATAGGTTGTGGGGATTTTTGTCTGGTTGTTGTTGTTTTGGAAACAGTGAAAACAACTGAACTGCATGGGCAGCATTCAGATCGAGTCCCCGAGGAGCATCCAGCTAAGCACCAATGTGTCTGTCAGCCTGGTGTAAATTTCAGCATGGTATTGCACAGCCATCCTGTTGTTCTTGGCAAGTGGGGACAATGTCTTTGACATCCAGTTTGCCCTTTTCAGGCCTGGCACAACAGAAAAGCACAAGGAACCTCATGGAAATGCCTTGCAAGCATTGGGGATCTTGGAAAGGGCTTTGTTTGCTCTTTCTTGTCTTAGTGGCATACAAACAAGCAATGAATGTTATTAAATCTTTGTTCTTTTCCCAGGCTATAACACTCTCTCTTTTTCTCTCTACTGCCCCAGTTTAGGATCTTTCATGATCCAAGCCAACTGATTCGAGTGACAAAGCAGATCACTTTGCACTGTGGCCTCCAGCCAAAACTATGACCTTTTAAACAGCAAGGTGAAATGACAGCATTTTGATCATCACAGTGATATTGTTTTGGAGCAAGAAAAGTTGTTTTTCCTTCTGTAACAACCAAGCAGCTATTTTACCTTCTGAGCAGTTGCCTGACAAGAAAGAGAGGAGCAGCTCCACAAAACTGTTGAAAGTAGGTTGCAAGACATTCCACATTTCCCTCTGGCATCTGTGAAATGTTGTGAATTCCTCAATTCCTGTTCATGTTTTCTTTTAAAATCATAGAATCATAGAATCAGACAAGTTGGAAGAGACCTCCAAGGTCATCCAGTCCAACCTAGCAACCAGCTCTATCCAGTCAACTAGACCATGGCACTAAGTGCCTCATCCAAGCTTTGCTTGAATACTTCTAGGGACAGTGACTCCACCACCTCCCTGGGCAGCCTGTAGCACTGCTTAGGGTTGTTTGGGCCAAAGTGTAGAACCTGCACTTGGCCTTGTCAAATCTCATCCCATTGGCCTCTGCCCACCCATCCAGCCTGGCCAGGTCCCTCTGCAGGGCTCTCCTACCCTCCAACAGCTCCACACCTGCTCCTAGCTTGGTGTCATCTGCAAACTTACTGATGCTGGACTCAGTCCCCTCATCCAGATCATCAATAAAGATATTGAACAGATGCCTGGGCCCAGCACTGATCCTTAGTATCATATCATAGTATCATAGTATCATCAGGGTTGGAAGAGACCTCACAGATCATCAAGTCCAACCCTTTACCACACAGCTCAAGGCTAGACCATGGCACCAAGTGCCACGTCCAACCTTGCCTTAAAGTGCCCCAGGGACGGCCTTAGGGGACACCACTAGTGACTGACTGCCAACTGGATGTGGCACCATTCACCATCACTCTCTGGGCCCAGCCAGGGAGTAATAATCATATTAATATCAATAATTAATATTAATTTATAATCAGGTTTGGAAAAAAAAACCCACACCTTATTGCACTTGCTATGAATAACCACAGAAAAGCAGAGAGGCACAACATATCAATGCTCAGGAGGGCTTAACTTTCAAGCTGCAAAGTCAGAAGTTTCTCTTCTTCCCTGAGAGAGTCATTGGACACTGGAATGGGCTGCCCGGGGAGGTGGTGGAGTCGCTGTCCCTGGAGCTGTTCAAGGCAGGATTGGACGTGGCACTTGGTGCCATGGTCTAGCCTTGAGCTCTGTGGTAAAGGGTTGGACTTGATGATCTGTGAGGTCTCTTCCAACCCTGATGATACTGTGATAATAAATCTGTGTTTTGTACTTCAGTAGCAGCTTAGGCTTCTCTCCAAAGGATGAATCACAGAATGTTAGAGGCTGGAAGGCACTTTGAAAGATCATCTAGTCCAATCCCCCTGCCAGAGCAGGATCAGCTATACCAGATCACAGAGGAGCACATCTGGGTGAGTCTTGAATATCTTCAGAGAGTGAGACTCTACAAAGCTGTGCTTTGCAGGGAAAGAAAACCTATGGCAATAATAACAGCAGGAGTTTCTAAAAGCTTAGGGTCTTCTCTTGTCCTCTCCTCTGGAAAGATTTGGAAGTCAGGAGGAAAAGTGTGTGGCTTTGGAAAGGTGCATGCTACCCTTTCCTTAAGGCATTATTTGCTAATGAAGGTACAGAGAAGTGCCAAAGGTTCTAACTCTGTGAGAAGATAAAGCCTGCCCTGAACTATGTCATGTGTAGTAGCTGAGCTCTTTTTCTGTAGGTGTAGACATCTGTCTCATCTCCTGGTATAGTTCAATTGCCTTCAGTTCCTTCCTTACTTACAATCCACTGCCCAGTGGAGAAGGTGTTTATAAGGAGGGTAGCTGCCAAACTTCACAAGTCAACGACACAATCATCTCACGTATGTTTTCCCCCCAAAAAGTCCCTCTCTTTATGGTCCCCCTGCCAATCAGTGGTGCTATGGAGAAGGTGTTTACAGGCAGAGGTGCTGCAGCACTTCACCTCCTTTGGCAGCACTATGCAGTTGTAAAAGTCATGGTGTAACTTCTCACTTCTCCAAAGCAGGAGATGTCATGCAGTGTGATGAAGATGTTGTCTCGTGTGTCCTCCTCCAGCAGGCCAAGAAGAACATCTGTCACCAATATTCCTGCTCCAGCTCCAGTTGCATTACAGCCTGGGGACAGAGTGGCTGAGAGCAGCCAGGAAGAATGGGACCTGGGGGGACTGGTGGACAGTAGGCTGAAGATGAGCCAGCAGTGTGCCCAGATGGCCAAGAGAGCCAATGGCATCCTGGCCTGCATCAGGAGCAGTGTGGCCAGTAGGACAAGGGAGGTTATTCTGCCCCTGTACTCAGTACTGGTCAGGCCACACCTTGAGGACTGTGTCCAGTTCTGGGCTCCTCAATTCAAGAGAGATGTTGAGGTGGTGGAAGGGGTCCAGAGAAGGGCAACAAAGCTGGTGAGGGGCCTGGAGCACAAACCCAGAGAGGTGAGGGAGCTGGGGGTGTGTAGCCTGCAGAAGAGGAGGCTCAGGAGTGACCTCATTGCTGTCTACAACTACCTGAAGGGAGGCTGTAGCCAGGTGGAGTTGGTCTCTTCTCCCAGACAACCAGCAATAGAACAAGGGGACACAGTCTCAAGTTGTGCCAGGGGAGGTATAGGCTGGATGTTAGGAGGAAGTGATTTGCCATTGGAATGGGCTGCCCAGGGGGGTGGTGGAGTCACCATCCCTGGAGGTGTTCAAGCAAAGCCTGGCTGAGGCACTTAGTGCCATGGTCTAGTCGATTATCTAGGGCTGGGTGCTAGGTTGGACTGGATGACCTTGGAGGTCTCTTCCAACCTGTTTGATTCTATGATTCTTTCTGCAAGTTGCTGTGCTATTTTTCTTCCATACACACCTTGCACTGGGCTTGCTGTCTTACATGGGTTGCCATGGTCAAAAAGCTTGTCCAATAGATTCAACAGGTGGTGGAGGCACCGTCCCTGGGGGTCTTCAAGAAAAGACTGGATGAGGCACTTAGTGCCATGGTCTAGTTGATTGGATAGGCTGGGTGCTAGGTTGGACTGGATGATCTTGGAGGTCTCTTCCAACCTAGTTGATTCTATGATTCTATGAACGCACAGAGAAATCAGCACCAAGTAGCAATACTTTACGTCCAACACATGCTTCTTTTGTGGCTCACATGATAGTCTATGTATTGTATGCCTTGATACACTGGTTTTTACAAGAGAACAGCAGGGAAGATTCATCTTATGGCCTGTTAAAAACAGCCATGATAGCATCCTTCAGGGTGGTAACAGAAAGACAGAATTTGTTCCAAATGCTGTCAAATAAATCTTAGTACTGGGGACAAGAAGGAATCATGTTACAAATAAGATGAAACAAGTAATCTGTAAGAAGACATCTGTGCCAGGGTAAATCCGAGCTCATCATACACACTGCATAGGAGACTTGTCTTTTTCTTTCGTCTCTTAATGTTTCATAGCACAGCTTAGTTTGGAGAAGACCTCTAAAATCGAGTCCAACAGGTGAGCTAAGACTACCACGGCCCTTAAACCATGTCCTAAAGTGCCATGTCCACACACTTCTTGAAGACTTCCAGGGACATTGACTTCACCTGGGCAGCCTGTTCCAATGCCTGAATGCTCTCTCAGGAAAGAAATGTTTCCAAATATCCAATCCAAACCTCCCCTAGCACAATTTCAGGCCATTTCCTCTTGTTCTAACACCTGATACTAGGGAGAAGACAGACTCCCACCTCACCACAATCTCCTTCCAGAGAGCTGTAGATAGCCATTAGGTCTCCCCTCAGTCTCTTTGTCTCCAGACTAAACAATCATAGAATCATAGAATCATAAAATCAACCAGGTTGGAAGAGACCTCCAAGATCATCCAGTCCAACCTAGCACCCTGCCCTAGCCAGTCAACCAGACCATGGCACTAAGTGCCTCAGCCAGGCTTTGCTTCAACACCTCCAGGCATGGTGACTCCACCACCTCCCTGGGCAGCCCATTCCAATGCCAATCACTCTCTCTGTCAACAACTTCCTCCTAACATCCAGCCTAGACCTCCCCTGCCACAACTTGAGACTGTGTCCCCTTGTTCTGTTGCTGGTTGCCTGAGAGAAGAGGCCAACCCCCACCTGGCTACAATGTCCCTTCAGGTAGTTGTAGACAGTAATAAGATCATCCCTGAGCCTCCTCTTCTCCAGGCTGCACACCCCCAACTCCCTCAACCTCTCCTCATAGGGTTTGTGTTCCAGGCCCCTCACCAGCTTTGTCACCCTTCTCTGGACACCTTCCAGCACCTCAACATCTCTTGAATTGAGGAGCCCAGAACTGGGCACAGCACTCAAGGTGTGGCCTGACCAGTGCAGAGTACAGGGGCAGAAGAACCTCCCTTGTCCTACTGGCCACACTGCTCCTGATCCAGGCCAGGATGCCATTGGCTCTCTTGGCCACCTGGGCACACTGCTGGCTCATCTTCAGCCTACTCTCTATCAGCACCCCCAGGTCCCTTTCCTCCTGGCTGCTTTCCAGCCACTCTGTCCCCAGCCTGTAGGTGCTGCTTGGGGTTGTTGTGGCCAAAGTGCAGAACCCTGCACTCGTCTTTGTTAAATCTCATCCCATCCCATTGGCCTCTGCCCACCCATCCAGCCTGGCCAGGTCCCTCTGCAGGGCTCTCCTACCTTCCAACAGCTCCACACCTGCTCCTAGCTTGGTGTCATCTGCAAACTTACTGATGCTGGACTCAATCCCCTCATCCAGGTCATCAATAAAGATATTGAACAGGACTGGGCCCAGCACTGATCCTTGGGGCACACCACTAGTGCCAGCTGCCAACTGGATGTGGCACCATTCACCACCCCTCTCTGGGCTCTGCCATCCAGCCAGTTCTTGATCCAGCACAGAGTGAATCCTCAAATGCTTCTCATAAGCCTTAATCTCCAGACCCTCCACCAGCTTTGTTGCCCTTCTTTGTTACTTTCAGCTAAAATAGGATCTGGAAGACCATTGCTTTCCTAGAAAAGAAGGAATTGCTCAGATGTTCAAGGAAGAAAAAACAGAGTGTTTTGTTTACTCAGTTCCTGCTCATTTAACCCATGAGAGACGCTTGCGCATAGCCCAGCGAGTGCTTTATCACCCACGTCCCTTATCACGCACCGAGGGCACGCATTGTGCATGAGTCAGAATCAGCTTGTTTGTACAACTCTGCAAGGAAAACAAACAGCCCTATATCTCCCTGTCACACTAACAATAAGCTGACACATACTTCATCAAAATAGAGGATGCCCAATTAATTCAAAGAGGTTAGCTTTCAAGAGGAACAATCGGAAAGTTCTTCCAGAGCACTTAGTCACTCAGGTGGAATTCAGCCAAGCACAAGATGAAATTTGTCACATTCAGGCCAGGATTAATCATTTCTCAGAAATTATTGGTTTGCTTTAAGGCACTTCCAGATTTTGTCACGAAGCAAATGATGAATGAAAGGCTGATCCATCTAACTATTAAGAGGCTCAGACACAAGAAAAAGAATCTGCGGGGAAATTTCCTTGCTCACAGTCCTGACACAACGCCAAAGGCACCTTCTCGTGCCCTGGAAAAGCCTGCACTAGTGGAAAAGTTTAGGGGAGAAAAGACACCCAGTTAATCAGCTGCTGAGAAGCAAAATGATTAATTAGACCATTCATCAAAGAGCCTCATTTCCACAGCTAGTCCTTTGCTAAAGCATTGCAGGCATACGTCGCAGGGGCAGGAAAATGAATCAGTTGCTGGCTCTTTTGGTGCTCTGCAAGTGCTCACCCTGGGGCTGGTTGTTCTGCACAGCTTTAAGCACTTCAGAAATCCTACCCCATCCACTGAAGCAGTACAGGACATTTGGGTGGACTCTACTGCCTGCACTATCTAGTGTGGAAACAGGAGTAGCAGATCCAGACACCTTGTCAAAAGGACAACCCAGTTCACCAAAAATGTGCCAGCAGAAAGAAGAAGCACAATGTGACAGTTACCTACAATGTTCCATTATGACTGTTTTTTTGTTTCCCCACTTTAGAAGGGACTTTTTAGGCTATCAGGACTAGGGGGAATGGAGCAAAGCTGGAGATGGGGAAATTCAGGCTGGCGGTGAGGAGGAAGTTGTTGAGCATGAGAGTGGTGAGAGCCTGGAATGGGTTGCCCAAGGAGGTGGTTGAGGCACCATCCCTGGAGGTGTTTAAGGCCAGGCTGGATGAGGCTGTGGCCAGCCTGGTGTAGGGTAGAGTATCCCTGCTCATGGCAGAGGGGTTGGAACTGGCTGATCCTTGTGGTTCCTTCCAACCCTGACTGATTCTATGATTCTAAGCAACTTGGGTACCCATAGGATCAAGAGAAAGAAGCTAAAGCATAAAGAAACACCTAGAGGCTATCTGTGCACATTTCTGTAGACATGAAAGTTCATTCAACATTAAGCAGAGCAAAACCCAAATATGTCCTTGCTTTGCATTCAATACCCTGCCCTCTTCTCAGGCTTATATCTGTTACTTACATGGCCAGCAGACAGTACATTTGTTACACAAGGTAAGGTCAATGTAGGTTCCCAAGGAACTATGTGGGGAAAAATGGAACATGTAGAAGGCTGATGGAAGTGCCTTTGATTTATTGCATTCATAATACACAAGTTTTCTCTTACCAATAATAGGGAGAAAAAAGGGGGGAAGGGGAGTAAGTGGAGTTCTTACATCTTGGCTAAAGTCATTTATGACTCCTGACTTAGGTGAGTAATAAAACTGTTGTGAAACGCATTTGGAACAAGCCCTACTGCACATGCTTGAAAGATGCATTCAGAGCTTAAAGATTGTCCTCATTAAGTTTGCTTTGTTTCATAGAATCATAGAGTTGTTTGGGTTAGAAGGGATCTTCAAGGCCATCTAGCTCCTACCCCACTGCTGGAGGCCTGGAGCAGGCTGTCCAGAGAGGTTGTGGAGTCTCCTGCTCTGGAGACGTTCAAAACCTACCTGGATGTGTTCCTATGTGACATGCTCTTGGTGATCTCAATGAACATGGGCAGGGACACCTTCCACTACACCAGGTTGCTCAAGGCCTCATCCCACACTGTCCTTGAGCACTTCCAGGGAGGGGGCATCCACAGCTTCCATGGGCAACCTGATATAGTGTCTCACCACTCTTGTTATAGAAGAATCATAGAATCGTAGAATCAAGCAGGTTGGAAGAGACCTCCAAGATTATCCAGTCCAACCTAGCACCCAGCCCTAGACTGTCAACCAGACCATGGCACTAAGTGCCTCAGCCAGGCTTTGCTTGAACACCTCCAGGGAGAAATAATTTCTTCCTAATATCCAGTCTGAATCACAACTCTTCCAGCTCAAAACCATTCCTCCTTGTCCTATCACTACAAGACCTCACAAAAAGTCCATCCCCTGCTTTCTTGTATGCCCCCTTTCAGGTACTGGAAAGGAGCTATAAGGTCTCTCTGGAGCCTTCTCTTCTCAGCCCCAACTCTTGCCACTTAAGTATTCAAACAGCCTGAGTTTTTCATGCCAGTTTGCTCATCAGAGTTCTGCTTCTCTTTACAATATCATGCCTGAAACTCTGAGTAGAATGAGCCAGAAATTACCATCTCCTCCATATGACATTCTTACATACAGACTGGTCAATTCTTGGAGGGAAAGAAGTTTAGTGTTAGATTAGTCATGCTCACTCCATACCTCTGAGCAATGGTTACTCATATTTACAGGAGTAGAAAGAGGAAGAATGCAAGCATGGCTTAAATCTCTCTTTCAGAACAGGCCAAGATACAAATTGCTTAGGGCAATGTGATGTGCTCATGCACATTGCTCATGCAAAGTGGTGTGCTCATGCAAAGTGGTGTGCTCATGCAAAGTGATGAGTGTTAGATCCTTGTGGTGGTAGCCCTGATGGGCTGTCTACAACTACCTGAGGGGAGGTTGTGGCCAGGAGGAGGTTGCTCTCTTCTCTCAGGTGGCCAGCACCAGAACAAGAGGACACAGCCTCAGGCTGCACCAGAGGAAATTTAGGCTGGAGGTGAGGAGAAAGTTCTTCCCTGAGAGAGTCATTGGACACTGGAATGGGCTGCCCGGGGAGGTGGTGGAGTCGCCGTCCCTGGAGCTGTTCAAGGCAGGATTGGACGTGGCACTTGGTGCCATGGTCTGGCCTTGAGCTCTGTGGTAAAGGGTTGGACTTGATGATCTATGAGGTATCTTCCAACCCTGATGATACTGTGATACTGTGGTACTGCAACCTTTAGGAAGAAGCTGGAGTGCCCTTCTCTAGCTTATGGCTCTTGACTGTTGAAGTTCAGGTGTTTCCCAAAGTATTTATTGACTCAACTGACAACGTAAAACAGAGTATTTAAAAGGAAACAAGAAATATCAGGCTAAGTAAAATGAAAGCCTTAACACAAATCTGTTTATGAAATACTGTCAATAAAAACAGAGTGTGAGTGAATTCAAGGAAGTTTTAGCACGTTAACAATTCCCCTCACCTGCACTGCAAGCATTGTGACAGCCAGAGTCTCACGGTTGTTTGTCACACAAGGATTGTGGTTTAACCTTCATACTTAGCACAGAAACAAGAGCTGTAGCCACCCTGCCCCAGCATCACCCCCCCAGCTGCTTTGTTTGCAGTTTCTCCTGCATGTTCTGCCCCCATTGCCTGGCTGCTTGAGTGCTTGCAATGCTGCTTGGGTTTGAGCCTAGGCTGACAGCATCAGGATGCCCTTCTTGCTGATGTGATGGGTCCTTGGCTGCAGCTTCACTTGCAGGAGGAGCTTAAGCCTGGTGCTGTACAGTTGAACTGCTTGCCCTCACATATGTGCCTGATCCTTAAATCATGTCAATCATGGAATCAAGCAGGTTGGAAGAGACCTCGAAGATTAGCCAGGCCAAACTAGCACCCAGCCCTAGCCAATCAACTACACCGTGGGACTAAGTGCCTCAGCCAGGCCTTACTTGAACACCTCCAGGGATGGTGACTCCACCACCTCCCTGGGCAGCCCATTCCAATGCCAATCACTCTCTCTGACAACAATTTCCTCCTAACATCCAGCCTAGACCTCCCCTGGCACAACTTGAGACTGTGATCCCTTGTTCTCTTGCTGGTTGCTTGGGAGAAGAGACTAAACCCCACCTGGCTACAGCCTCCCTTCAGGTAGTTGTAGACAGCAATGAGGTCACCCCTGAGCCTCCTCTTCTGCAGGCTGCACACCCCCAGCTCCCTCAGCCTCTCCTCATAGGGTTTGTGTTCCAGGCCCCTCACCAGCTTTGTTACCCTTCTCTGGACACCTTCCAGCACCTCAACATCTCTCTTGAATTGAGGAGCCCAGAACTGGACACAGCACTCAAGGTGTGGCCTGAGCAGTGCTGAGTCCAGGGGCAGAATAACCTCCCTTGTCCTGCTGGCCACACTGCTCCTGATGGTGCTTCAGGTCTCAGCCTTGTGCTCTCTTTGCCTGAGACGATCATGAATCACCTGATCTCTACAGAACACAGAGTCCTTTCTCCCTCCAGAAACTGCCCTGTCATCCTCTGTGCTGTGACATTCTGGCACTGTGAGCCAGCTGCTGATGCACATCAAAGTATCCACAGGCAGAGATGCACAGAGACCATCTCATCTCTGCATATGCCTCTCTGGCTGTGCCTCTTGCCAGTGCATATCCAGGGCAGCACCAAATCATTGAATGGTCTGGCTTGGAAGTGACCTTAAAGATGATATAATTCCAACCCCCCCTGCCATGGGCAGGGACACCCTCCACTACACCAGGTTGCTCAAGGCCCTATCCAACCTGGCCTTGGTCACTTTTAGGGAGGGACCATCCCTGACCTCCCTGGGCAACCTGTTCCTGTGTCTCACCATCCTCACTATGGAGAATTTCTTCCTAATATCCATCTGAAATCTCCCATTCCCCAAGCTTAAAACCCTTGTCCTATCACTATGAGCCCTTGTGAAAATTCCCTCCCTAGCTTTCCTGTGCAACATCTTCCAGGGATTGGAAGGCTATTATAAGATCTCCCCAGAGGCTCCTTTTCTCCAAGCTGAACAGCCCCAACACTCACAGCCTGTATGGTGCCATGAAATGCTTATGGAGCAAAGCTGGAGGATGGAGCAAAGCTGGAGGTGAGGAATTTCAGCCTGAATGTGAGGAGGAAGTTGTTGACCGTGAGATTGGTGAGAGGCTGGAATGGGTTGCCCAGGGAGGTGGTTGAGGCCCCATGGCTGGAGGTGTTTAAGGCCAGGCTGGATGAGGCTGTGGCCAGCCTGCTCTAAGGTAGAGTGTCCCTGCCCCTGGCAGGGGGTTGGAGCTAGATGATCCTTGTGGTCCCTTCCAACCCTGACTGATTCTATTCTACGATTCTAAGACGTGCCTGAAGAAGATGCTCGAGCCACAGAGTCATCAGCAAGAAGCAGCACATGGCCCAAACGTCCCCAGTTAAACCTGGCCTTTGTTCCCTGTCCTTGCACAACCCAGCATGCTCTGGCATACTGTCTGACAGCCCTGGTCCTGAGGGTATCTCCCTGATCTTTGCTACCAAGTCAGTGCAAAGCAAAGCAAAGCAAAGCAAAGAGCATTCACAGCCTCAACCAGTGCCAAAATCACTTAGCACAGTGCTCCTGCAATGGTGGATGTCATCAATTACACAGCAGCTAGGGAAGGTCACCCTCTCAGTGCAAATATTTATACAAGGAGCCTATGGCAAATGTCTCCATTTTTGACATTGCTCTGTATTTACATCCTTAAATAAAACTTCTTGATAACTCCCCCAAATGAGCCATACCAAACACACTGTTGGATTCTCAGTTAATGCCACTTGTAATCCTTCTCCTCTGAAGCAAATCCTCAACATCCATTAAAAACACTTAAACCATCCATTAAGACCAGCCTTCAAAGCCTGCCCTTATGTACCCTGTCCCCCTAGCTAATAATTCCTCCCGTGGTCCTCCCTCCTCCTGACCAGCAGAAATCACTTGTAAGGCATGCTTGAGAGCTTGGCATGTAATTCCAGCACTTTTCTACTCATGCCATTTCTCTTTTGCAGACCTCAGCATCACCACTTGGGTTGTGTTTCAGGCTTCTTTCCCTTCTCCCACAGTCTTCGCTGATGAAAGCTGTTTCAGAGAGTAGTGAAGAAGAAAGAAGATGGGGGAAGAATATTGCAGGAGGGTCATACAAAGTGGGGAAAAGAAGTTACAAAGCTACTCAGAGCATTGCCTCTTTCACTCATGACTGAACAGTAACTTGTAGTGGAATGCAAAGCAGTTGGTAATGGAGCCACAGGTATCACCTCTGGTGCTCGCCATTTGCTGTCTCCACAGTAAAAAACTCAATGAAGCAAAAAGCTAAACCAGTAAAAGAGAGAGAGAACTCAGGAAAATGATGTGAGAAAAACACCTCGAGGGCAGGGGCAAAAAGTCACACAGAGACCAGCAAAGAAAGTGTTCCCTGGATGAGGCTCTGCTAACCAGCCTGTGATCACGCATGCATACAACAGGCATTAGCTGATGGCATGTCCTGCACAGAAGATATCACACAGCATCACAGTATCACCAAGGTTGGAAGAGACCTCACAGATCATCAAGTCCAACCCTTTACCACAGAGCTCAAGGCCAGACCATGGCACCAAGTGCCACGTCCAACCTTGCCTTGAACAGCTCCAGGGACGGCGACTCCACCACCTCCCCGGGCAGCCCATTCCAGTGTCCAATGACTCTCTCAGGGAAGAACTTTCTCCTCACCTCCAGCCTAAATCTCCCCTGGTGCAGCTTGAGGCTGTGTCCTCTTGTTCTGGTGCTGGCCACCTGAGAGAAGAGAGCAACCTCCTCCTGGCTACAACAAAAGAGAAAGCTTATGGCTCTGAGAAGTAAGGCTTCAGCAGCAAGGTCATAGCAAAAGCCTTGGTAGAAAGCAGAGCACTGATGCAATGGCAGACTTCTGGATTATGATCCAGGAAAGTAGTTCCCTTAGCCCTTCACAGGTCAGATTGGTTTCTGCACTTGGCCAGCAGACAGTGAGGATTAACACTCATCAAAAAGAGGAAGGAAAAAGCTTGGCTTGTTGCATATTGCTATGCAGCACAGCAGCAAACTTGGCTGAAGAGGGATCATAGAATCAGCCAGGGTTGGAAGGGACCACAAGGATCATCTAGTTCCAACCCCCCTGCCATGGGCAGGGACACCCTACCCTAGATCAGGCTGGCCTGGATGAGTGCCAGAACCACATCTACATGAGAAGAATTCATTTATGACCTGTCTTGTGCCTCCCACTGAACCCCTCTTGCTCAAAGCCCTCCATGCATTTTGAGCTCTCTGTTTTCATAAGGGCCACTCAAGAAAAGTTACTGAGTAAAACATGAGTAAATAAAACAAAACAAAACACCAAACCAGGTCGAGATAATTGATCAAAAAGGGTGATAGAAGCTGTTTTACAAAGAAAAATGCCAAAGGACTGAAACCTTAGCATGTTTCCATAAGCACATCAGTTTCAGCTGCAGTTTCCTAACTCCAGGAAGGTAAGAGTGAGTCAAAGAGAGAAAACTGAGTTTCAGTGCATTAACCTGGGACAGGAGGGTCCCCCCTCTAAACTTCACCTTGCTGAGAGACTTACTGGTTAAGAACTGAAGCAGTGCAAGGCCATGCTGGACAGGACCTTGATGAACTTGGTCTAGTGGAAGGTGCCCCTGCTCATGGCAGAAGGGTTGGAGCTAAATGATCTCTAAGGTCCCTTTCAACCCAAACTATTCCATGATTCTATGGTGGAAGAAAGGCAGGAAAGAGATGAGTCTGAGAACATGCAAGTGCAAGCTACAACCACCTGAGGGGAGGTTGTGGCCAGGAGGAGGTTGCTTTCTACTCTCAGGTGGCCAGCACCAGAACAAGAGGACACAGCCTCAAGCTATGCCAGGGGAAATTTAGGCTGGAGGTGAGGAGAAAGTTCTTCCCTGAGAGAGTCATTGGACACTGGAATGGGCTGCCCGGGGAGGTGGTGGAGTCGCCGTCCCTGGAGCTGTTCAAGGCAGGATTGGACGTGGCACTTGGTGCCATGGTCTGGCCTTGAGCTCTGTGGTAAAGGGTTGGACTTGATGATCTATGAGGTCTCTTCCAACCCTGATGATACTGTGATACTCCTCGTACTGCTGCCTCAGAAAGGGTGGGTGGTGAAGACATGGTATCTGAGAGCATTTATCTCTTCTCCTTCCCTGTCTCCTCCCTTTTGTGCTCAACAAAGCAGTTGAAAAGTTGTCTCTTTCTCCCCTGGGCAGAAGAGGAATGTGCTTTGAAATCTCTACGTCTTGCAGGACAGGAAAACCTCTCTCTGCCCAGCTCAAAGGAGAAAAGACATCACCTACAAGACCTTCACATGTACACTCAGGAAGTACAGCTCTACCTAGAGCTTAGTGCAACTAGAAATGAATTGTTCAGCTCCCTGAAGAATTTCTATACTTGCCTTGCTGACTTTGGCAGTTTCTTCTATACTCCCAGCAATAAGAATAGTCTGCTGCAGGTCTTTCCTTGCATGGCTAGTTAAATAAACTGAAACACTTTCATGGGCTCATTTTTTGTTATAGCCACTTGTCAGACTCCTGAATCATAGTCACAGTAGTGTATTTGCAATTTTTACTCCTATATCCCCTGCCCTGGTTCAGTAAATGGCATTTTCCATTCTCAATCCTTTTTTCCCCCTATTATTTAACTGAAAGTTTCTGTAATATTATTCTAATTCCTCTTACCTAGGAAAGAAAAAAACCCCAACACAATAGAACCCTTCACCTTTTCCTTCCCAAGAAAAATAATCTAAAACAGGAATATGTTTTCTTTCTATAGCACCTTGGATTAAAGATATTTTGGAGCAGAAATCTGGTTGGCAGAATTTGATTCCTGCAGTTGTTTTCTTAGCTGCAATGGAAAGAAGAAAGTTTCTGTGTGCAGCATTTGAGAAGACTAAGAGCCTGAGGGCAGAGCCATCCTTAGCCTGAATGAAATCACATGAAACCTCTCTGCCACAAGACACAAGCCTTACGAACACCATCACAGATCTATAGTGCTGTCTAGAGCCTGACCCATCCTCATTGATGCTACATCAAAGCCAGCATCATGTGGTGCTGCTGGAAGTATGGCATAGAGAAGAGATGTGTCCTCATGACACCTACCACAAGAGTCCTCACAGCCATTTTGCTACCTAGGGTCCAGTCAAAACACTTATAGCATCCTGGGCATTGCATCCCAGCCCTGGGATGAAACTAGGCAAGGCTGGCCAGAGGGACAAAGCTCCTTCTCTGCAGCCT
Source organism: Pogoniulus pusillus (assembly GCF_015220805.1). Taxonomy (NCBI): domain Eukaryota; kingdom Metazoa; phylum Chordata; class Aves; order Piciformes; family Lybiidae; genus Pogoniulus; species Pogoniulus pusillus. The sequence continues at coordinate 16,099,335 of NC_087288.1, forward strand.
GTGTGCCCACATCCTTCACCTGCACAAACCAGCCACCGTGGCCTGCAACAAACAATCTCCCATGCAAAGCCCCAGGACCTGGGGCCTTTATGTGCTCAATGGGAGAGAGAAGCTCTGAAGACACAAAGCAGGTGCTGGATGTTTGCATCTGTGCAACTCACAAGGGGCAAGAAGTGGGAGCCTTCCTTTTGGCCTTGTTCACAGGCAAGTTTGATTTGCCATGGGTGGACAACGGTTGGGGGATGCTAACTCCAAAGGCTGTCATCACCCTAGAATCATATTATAGAATAGAATCATTCTAATAATCTATTAGAATCATAGAATAGAATAGAATCAAGCAGGTTGGAAGAGACCTCCGAGATCATCCAGGCCAACCTAGCACCCAGCCCTGGCCAATCAACCAGACCATGGCACTAAGTGCCTCAGCCAGGCTTTGCTTCAACACCTCCAGGGATGGTGACTCCACCACCTCCCTGGGCAGCCCATTCCAATGCCAATCACTCTCTGTGCCAACAACTTCCTCCTAACATCCAGCCTAGATCTCCCCCAGCACAAATTGAGACTGTGCCCCCTTGGTCTCTTGCTGGGTGCCTGGCAGAAGAGACCAACCCCACCTGGCTACAGCCTCCCTTCAGGTAGTTGTAGACAACAATGAGGTCTGCCCTGAGCATCCTCTTCTGCAGGCTATTCATGGCCTGCTGTGGGAAGAAGGTGGTCACCTACCTCATGGGTGCATGATGAGTCTGGCTCAGCTCTCCAGTGGATATACCGAAACAAAAACTATACTGCTCCCTTGTTTCTGCATGGATTCTGAGTGAACACAGTAGAAGAGGGGATGGGCTTGGGCTTACAGTGTCATTAGATAGAAATCATTCCTCAACAGGAAAGGTGCTGACAATTAAGAGCCAGACTGATTGATGAGGGCAGCAGTGGGACATTCAAATCAAATCATGCCATCTCCTCAGCAGTTCATGTGAGAGAACCTGGCTTGTGTCAGGCCACAATTAGAGTCCAGCACGTTTTTCACTGCAGTTTTCCATTTTTTTTTGGTACAGTATTGATATCTAGGCTGAAATAACACACTGCAGGCTCTCCCTCACAAAGAGCAGAGGGTTTAATCCAACATTTTGCCCCACCACTTCTGTAACTTCACTGTGCCTTCAGTGTCATATTTTTTTTTGCCTCTTTTAATGTTTTGAAGACAGAGGATAGGGTACAGAGGTCATCATTATTCACATGGGAAATCTCATGATTCCATCCTTCACCTCAGGTTTGCTTGGTCATATCCACAAGACAGCCCTTGAAGGCAACTCCTCCAGCTTGGGAAAGCATGGGGATGTTGCATGGGTGCAGCACTTGGGTCACAACAACCTCATGCAATGCTACAGGTGCAGGGCAGAGTGTCTGGAAGGTTGCTTGTCAGGAAAGGATCTGGGGGTGCTGGTTGACAGGCAGCTGAACATGAGCCAGCAGCGTGCTCAGGTGAGCAAGAAGGCCAACAACATCCTCACCTAGATCAGGAACAGTGTGGCCAGCAGGAGTAGAGAAGTGATTGTGCCCCTGTGCTCAGCACTAGTGAGGCTGCACCTCGACTACTGTGTTCAGTTTGTGGGTCCCTCTCTACAAGACAGACATTGAGTTGCTGCAGCATGTCCAGAGTTTGTGTCACTTCAGGACATGGTTCAATGATCATGGTGGTCTCAGGTTGATGCTTGGTATCAATAATCTTAGAGGCAGTTTCCAGCTGAAACAATGCTACGCTTCTATGTGGCACAAAAAGAAGGTGATGCCAAAGGGACCTAGGGGCCACTGTGAGTCTGCAACCAAGCACTGCCAGCAAGTTCAGGCCCTGGCCCTGGGGCATGTTCCAAGGTCACAATTTCTCCAAGCTGTGTAGAAAAGGTTTTCTAAAGAATGGAAAGAGCTACCCACTGACAAGTCTTACATATGCTATTTAAAGCTCTTATCAAGGAGGGAAAACAGGAGGTTCAATACACAGAAATACATCCCTCCACCTGGAAAGCATGCTATAAAAAGGAAGTAGCTGAAAATAGAAGCTAGGATGCAGACATACCACTTCCAGCTTCCCATGCTCTCTGCATACCCAGAGCACAGGCTGCAATAATCACTCTTATTTCAGTAGCACCTCAAGCCCTTGAACTAAGATAGGCCAGCATGGGATGGCTTGCTGCTGGCTACTCAGCATTCAATAGAAGAGCAGGAGCAGTACCAACACTTCAGGACACTCAGGTCAGAATAGAGTGATAGAAACATAGAATCAACCAGGTTGGAAGAGACCTCCAAGATCATCCAGGCCAACCTAGCACCCAGCCCAGTCAACCAGACCATGGCACTAAGTGCCTCAGCCAAGGTTTACTCCACCATCTCCCTGGGCAGCCCATTCCAATGCCAATCACTCTCTCTGACAACAACTTCTTCCTAACATCCAGCCTGCCACAACTTGAGACTGTGTCCCCTTCTTCTGTTGCTGGTTGCTGGTTGCCTGGGAGAAGAGACCAACCCCACCTGGCTACAGTCTCCCTTCAGGTAGCTGTAGACAGTAATAAGATCACCCCTGAGCCTCTTCTTCTCCAGGCTGCACACCCCCAGCTCCCTCAGCCTCTCCTCACAGTGTTTGTGTTCCAGGCCCCTCACCAGCCTTGTTGCCCTTCTCTGGACACCTTCCAGCACCTCAACATCTCTCTTGAATTGAGGAGCCCAGAACTGGACACAGCACTCAAGGTGTGCCCTGAGCAGTGCTGAGTACAGGGGCAGAATAACCTCCCTTGTCCTACTGGCCACACTATTCCTGATCCAGGCCAGGATGCCATTGGCTCTCTTGGCCACTTGGGCACACTGCTGGCTCATCTTTAGCCTACTCTCTATCAGTACCCCCAGGTCCCTTTCTTCCTGGCTGCTTTCCAGGTCTCTGGAACAATGCAGAGACCAGAGTGCCCATGGCCTATCAGCACTCTGCTTTGTGCTGTTCAGTGACTACACAAACCACCAAGGCAGCTTCTACTGCAGCCCTCCAGCTGTGCTCTGACTCTTTGCTATCTGCACAAAAAGAGAGGCCATGCAGTGAGAGTTTAGCAAAGCATTTTGCAGGTCTTTCATATAGAATTATAGATTTTTTTTCAGTTGGAAGAGTGTGCTAGTTTGAAGCTACCTAGAGTGCTTTGGTGAGAAGAACTAGATTACAGGCTGTGAAAGGAAAACAAGGGTGATGTCTACTTCACTCATAGGCTTGCTGAGAGGTATAAGAACAAGAATCAAAACATAGATACAGCACTACTCCTGCTGGGGAGCTCTGAGCTGCATCTCTCTCTCTAACCTCACCCTCCGTTTCTCTGATTAATCCACTTTGCTTCCTAACCCCCTGGCCAAACCTCCATTCTTCCTTGGGACTGGGGTAAGGTTGAGAGGGGTAGGGGGAAGGTGAAGGGGTGGTTGGGAGCCTCTCCTGGGGGCTCAGGTTTCTGGGAGGGCTGTTATGTTTCTGTATTACCTTTTACCTTGTCTATCTCTGTCTATAACTGTATATACTGTAAATCTCTGCTTGTCTATTGTGCTAGCTGTAAATATAAGCTTCATTCAATTTCCAGAGCCATCTGAGTCTAGTCTGGGTGATTTCCAAAATGTGGGGGGGTGGTTAACACCCAAACCATCACAAAGAGACCTTTAACATCACTGAGTCTCACCTTCAACCTAAGACCACCATGGCCATGAAAGCATGTACTGGAGTGCCAGAATGGATATGTTATGATGGAGACAGACAATTAATTATGGTCAAATGTATTTCATTTCCATTTGCAAATCCTGCCTTTATCAGTCAAAACTGATTGGGTAGCTGTAGTGGTGTGAACCATCCTCCTGCCCTTTTGGCAGTTATTTCTCACACTAATACTTTGCAGGATTTAATGAGCAAATGTTTTTCTGTTTGCAGTCTTCAGAGAGTTGCAAAGCTGCCTGATGCTGGATCTGAAAAGCCAGAGATGCCTTATGAGTGAGGCCACATTAATCTTCCAGGCAGATTGGAATTCTTGAGTCCTTCTCTGCAAACAACCAACCTGGCCAACCTGGCCTAGGCTAGGGTGTCCCTGCCCATGGTGGGGGGGTTGGAACTGGATGATCCTTGTGGTCCCTTCCAACCCTGACTGATTTTGTGATTCTGTGGAGCAGGGACCTGTAATGAGGCACAAGACTGCTGGGAGCAGTCTTCAGTAGTCTTCTGTTGAAGCAAAGAGACAAGCACACTGTTGGCTTCAGACTTTGTAAGCCATTGTATTACATACCTGTGGAGGAATTTTACTGGAATCAAAGTTGTTTGAGTGAATTTTTTTACACCAAAATAACTACCTGTGGCTAATCCTGGGAACAAGCTGGACATGTCTGCATGGAAAGCTCAACACAAAGGGAGCAGTACATCCCACAAGAGATATCGTGGCAAGATGAGTACTTGCTCACTGCATGACTGCATGTTCAGAGCAGTTATCCTACTTCAGTGTCTGCTGAGATTGTGGTTGTAGATGCTGAGATGTCACAAGTCCAAAAGTTTGCTGTACCAACAGTGCTAATTAATTTTGGCAGGAAGAAAGAGGGGGGTGGAAATAGTATTTTGAGCCTGATAAAGTTGTGTGGTTTGGACAAATGGAGAGGAACGAATTGTTATTAGAACTGGGATTGGATCAAGGAAGCACAAAAGAACATGGGCTTCATTTTTAAAACCAATTAAAAAAAAAGAGGCAGTTAAAAATTCAGCAGATTCAGTAGGGAATCCTTCATTTTTCCATCTGTGTGTTATTCTAACTCAAAGTTGTCTCCCTTACTGTGGCGTCTGCACTCAGAGGTGCAGCAAACAAACCTCAACAGAAATAATACTCCTCTGTATCATCTTCTTTCCTCCTTTGGCTGCCTTTTTAGTGGAAAAAAAAATACAGGAAGATCTGTTTGAGGCAGGCTGGCCATGTTGACAAGCTACTCTTTAACCAGAAGACACACAGGAATTATAATCAAAGCCACATGGGACTATTGGAGGAAAACACATGGGCTGCTGGAGTGAAGGACCTACTGTGCGCGGAGACAGTGTTGCATCTCCCCTCTATTCCTCCAAAATGACACAAGTACCACAAATAGTCCTCCATTGCCTTAGGACCTGGACAGGCTGGATGGGTGGGCAGAGGCCAATGGGATGAGATTTAACAAGGCCAAGTGCAGGCTTCTGCACTTTGGCCACAACAACCCCAAGCAGCACTACAGGCTGGGGACAGAGTGGCTAAGAGCAGCTACGGAGAAAGGGACCTGGGGGTACTGGTAGAGAGTAGCTGAAGATGAGCCAGCAGTGTGCCCAGGTGGCCAAGAGAGACAATGGCATCCTGGCCTGCATCAGGAACAGTGTGGCCAGTAGCACAAGGGAGGTTATTCTGCCCCTGTACTCAGCACTGGTCAGGCCACACCTTGAGTGCTGTGTCCAGTTCTGGGCTCCTCAATTCAAGAGAGATGTTGAGGTGCTGGAAGGTGTCCAGAGAAGGGCAACAAAGCTGGTGAGGGGCCTGGAGCACAAATCCTATGAGGAGAGGCTGAGGGAGCTGGGGGTGTGCAGCCTGCAGAAGAGGAGGCTCAGGAGTGACCTCATTGCTGCCTACAACTACCTGAAGGGAGGCTGTAGCCAGGTGGGGCTTGGCTTCTTCTCCCAGACAACCAGCAACAGAACAAGAAGACACAGTCTCAAGTTGTGCTGGGGGAAGCGTAGGCTGGATGTTAGTAGGAAGTTGTTGGCAGAGAGAGTGATTGGCATTGGAATGGGCTGCCCAGGGAGGTGGTGGAGTCACCGTCCCTGGAGGTGTTCAAGCAAAGCCTGGCTGAGGCACTTAGTGCCATGGTCTGGTTGACTGGCTAGGGCTGGGTGCTAGGTTGGACTGGCTGATCTTGGAGGTCTCTTCCAACCTGCTTGATTCTGTGATTCTATGACTGAAGTCTACTGACCTGGAAGATTTGTTTCTATCCACCCTTTGTCTCCATAACAGAAAGTTTGACCACTCCTCATCCCAACACTAAGGAGAGCATACCTCCTTTGCTATTACCCAGCTCTTGGAGTAGTTTCTCCTACATAAACACAGCAAGAAGGAGCAAGCAAAGATCTTGCATAGTCTCTGGGCTACAAATGGACCATTATTCATACAATGCTTTTCTCCCTAAACCCCACACATTGTCAAGTTTATAGGACTCCTCCTAGCAGTAGCAGTCAGCAGTATAAACAACCAGTAAATTTCAGAGGTGGGCTGCTTGCTAAGGTTATTCTGGTTTTGCACTTCTGCTGGGTGCTTTTGGGAGGTTTTGCTCAGGAACTTGGAGCCTTCAAAGCTAAAATAATAAAAATTCCCACTGTTAAACACTATTCCTTGAGCCAAGAGGCTGCAGCATCGTGCCTGAAATGGTGGGTGGCTTTCTAGCAAACACTCCATGCTGCCAAACGAGGCGTGGGGGGCAGGCTCCAAACCGAAACTCGCCTTGCTCCTTTGTGAGGTTACAGCTATGTTAAGAGAGATTTTCAAAGGTGTTGCTAGAAGGTAACTGCTTAAGTGCCCCTTGGTGCTTTTGAAAACCTCTTCTGCTTTATGAAGCCATTTGCAGGTCCAGCCCCTCTGAAGTGCTCTGTCGGCGTGCGATAGGCAGCGAGGCGCCCTGGTGAAACACTTCAGCCTCAAAGCAGCGCCAGCAGCTGCTGCCACCACCAACCACACAAGCTTCTGGGCTGAGGCCTGTGGAAGGCAAAGACAGCAGTGCACCACATGTGGGCAGCTACCAGGCTGCTGCACAGACACTTTTGGCAGAGGATGTCTTGCAATAAAGAGTAGGCTTCTAGATCCCTTTTCTCCATGTTGCCCACGACTTTGCAGCGGCTGGCTTCAGATGCCTACTGCTTCATTTCCTTTCTTCCCTGAGCTCTTAAATGGGAATGAGCAATTTTTATTTGATACTTGGCTTTCCTTGAAGTGCTTCTTGAGAAAAGCACACACAGAGAATCACACAGACTGGTAAGGGTTGGAAGGGACCTCTGGAGTTCGTCCAGGTAAGGGTTGGAAGGGACTTTTGGAGATCATCCTGACCAAGCCCCCTGCTGGATCAGGATCACCCAGAGTAACACATCCAGGAAGGTTTTGAATGTCCTCTGAGAAGGAGGCTCTGCAACTGCTGCAGGCAGCATGATCCAGTGCATGTTCCAGTGCTCTGCCACTCTTAGGTCTACATAGAACTTTCTATGTTGCTGTTTGTGTAAGTATATTGCCTTCAAAGCTGACTATGCAAACAGTCAGGAGACAACACTGGGAGTCAAGAGACCACAACTTTTACCCCAGTCCTGCCTTTAGGTGAGTATTACCTGCAGAAAGTTGCTTTACCTCTCATTTTCATGCCAAATATTTGGACTGCAGTCATTTTGGTGTGAGGATAACACCTCCTTACAAGTTTGGACCGCATCAGCCTTGGCAAAACTCTGATTTGAGGTGAAGAGAAGACAGTAGTAAAATGCCAGCTTATAACCAGTAAAAAGCCATGCCTATAACCAGCATGATCATGGTAAATATTTTTCATCTGAAGACACTGAGAACTAAACCCAGAAAAGTCAATGAAGATCTTGTAGGACTCAGAAGCTTGAGTTTTCCTCAATACTCTCACCAAGTCATTCCCTCATGTATCTGTTAAATTTGCTAATGATACAGATACACAGCAGTTAAAATACTCCAGTTGTACAAATAAACACTTAGGCAACTGCCTTTGATTTAGGTAATAGTTTTCCTTGTTACTGCAGGGCTAGTTAAAGAAGCATCTCTCTCTGTTAATAGCTAAAATAAAACAAGCTGATGGAACCATCATTCCTGATGAGTGGATGCCAGCATCACAAATCAACCCCACACAGTCAGTTCTCATTAGCACCTTGCTGACAGCATCTCTCTGCAGAGAAGTCCAGGAGTCAGGGAGAACATGAGCATACCCCTGACTCTTAGTGCCTTTGGAGAGTGAAGCACACAGATACTGCAGTCAGGTTATCTGGCTTTAATCTAAACAAATAAAGAATGGTAATTTCCAATCCTTGACCTTTGTGTGAGTGCCCCAAGAGGTGCTATGTTAATTCAGTTCTTTGGTCCCTCAAAACCAGTGGCATTGACTCAAAATGATGCAACAAGCAAGGCTCGAAACAGGAAACAGAAATAGGAAGTATGGTGGTGATAAAGAGCTAATAAACCATCAAGAAACCAGCACATATTCAAACCACCGTTTCTTCATGTGAAGACTGTGGCATTAGCTTAGATTCACCCTTCTCCTTGTTCTCATGTCTTCACTTGCTCTATGACAGTGAGGATTCAGGGTTGATACAGAGCCATTCATAGCTCTGGGAAAGTGTCACAGTATCAGTAGTATCACCAAGGTTGGAAGAGATCTCATAGATCATCAAGTCCAACCTGTTACCACAGAGCTCAAGGCCAGACCATGGCACCAAGTGCCACGTCCAATCCTGCCTTGAACAGCTCCAGGGACGGCGACTCCACCACCTCCCCGGGCAGCCCATTCCAGTGTCCAATGACTCTCTCAGGGAAGAACTTTCTCCTCACCTCCAGCCTAAATTTCCCCTGGTGTAGCTTGAGGCTGTGTCCTCTTGTTCTGGTGCTGGCCACCTGAGAGAAGAGAGCAACGTCCTCCTGGCCACAACCTCCCCTCAGGTAGTTGTAGACAGCAATGAGGTCTGCCCTGAGCCTCCTCTTCTCCAGGCTAACCAATCCCAGCTCCCTCAGCCTCTCCTCATAGGGCTGTGCTCAAGGCCTCTCCCCAGCCTCATTGCCCTTCTCTGGACACGCTCAAGCATCTCAATGTCCCTCCTAAACTGGGGGGGGCTCAGAACTGAACACAGTACTCAAGGTGTGGTCTAACCAGTGCAGAGTACAGGGGCAGAAGATACAAAAGGTGAATGGAAAGACTACAACTCTGAGCAAAGTTGGGACACAGCAAGAAGCACAATTATGTCCCCAGCAGAGGAAAGTTAGCAGAGCAGGGACTGTAGAAGCACAACTGCAGATAACTCTTTCTTGGTGGTGCTCAGATCATCGCTAAAATGAGAGTGTGCAAACATGGAAACTCATCCAGCTGATGTAAAACACCTCTGTGTAATAATAGGAGCATAGAAAATTTGGGAGCAATATGTAGGCAAGTTGTTCATATACTTCTCACAGATGGATTGAGAGCCCTTAAAAGAAAAACATTAATACACTTTATGAGACTGATCTTCAATAAAAATCTGCTGCATGGCATTGGTAGGCAGCTGGGAAAAGCACAGATTGGTTATGAGAAATCCTCCAAGGGCTGTTGTCAAGTAGGTGTTACAGATGGTTGCTTTCTTTCAAAAAGCAGGTCGTTCTGAGGGGTGCAAGTGTTTGGAAATCATTAGATGGATTGATTCTACTCGTGTTCAGAAGCGCAGGAGGGATATGCTTCTAAGCGAGCTACACATCTGCATTGAGTTAGAAACACAAACTCTAACAGACAGGACTTTTTGGTTGAGTTTCTAAAAGGGTTTGGTTTTTTTTTTCTTGCCTATAAGCCAAAGTAAAAGATACCCATTTCAATCTAAGTCTTGCAAGATTTTGCTTGTTGAATATGAAAACGTGCATTCTGAAATGAGGTTGTGCTTGCCAACCTCCTGGAGTGGATGTCAGCCCGGTGGCTGTGCTGGAGCAGGGTAGGCTTTGAATCAAAGGTGAAGGTACCAGTGGATCAATATTTGAGACTGACATGACATCTCAGAGCAGCCAGGAAAAAAGGGACGTGGGGGTACTGATAGATGGTAGTTGAAGATGAGGCAGCAGTGTGCCCAGGTGGCCAAGAGAGCCAATGGCATCCTGGCCTGCATCAGGAGCAGTGTGGCCAGTAGGGCAAGGGAGGTTGTTCTGCCCCTGTACTCAGCACTGCTCAGGCCACACCTTGAGTGCTGTGTCCAGTTCTGGGCTCCTCAATTCAAGAGAGATGTTGAGGTGCTGGAAGGTGTCCAGAGAAGGGTGACAAAGCTGGTGAGGGGCCTGGAGCACAAAGCCTATGAGGAGAGGCTGAGGGAGCTGGGGGTGTGCAGCCTAGAGAAGAGGAGGCTCAGGGCAGAGCTCATTGCTGGCTACAGGAGGCTGTAGCCAGGTGGGGTTGGTCTCTTCTGCCAGGCAACCAGCAACAGAACAAGGGGACACAGTCTCAAGTTGTGCCAGGGGAGGCCTAGGCTGGATGTTAGGAGGAAGTTGTTGTCAGAGAGAGTGATTGGCATTGGAATGGGCTGCCCAGGGAGGTGGTAGAGGCACTGTCCCTGGAGGTGTTGAAGCAAAGCCTGGCTGAGGCACTTAGTGCCATGGTCTGGTTGACTGGCTAGGGCTGGGTGCTAGGTTGGACTGGATGATCTTGGAGGTCTCTTCCAACCTGCTTGATTCTATGATTCTAATCAGGACTGTATCATACACAGAAGCTTCATTAAAACTTAAACAGGCTTCTTTAATGAGTATCTCTGGTTGATTCTATGACCTTAAATATTTAGCAACTACCTTTCCATCTTGCTTTCAAGAGACATTTGGTTGTTTTTCTTCTGGAGACTGTAACAAAAGTCAGTTCAGCACCAAGTATAGAGTTGCTCTGTGTGGAAAAAAGAAAAGAAGCTAATAACTCCAAGTACAGCACAGTATGAAGAGGATCTCCATCTACCTTCAAGGTCTCGGGGAAAAAGAAAAATACCTCCTCCTGGATCAAATAGTTTTGGCTCAAGTGGCTGCAATCCCCAGAGGGATTTGCACCCGCTTGTGCCAGGATTGAGTCTGGCTCATGGAGCTTGCAGGGTGGTCATGTAATTAAATTATATGGTGGTTCAGTCTATTTCTCCAATGCCAAATGATGCAATCGTTTTTCCCCCCCAAACAGATAGCTGTGCAAGATAGTCTACAACCTTCATTATCAGCTTGCTCTCAAGATCCAGCTGTTTTCCAACCCATCACTGAGGCATCTAAAGCTTTTGTCTTTAGTAGGAACACTGACAGTCTGAATTATATGCTGCTTCCTCCTTATTAGAAGCTACTTATTAAAAAAACACTGCCACTGTGGTCTACAGTTCAATGAAGTCCATTGTAGACTCCCCAGTATAACATAAACCTCCCTAAAACACATAAAATTATTGGCTTCCAAGACTGGTCTCACTGAAAGAGAGCTCTGTATTTAGTCTTTGCTTAGAACACAGGTATTTGGTTTGGAATTCAAACTCCCAACTCAGTTTTAAAAGGTTGGGTCCAAGGAAAGTTGACACGGACCATGTAATTTTAATTAAAGAAAGATTTTGCCCCTTTATGGCCAACAGGGGCATTGTAACGTTGACATATTGATGCTGAATAATTATGAGTCCATAAATAATTCAGTATATAAAAATGCTGTATGGCTGGTGCCAGGTAGCAAAGGGAAATAGCATTGAAAGAGCTGACCTGTCAGGTTACTACTACAATGCCAGGGAATCATAGAATCATAGAATCAAGCAGGTTGGAAGAGACCTCCAAGATTATCCAGTCCAACCTAGCACCCAGCCCTAACTAGTCAACCAGACCATGGCACTAAGTGCCTCAGCCAGGCTTTGCTTGAACACCTCCAGGGACAGTGACTGCAGCACCTCCCTGGGCAGCCCATTCCAATGCCAATCACTCTCTCTGACAACAACTTCCTCCTAACATCCAGCCTAGACCTCCCCTGGCACAACTTGAGACTGTGTCCCATTCTCCTGTTGCTGGTTGCCTGGACACACTGTTGGCTCATCTTCAGCCTACTATCTACCAGTACCTCCAGGTCCCTTTCTTTGTGACTTGCTGGAAGAATTAAGTGTCAAACAAGAATAAAAGGGAAATGCTGGACTGTTCCTTGCTTATAGAATCATAGAATGGTTTAGATTGGAAGTGACCTCAAAGATCATCCAGTTACAACCCCCTGCCATAGGCAGGGACACTTCTTACTAGAACAGGTCACTTAAGGTCTCATCCAACCTGGCCTTGAAAACCTCCAGGGGGGAGCATCCATAACCTCCCTGGGCAACCTGTGCCAGTGTCTCACCACCCTCACTCCAAAGAACTTCTTCCTAACATCTAGTTTGAATCTCCCCTCTGCCAGTTTAAACCATTCCCCCTCATCCTGTCATTACAAGACCTTGTCAATAGTCCCTCCCCACCCTTCCTGTAGGCCCCCTTCAGATACTGGAAGGCCACTATAAGGCCTCCTCAAAGCCTTCTCTTCTCCCGGCTGCAGAGCCCCAGCTCTTGTAGCCTGTCCTCATAGCAGAGCGGCTGCAGCCCTCTGAGCATCTTCATTTTCTCCTCTGGATTCGCTCCAACAGTTCCATGTCCCTCTTGTGCTGGGGGCCTCCAGAACTGCATACAGGACTCCATCATTAAAAGATTGTCTCAATCCCAGAAAATGTTTTCAGCTTATTCCAGTTGTATAGTTCCAGTAATTTACCCCTGAAGGTACAGTTTTCCACCCTTGGTCTTGGTTCATTGCCTCTCTCACACCTACCTTAGATCACCATGCATGCTCCAAGCTGCTCTGGTGAATACACTTATGATTGATTTTCATTAGTGAATTACAGTATCACATATCACAGTATCACCAGGGTTGGAAGAGACCTCATAGATCATCAAGTCCAACCCTTACCACAGAGCTCAAGGCTAGACCATGGCACCAAGTGCCACGTCCAGTCCTGCCTTGAACAGCTCCAGGGACAGCGACTCCACCACCTCCCCGGGCAGCCCATTCCAGTGTCCAATGACTCTCTCAGGGAAGAACTTTCTCCTCACCTCCAGCCTAAATTTCCCCTGGTGCAGCCTGAGGCTGTGTCCTCTTGTTCTGGTGCTGGCCACCTGAGAGAAGAGAGCAACCTCCTCCTGGCCACAACCACCCCTCAGGTAGTTGTAGACAGCAATGAGGTCTCCCCTGAGCCTCCTCTTCTCCAGGCTAACCAATCCCAGCTCCCTCAGCCTCTCCTCGTAGGGCTGTGCTCAAGGCCTCTCCCCAGCCTCGTCGCCCTCCTCTGGACATGCTCAAGCATCTCAATGTCCCTTCTGAACTGGGGGGCCCAGAACTGAACACAGCACTCAAGGTGTGGTCTAAGCAGTGCAGAGTACAGGGGCAGAATGACCTCCCTGCTCCTGCTGACCACACCATTCCTGATGCAGGCCAGGATGCCACTGGCTCTCTTGGCCACCTGGGCACACTGCTGGCTCATGTTCAGGTGGGTAACAATCAGCACCCCCAGATCTCTTTCTGTCTGGCTGCTCTCCAGCCACTCCAACCCCAGCCTGTATCTCTGCATCTCCTTTTTAGAATCATAGAATCATAGAATCAACCAGGTTGGAAGAGACCTCCAAGATCATCCAGTCCAACCTATCCCCCAGCCCTAACCAATCAACTAGACCATGGCACTAAGTGCCTCATCCAGTCTTTTCTTGAAGACCCCCAGGGACAGTGCCTCCATCACCTTTGCTAAGAAGCTCCATGAAGAAAACAAGGAGACTAAAAAGCAGCATCGCTTCCATGGCTGACAGCCCGATAGGCTCGGTCCAAAGGGAAGAGCAACATGTGCCTGCACTAATGGTTTGCTATCCAAGAGGCCTTTGGTGATTTGTCAGATTAACACCTGGAGAATGAGACGAGGATGAGTTTCATCTCCAGGCACAGAAAACCAGCCACCAAGTTTCCCCATGACTGCTTTTGTAGACATGGTTCCCAGAAGAGGGAGAGGGTGAGTTGCTGTACGTTTGCCGTGTGTGGCCTCGCTCCTATTCCCAAGCTCTTAGCTTCTTAATTATCCTCTTTCCAAAAGGTCAGGCTGTGTCTAAAGAGTATCCTACACTCACTTATTCCTCCTCCTAATGAATGCTAATAAAAAGCATTTAGTTGACTAATGCAATATAAAACTCTGCCCTGTTTCATTGCATCTGCTTAATAAGAACCTCGTTTAATATCAAATTACTGCCTGCTCAGCCAAAGCCTTATGTTTGTGGCAGCAGGGCTGCGAGGCGGGAATATGGAGAGCTGCAAGAGGGAAATTCCTCACTAATATTCTCTGCAGGGCTGTGAGATTACTTAATTCATGTAGCTGAGTGAGTCTGATGGCTCAGCCAACTGTTTCACAACAGCCAGCAGAATGCTAGGCAACTGGCCTCCCGACGGGCTGGTCCAGCCGTATCGCTTTTCCTGGGACCCAGCTAGTAACAGTTGTTTTGGGGGGGGGGATTTCAAGGAGGATCACAGATAGTGTTACCAAATGAATGAGCTTGGAGTAGTAGTAGGGGACACAAAGTCCTGCTTCTTGCCAGTCAATCAAACACCAGCCAGAGGATGTCCTGTGAGACAGCAGCCGCGAAGAAACAGCGTGGCTGGGGTTTGATCTCCAACTGTTTGCGCTGGGGGAGCACCAGCACATGGGCAGTTGTCTGCTCTTAAGTGTACTCCCTCTTGCAGTTTTAGGGAAGCCTACCCTAAAATTCCACCCTGACCCTTCCTCCTACCCACAGCTGCTTGACTCAGCTGGCTCCTGTAGAAAACAAAGTTCTCCATGTTGCACATCAAATCCTTTGGGGAATTCTTTTTAAATATAAACACTGATAGTTCCCAGCTCCCATGGACAATCACTTACCAGAACCATTTTCACACACATTCTTCACAGCTTTAATCCAACCTCAGACAGCAATGTTTTAGGGAAAGGATTTAGTCATTATATTCGAGGTAGCAGAAGGAACCACGTTAAGAAAGGCTGCTAAAGGTTACCATCAGGCCACAGGTTTTTAAAGCAATTACAAAAACCTCCTCCCGTTGTGATTTCATTTCTTTACACACTTTTGGCAAGACCAAAAAGATCAAAAGAGTTTGTTCTGTCTTGCCTTATGTTTGTGAAAAGGATATAGAAAAATTGGAGTGGGGTGTAAAAATCACAACTCCAATATTTGAAGGGAGCCTACAAAAAAAGCTGGGGAGGGACTTTTCAGGCTCTCAGGGAGTGACAGGACTGGGGGGAATGGAGCAAAGCTGGAGATGGGTAGGTTGAGGCTGCAGGTGAGGAGGAAGTTGTTGAGCATGAGAGTGGTGAGAGGCTGGAATGGGTTGCCCAGGGAGGTGGTTGAGTCCTCATCCCTGGAGGTATCACAGTATCACAGTATCATCAGGGTTGGAAGAGACCTCACAGATCATCAAGTCCAACCCTTTACCACAGAGCCAGGCTGGATGAGGCTGTGGGCAGCCTGCTCTAGGGTAGGGTGTCCCTGCCCGTGGCAGGGGGGTTGGGACTGGCTGATCCTTGTGCTCCCTTCCAAGCCTGACTGATTCTATGGTTCTAAATCCTCTTCTCTTCACCATGACTTCCCACTATTATAGGTTCTCTTGCTAACACTAGGACAAAGCAACTGGAAAACAGTGCAGATGTTCTAGCACATATTTTCATATAAGAGGAAAAACCAAGCAGGGGGCCAGGAAACCCACATTGTTTCAAGTCTCTTCAGGGTCAGCAGGTGTCCTGAGAACTGCATAGAAAAGCACTTGTGGGAAATGCCAATGCCTGCACTACTCACCAAGGCTGATGCTGCCACACCACATCCACCTGCTTGGCAGAGGTGAGGCATGGATCACAAACACAAGGCAGCAAAGTAGCACTGGAAAACTGGATGCATCTGTGTCATGGTTTGAGTGTTCCCTGCCCCCCTACACTCTATAAGATCACCCAGTGGCTCTGGAAATTGAATGCAGGCTTATATTTACAGCTTAGCACAATATAGGAGCAGATATTTACACTACATACAGTTATAGACAGAAATAGACAAGGTAAAAGGTAACCCAGAAACACAGCAGCCCTCCCAGAAGGAGGCTGGAATGGGTTGCCCAGGGAGGTGGTTGAGTCCCCATCCCTGGAGATGTTTAAGGCCAGGCTGGATGAGGCTGTGGGCAGCCTGCTCTAGGGTAGGGTGTCCCTGCCCATGGCAGGAGGGTTGGAATTGGCTGATCCTTGTGCTCCCTTCCAACAAGTGTCCCTGAGTCTAAGCAGTTGGTGATGGAGCTACTCAAGCCTGCACGGCCACTCGATCCCTTCCTAATCTGAACTTGCTGGGGCCACCACCGATTTGTGCCATCTCTGCCAGGCAGCCACTGAAGGGAGCTGCTGCCTCCAGAGCACGGCAGAAAAGCAAGCATACAGCAGGCCACAGTGTCCTCTAGAGGCAGAAAAATAGCTTGAAATTTGGTGACAGAGTAGGACAGCAGGTCACTTGGAAGCAAGTTTGCTCCAGGCTGCCAAAAGCCAAGGATGCAGACCATTGCTGGGCATGGACCCAGAAAGGGCAGGGAGGCATGGGGTTACACCACCTGGCCTCCTTCCAAGGGACAGTGGTCCCAGCACAATGGAAATGGTCAAACTTCACTTACTTGGATTCAAATCACATAAACAAAGTAGCTCCACAAGGATCCAGACACTACTCCCCACATCTGGCAGCTTTGCTGCTCATCACACCTTCTACTCCTTGCAGGGGATTTATAGCCACGTGAGTTGCCAAACGACCAACACGATGCTGGGTGGGCACGCTGGCAGAGTGCCCTGCCTGGTGAGGTGGCTGTTTCATCTGGGTGCTTCAGGTCAGGTGAGACAATATTTGTAAGGATAAGGAGGGAGAAAAAAAACATATGTGCAATAGCTCTGTGAAGTATTGGTTTGGGCTGGGAGCCATTTCTGGTGTTCCCAAGCATGAGAAGCCTGTGAGTTTGAGTGGCCCTGGGAGGCTTCATATAGTTGTGGAACACGAAGCTCTTAAGCGCTTTAGAAGTTGCTTTCGGTTGGTATCCTTGTAAAACCAGGAACACCTCCTACGTGTCTTTCCAAAATAGCTATGACTTAAAAACCACCAAGCTATTGATGGGAAAGAGAGGGGGAAAACTCCTCTCCCTGGAGTAAGCTTCACAGTCTTGCCACAGGCGCTGCTCCTTGAAAGGCAGATGCTCAGCCAGGAGAGCCTGTTCTTTCTGTCTGCAGCATTGCGGTGTAGCTGCTGGCAAACACCACTCACCACAGGCAACACAGCCACACAGAATCACTGCAAGAGAAAGAACTCACTGAGGAAAAGGCAGACACCAAGGTAGCATGGATGTAAGTGGGTGCCAGACCTGCTGGAGCAGTTTCTTGCTGTGCTCTTCCAGCAGTCAGCCTAAGATCAAAGCGCTGCAAGGATGCTCTTCCAATCAGAAGAACAAGAGGACACAGCCTCAAGCTGTGCCAGGGGAGATTTAGGCTTGAGGTGAGGAGAAAGTTCTTCCCTGAGAGAGTCATTGGACACTGGAATGGGCTGCCCGGGGAGGTGGTGGAGTCGCCGTCCCTGGAGGCAGGACTGGACGTGGCACTTGGTGCCATGGTCTAGCCTTGAGCACTGTGGTAAAGGGTTGGACTTGATGATCTGTGAGGTCTCTTCCAATCTTGGTGATACTGTGACACTGTGAACATCAGATTTGGAAATGCTGCCTCCTTGCAAGCAGACACTGCTGTATCCAGCTAGATGCAAAGACCTGATGTTTGACAACTCATGAACTGAGAAATCATGGCAAACTAAACAAAAGACCCCTCCTCACACACTGTCAGACTGTTGCCATGAGGCTCTTTCCTTGTCTTTATCTGCTTATCCTCCCTCAGCTGTAGGCAGCAGCTGCTGCTATTTGCTCCAAATAGGTATCACAGTGTGTCCTGGCATCCTTGTGTCCCAGGAGTCCCAGCAAAGCATCTCTTGGTCCATCTTCTCAGCATCAAGCTCTTTTATTGTGAATACTACTGAACAAAAGAACACTCAACAACTCTTTAGGCAGCTGTTCCTCCCACCACCTTGGCCTTAGAGCGAGCAGCAGCACAAAGAAGCTGGGGAAGTCAACCACAATATAAAGAACTATTTATAAGCTGATAATGGCTGCAGAGCCACAAGTGCCAACCAGCTCTGCTTCATGAAGGAAAAGCTCAGAGTGTCAATATCCTGCTTGTTCACCAACCAAAAACTCAGAAGCCAGGTGTCCACAAAAGGACTGAAGCTAATGGGAGATATGTAGATGAAAATTTATGTATCCCAGACTTTCAGCCCTAGTGTTAACCCAGACTGCAAGCAAAACCCCCACAACACTATTTCCCCCCATTCTAGACTAGGAGAGGGATCAGAATGAAAAGGAATGAATTGTAATGGTTTTAACCAGTTCTAACCAGGGGTCAACTTGGCCATGCATGGCATGGCTGAATTGATAGCAGGTGCCCTATGGCAGAAGCTTACCCTTCCACTCTATCCTAAGCAGGTCCATTAGATCCAGTGTGGTGGATAATCATTGAATCCTTAAGGTTGGAAAAGACCTCTAAGATCATCAAGTCCAACCCAGGATGTATGATCAAGGTGAACTATGGGACCAGCTGCTGGCTCAGCACACCAGATGCTACATTTACTGGCTGCATTTTAAAGGAACTGAGAAGGGGCAAATACTTGGTGTAACTACTGCACAGGCAGGGAAATAGAATCATGGAATGGTTTAGATTGGAAGGGACCTCAAAGGTCATCCAGTTCCAACCCCCTGCCGTAGGCAGGGACACCTCCCACTAGAACAGGTTGCTCAAGGCCTCATCCACCCTGGCCTTGAACACCTTCAGGGAGGGAGCAGCCATGGTCTCCATGGGAAACTTGTTCCAGGGTTTCACTCCCCTCACTGTAAACAACTTCTTCCTAACATCTAGTTTGAGTCTCCCCTCTGCCAGTTCAAATTCATTACTCCTCATCCTGTCATTACAAGATCTTGTCAGCAGTCACTCCCCACCCTGCCTGTAGGCCACCTTCAGATACTGGAAGGCTACCACAAGGTCTCCTTGAAGCCTTCTCTTCTCCAGGCTGAAGAGCCCCAACTCTTGTAGCCTGTCCTCATAGCAGAGCTGCTGCAGCCCTCTGAGCCTCTTTGTGGCCCTCCTCTGGACTCACTCCCGCAATTTGATGTCCTTCTTGTGTTAGGGGCTCCAGAACTGCACACAGTACCCCAGGTGGGTCTGACGAGGGCAGAGTAAGGGGGCAGAATCCCCTCCCTTGCCCTGCTGCCCACACTGCTCTTGCTGCAGCCCAGCACACAGTTGCTGTCTGGGCTGTGCATGCACACTGCCAGCTCACGTTGAGCTTTTCATCAACCAAATACAAATCAAAACATGAACCTAAAGCCTCTGTAGTGCTAAGTTAACCAAAAGACATACATCTCTAAGTTTTTCCGGGCTGATCAAGCCAACAGAACTATCTTTGGTAGAAAATCGGGAAGTTTCCAAGCCAGGCAGACCTGACACCTTGCTGGAGCATATGGTTAGAGGCTGCAGTGCTGCAGCGCGCCCAGCAGGTGGCGGCATTTGTTAAAGGTTTCACTACAGGCAGCAGGCGGCACATGGGCGCAGCCAGCGCCGCTACTCGGCAAAGAGAGCTTCGTTTTAAACGGTGCCCACCAACTGCGTCTGTTTCACCAGCACCTCAACATCTGTCTTCAATTGAGGGGCCCAGAACTGGACACAGTACTCAAGGTGTGGCCTGAGCAGTGCTGAGTACAGGGGCAGAATAACCTCCCTTGTCCTGCTGGCCACACTGTTCCTGATGCAGGCCAGGATGCCATTGGCTCTCTTGGCCACCTGGGCACACTGCTGGCTCATCTTCAGCTACTCTCTACCAGTACCCCCAGGTCTCTTTTTTCCACTCTGTCCCCAGCTTGTAGTGCTGTTTGGGGTTGTTGTGGCCAAAGTGTAGAACCCTGCACTTGTCCTTGTTAAATCTCATCCCATTGGCCTCTGCCCACCCATCCAGCCTGTCTAGGTCCCTCTGCAGGGCTCTTCTACCTTCCAACAGATCAACAGATGTTGAGATACTGGAATGTATCCAGAAAAGGGCAACGAAGCTGGTGAAGGGCCTGCAACACAGCCCTTGGAGGAGAGGCTGAGGGAGCTGGGGGTGTGCAGCCTGCAGAAGAGGAGGCTCAGGGCAGAGCTCATTGCTGTCTGCAACTACCTGAAGGGAGGCTGTAGCCAGGTGGGGTTGGTCTCTTCTCCCAGGCAACCAGCAACAGAACAAGGGGACACAGTCTCCAGTTGTGCCAGGGGAGGTCTAGGCTGGATGTTAGGAAGAAGTTCTTCCCAGAGAGCGATTGGGATTGGAATGGGCTGCCCAGGGAGGTGGTGGAGTCACCATGCCTGGAGGTGTTGAAGCAAAGCCTGGCTGAGGCACTTAGTGCCATGGTCTGGTTGATAGGCTAGGGCTGGACTGCATGATCTTGGTTGGATAGGTTGGACTGGATGGATAGGTTGGACTGGATGATCTTGGAGGTCTCTTCCAACCTGGTTGATTCTACATAATCCATCACTGATGTGAGACTTCACTCACTTCTGTTGCCTGCTATTATACACACACAAAGAAAGTAACATACATCTTTCAGTTTAAAGAGGGAAGAGGAGAGAGACTACAACATACACAGTTCAAAGGGAGCTGCCAGACAACATGATTGTCTTATCTGTTGAAATGAATGTGGAGATGGCATTTGCTTTTCAGCTAGGTGAGTGGCTTTCATCTTTGTGCAAATCACACCAAAAAGGCTCTGGACAGACACTTAGAGACACTGAGCTTGAGGTAAAACCTTGGAACAAAGTGGACAGCAGCAGGGGCAGCCCGGTAAGTAATTCCTTCTCTGAGAAGGGAGCAGGTTGTGTGCCTAAACATCAGGTGTCTCATCATGCAAGAAAATGGCCCACCATGAAGCCAGCAGTCAATCTGTTGTTGCTGAGTAGGCTTAACAGCTCCTTACCATTGAGTTGTGTATTGCCAGCCTGTTGGAAACTGGAACAACTTGAGCTCCTGTGGGTTATCCCATTCACACACCCATGGCCTCAGCCTTATGCAAGCACCCAGTTTTATTTCCGCAGCAATTACAGGACACTGAATGTGAAACACTTCTCAGGAGAGAGCCAGCCCAGTTTCTTGGCCCCCAAAGCTCAGAACAATTTAACAGAGCACAGGAAATTTCAAGTGTGTACCTGTCCCAGACCTTTACATCCTGGGAAGCTAACCAGCCTCAGCATCAATAGACAGCTCCTATTTTCACAGTATCACAGTATCACCAAGGTTGGAAGAGACCTCATAGATCATCAAGTCCAACCCTTTACCACAGAGCTCAAGGCCAGACCATGGCACCAAGTGCCACGTCCAATCCTGCCTTGAACAGCTCCAGGGACGGCGACTCCACCACCTCCCCGGGCAGCCCATTCCAGTGCCCAATGACTCTCTCAGGGAAGAACTTTCTCCTCACCTCAAGCCTAAATTTCCCCTGGGGCAGCCTGAGGCTGTGTCCTCTTGTTCTGGTGCTGGCCACCTGAGAGAAGAGAGCAACCTCCTCCTGGCCACAACCACCCCTCAGGTAGTTGCAGACAGCAATAAGGTCTCCCCTGAGCCTCCTCTTCTCCAGGCTAACCAATCCCAGCTCCCTCAGCCTCTCCTCGTAGGGCTGTGCTCAAGGCCTCTCACCAGCCTTGTCGCCCTTCTCTGGACATCTCAATTTTACACCTTCAGAGGATTTGTCCTCTAAGAGATTTTCAGCCAGACACAAAGGATCCCTGCAGGAGTGTAGCAAGTGGGGAAATACTGTCCCCCACCTCAGGGAGACACCCTGAGATATGCACAGGTGGTATCTGCAGGGCTGGTGACAAGACTTGTGAGGAGTTCATGTTCTGGATTTGCCTGATTTCTTTGGAAAAGGACCAAGAAGTACAGAGAAGGAAGGAGGTGCAAGATGATCCCAGAGGTCCCCTACTGCTGGCCACTGAAGGGCCCAGCTGTGGGACACGCTGTGTAACTTACCAGTCTTACAGCCAGGTGAAGCCAGACAGTACATGGTGCAACCACCATGGCTGCAAAAGCCACTGTGGGACACATCTGCCCCAGCATAATGACACAGGAGGAGGAATCAGCTCTGAGCTATGGCTATGCAACTGTGCTGTCCTACCAAATGTCATGGCATGTCCAGTCTGAGGCTAATTGAATCAGGTTACTTGATACATAGCTCTCCTGCAGATTCACCTCCATCATCATACTGCACCAACCTGCTACTGCATTGTCTAGCTTCATACAATCAATCAGGTTGGAAGAGACCTCCAAGATCAGCCAGTCCACCAAAGCACGCAGCCCTAGCCAGTCAACTACCCCATGGCACTAAGTGCCTCAGCCAGGCTTTGCTTCAACACTTCCAGAGACGGTGACTCCACCACCTCCCTGGGCAGCCCATTCCAATGCCAATCACTCTCTCTGACAACAACTTCCTCCTAACATCCAGCCTAGACCTCCCCTGCCACAACTTGAGACTGTGTCCCCTTGTTCTGTTGCTGCTTGTCTAGGAGAAGAGCCCAACCCCACCTGGCTACAGCCTCCCTTCAGCTAATTGTAGACAGCAATGAGGTCTCCCCCAGCCTCCTTTCCTCTAGGCTAAACAACCCCAGCTCCCTCAGCCTCTCCTGTTGCAGCCCAGGCTATAGCTGGCCCTCTGGGGGGCCACTGCTAACTCATGCTGAGCATGTTCTTGCACACTGCAAATAAATAAACTCTTTTAACTGAATCTTCCTGATCTTCCTGGTTAATGCTGTTGATACACAGCTTCTCTCCTGGTGCGTGCCCAGCAACGAGTTAACATGTTGTGTAACAGGCAATGAAAGTCTGCAGCCCCCAGTCAGGAAAGGAGGTGACCTACTCAGCCTGAAAATCACACTGTTCCCTGGTTTGGTTATGTATTTAATGCATGAATTTTTTGTTCAGACCCGTGCAGCAAGAGCCACAGGGTGCACAGATAATCAGAACCAAGTCCTACTTCTTAAAATAATGTAAATAGACAGCGAGACCATTTCCCCTCTCCATCAGAATTCAAGCCAAAAGAGAAATCTCACAGCAGCCAGAATAAAGCTTAAACTGAAAAGCCACGAGGCTGAGAGACCTGTGGCTGTTTAGTCTGGAAAAAAAGAGAAGACTGATAGAAGATCTCATTAATTCTCAATTCATCCAGTCCAACCTAGCACCCAGCCCCATCCAGTCAACTAGACCATGGCACTAAGACAGATGAATCACAAGGCACAACAGATGAATCACAAGGAAAAGACCAAAAGGTCATCAGAGGCCATGTTCATGTGTACAAACAGCCCAGATAATACTGCAGACAAGAATCTCCATCAACAATCATTTCTGCCCAAAGCCCACCTCACCATGGCAAAGGGAAGTGCCAAGGCATTTCTGTGCTCCTCCACTTCAAAAGGTGGACAAGTTAAGAAGCTGTCAAGTTTCAAAATGACTGCCCTTGCTGCTCAAGCCAGCCTTTGCATGTTCATCCTCACCTTCTTTAATGAAAATAGAGACAATCTTGACTCTGCTTTGCAGCTGTGGTGACTCAGGGCTCCACCAGCATTAACACACCTTGTGAAACCTTTGCCTGTTTATTACAGCCACCAGGCTGTGGGAGCTATGTGTGCTGGTCATGAAAGTGACTTATTTATTACCTTTGGGGATCTGATGGTTGTCACGAAGCAGACACATCGAGCAGGGTGTCAAGAAGAAGCGCAGGAGGCAAATGTCACTGTTTCCCGAGGTGCCATATGTACCATTATGGAGCAAAGCTGGAGATGGGTAGGTTCAGGCTGGAGGTGAAGAGGAAGATGTTCAGCATGAGACGGGTGAGAGCCTGGAATGGGTTGCCCAGGGGGGTGGTTGAGGTCCCATCCCTGGAGGTGTTTAAGGCCAGGCTGGATGAGGCTCTGGCCAGCCTGCTCTAGGGTAGGGTATCCCTGCTCATGGCAGGGGGGTTGGAACTGATGATCCTTGTGGTCCCTTCCAACCCTGACTGATTCTATGATTCTATGATTTTACCTCTTGGTCATGCAGCCCAGAGTTCCTCCTGGCATTTGGCTTGGCATCTCATGGTGTCCCAGTCCAGAGTTCACTAGCCACAGTTCATCGGCTTTTCATCCTGCTGCTTCACCTGCAAAGTGTATCAAGAATGAATAATCATTATGAATTATGACTATGAATTTCTGTAAGAATATTATTTTTTTATTAATCACATTCAAAAATCAGGAAAATTCCCTGAGGTTCTTTGGATTTTCAGTTGAGAGGAAGCAGTTGCACAGAATGAAACCGTTTAAACATCAGAACTTGGAAAACAGTAACGCGAGAACAGGAACAATTCTAACCATGCTTCTGGAGTCTTGGCAACCACTCCAGCAGAGGTACTCATGACTCTTAGGTCCCTGAGTATGTCTCTTGTATGAAAGATGCTTTCAAACTCGCAGTGATCCCAGAGTAAAATGCAAACATTTCAGGCAGAGGGAAGAGATGCTGCTAAGCTGGCCAGGGTGAGCTGCATACATGTGGCTGCCCGGGGAGGTGGTGGAGTCACCGTCCCTGGGGCTGTTCAAGGCAGGATTGGACGTGGCACTTGGTGCCATGGTCTAGCCTTGAGTTATGTGCCATGGTCTAGCCTTGAGTTAAGACTTGATCTGTGAGGTTTCTTCCAACCTTGGTGATACTGTGGTACTGTGGCTGCCTTTAACGAGCCACAAACAAGGAGAGGCAGGATGGCTCCATGCAGATAAAGGAATGCACGATGCAGAAAGGTAGGGTCTCTAAGTCATCCCCCTTTATATACTTGATTTTGAAACCAAAATGGCCAACAGGCACTACCACCATTGTTCTGGCCAATGAATTCAAACCTTTGTGCCTCCTTTGACTGGTGGCAGGCATGGTGAGGGCAGCACAAGACACCTGATGTGTGGTGCTAAGCCCTCTGGCCCTCAACCCTTTTTGTTTGCTCATCTAACTCACTCCCAGACCCACAACAGGAGGAGGAGAGCCAGGGTTAAACCTGTCTGTCAGGACTTATGCCCTACCAGGACATGAAGTGTTTATGACCCATCCTTTCTTACATCTCCTGGGCTTTTTTTCAGCTACAGCAGTATATCCCAGGCCTTAAAACCACTGGGAAATGTATTTGTGGGCTTTACAGAAACAGCTGAGTTTGTTTATGCAGCTGTCTGTGTGTGAAGATGAGGAGTTGAATTATTCACCACATGTCTCAGACCTTGATGACTAAATTGGGATTTGCTTCTTTATCTTCCAGGGAGGAGGGGGAGTGGAGCCTGAGAGGAGAAAAGTGTAGCAGAAAGAGGCCATGCTGTGTCCCTCTGCTCCACTGCTGCGAGTACTGCAGATGCTATAATTAACCACCCGTAGCAAGAAGAAATCCAACGGTACCATGGGAATTACAACCTCAACAAGAGCTCCTTATTCAATCATAGAATCATAGAATCAACCAGGTTGGAAGAGACCTCCAAGATCAGCCAGTCCAACCTAGCACCCAGCCCTAGCCAATCAACTAGACCATGGCACTAAGTGCCTCAGCCAGGCTTTGCCTGAACACCTCCAGGCACGGTGACTCCACCACCTCCCTGGGCAGCCCATTCCAATGCCAATCACTCTCTCTGACAACAACTTCCTCCCAACATCCAGCCTATATATCAGATGGGGCCCTACAGGAGTGACTATTGACAAGGTTTTATAATGACAGGGCAAGGGTGATGGGTTTAAACTGGCAGAGGGGAGACTTAAACTAGATGTTAGGAAGAAGTTCTTTACAGTGAGGGTGGTGAGACACTGGCGCAGGTTGTCCGGGGAGGTTGTGGCTGTTCCCTCCATGGAGGTGTTCAAGGCCAGGTTGGATGAGGCCTTAAGTGACCTGTTCAGGTGGGAGGTGTCCCTGCCTATGGTGGGGAAGTTGTAACTGGATGATCCTTGAGGTCCCTTCCAACCTAAACCATTCTAGAATTCTATGATTCTATGATCTCTTGGAATGGAAAACTTTTGGAACCATTGAAAACCAAACTTCTGCAGGATCTAGCAAGCTAAATCTGCAAACATGGACAAGTCTATGCCATGCCAATGCCCTCTGGATGCTTTTGCATCTCAGATTAATCCTTGAAGATAGCCGCTTGTGGCAGTTCATAGAATCATAGAATCAAGCAGGTTGGAAGAGACCTCCAAGATCATCCACTCCAACCTAGCACCCAGCCCTGTCCAGTCAACCAGACCATGGCACTAAGTGCCTCACCCAGGCTTTGCTTCAACACCTCCAGGGATGGTGACTCCACCACCTCCCTGGGCAGCCCAGGGTTTTGTAGAGGTCCTCTCTTGCTTCTACCACCAGACTGCCAATCACCATAGTATCCCTTAGGAAAGGTGAAGTGCCTTGCTATGGTCCATGGTCTTGGCTGTACCTGAGGCCTGCCCTCCACCAGTGGAAGGGTGAAAGTACCTAAAGTCCCAGGAACTGCCCTTACCACCACCCTTATTCCAAGGCTACATCAGAGGTATCCTTCAAAAGTAATCTGAGGGGATGGAAGAAAACATTTTCTAGGACAAGGGAGGTTATTCTGGCCCTGTACTCAGCACTGATCAGACCACACCCGGAGTACTGGGTCCAGCTCTGGGCCCCTCAATTCAAGAGAGATGTTGAGGTGCTGGAAGGTGTCCAGAGAAGGGTGACAAAGCTGGTGAGGGGCCTGGACCACAAAGCCTATGAGGAGAGGCTGAGGGAGCTGGGGGTGTGCAGCCTGGAGAAGAGGAGGCTCAGGGGGGAACTCATTGCTGTCTACAATTAGCTGAAGGGAGGTTGTAGCCAGTGGGGGTTGGTCTCTTCTCCCAGGCAACCAGCAACAGAACAAGGGGGCACAGTCTCAAGTTGTGCCAGGGGAGGTCTAGTCTGGATGTTAAGAGGAAGTTGTTGTCAGAGAGAGTGATTGGCATTGGAATGGGCTGCCCAGGGAGGTGGTGGAGTCACCATCCCTGGAGGTGGTCAGGAAAAAAACTGGCTGAGGCACTTAGTGCCATGGTCTGGTTGACTGGCTAGGGCTGGGTGCTAGGTTGGACTGGATGATGTTGGAGGTCTCATCCAACCTGTTTGATTCCATGATTCAGGATACTTACCATATGGATGTAAATACACATCCCTGGGAATGAAATCAAATAAAAACATGATAATAAAGATGGGTAATAAATGAGAAGAGAGAAGAGAGAAAACACAAACTCTGAATTATCCACATTTCCCTAGCACAGTAGCTAGGATAGCACTTTGGTTTCTTGCAGCATTACCAGAGTGAAAAGTTCTCAAAGTCCTCACTACCCCAGTGCTCATTTGAGAGTGATGAATTGGGGCAAAAAGGAAAACAGATGTATCAAAGAAGCCTATTTGCTTCCAGATTGCTTCCAGCAAGTCCCTGCAGAACATAACTAGAACATTTTCCTCCTTCACTTCTACAAGATTAAAGATATTACATGCTTGCTCTGGTCCAAGTACTAATAATTCCCACCCAAACTCATTTATTGGAAAAATAAAGCTGTCTGTTTTGTGTTCTCTTTTCCATATTACTGAACATAAACCAGGCTGGATGTTCAAAGTTGTAAATGCAGCAACTCTTGCAGGCCAACCTTCATTAACACGGACACAGTGTCTCTGTCTGCCCAGGATGCTTGGAGTCTGTAATTTTGCATGTCAATGTCCCACTGAAGTTTAATAAATGCAAGGAAAAGGCATCCTCTGTGTTTCTTGCTAAGGCTTAGATCACAGCAATCCCTATTCAAAGTTTACACGAGAGCAGACGAGTAAAGAATCATAGAATCAACCAGGTTGGAAGAGACCTCCAAGATCAGCCAGTCCAACCTAGCACCCAGCCCTAGCCAGTCAACCAGACCATGGCACTAAGTGCCTCAGCCAGGCTTTGCTTTAACACCTCCAGGGATGGCGACTCCACCACCTCCCTGGGCAGCCCATTCCAATGCCAATCACTCTCTCTGCCAACAACTTCCTCCTAACATCCAGCCTGAACCTCCCCCAACACAACTTGAGACTGTGTCCCCTTGTTCTACTGCTGGTTGCCTGAGAGAAGAGACCAATCCCACCTGGCTACATCCTCCCTTCAGGTACTTGTAGACAGCAATGAGGTCTGCCCTGAGCCTCCTCTTCTGCAGGCTGCACACCCCCAGCTCCCTCAGCCTCTCCTCATAGGGTTTGTGTTCCAGGCCCCTCACCAGCTTTGTCACCCTTCTCTGGACACCTTCCAGCACCTCAACATCTCTCTTGAATTGAGGAGCCCACAACTGGACACAGCACTCAAGGTGTGGCCTGAGCAGTGCTGAGTACAGGAGTGCAGCTGATCTCCTAAGGATCATTAGTACTTTCTGTGTCAGCACACCTCCTGTAACACCTCTAGGATCCCAGGGGTCATTTTGTACCCTGTGCTTAATTCATGCACAAAGCTGGAGGAGGCAGAAGTTAAATAGACCTTTCACAGAGTCACTGAAGAACAGAATGCTAGAGGTTGGAAGGGACATCCAGAGATCAAGTCCAACTCCTCTGCCAAAGCAGTATCACCTAGGGCAGGCTGCTGAGGAATGCATGAAGGTGGGTTTTGAAAGTCTGCAGAGAAGGAGACTTCATAACCTTTCTGGGAGTCCTGTTCCAGTGCTCTGTCACCCTCACCATAAACTGTGTCCACATGTTGAGGTGGAATCTCCTTTGTTTTAGCTTACACCTATTGTTCTTTGTCCTAGCACTGGGCATCACCAAAAAGAGACTATCACCTCCTTCCCCTCAGCTTTCCCCTTGCCTAACTCTCATTTGATGGTCAGGTCCATCTCCCAATTGATGCTCATGAATCAGTCATCATCTGCTGGGGAACAGTTCAGCACTGCCTCCTGAGACAGATGCATAAAACATTTGGTGGGTCCTACCCATGTCACAACATCCTGGAAGGACATACCACAGAGACAGAAAGCTTTATGAGCCTCAGTTCCTATGTGAACAATGCAGTCAGTCAGAAACTAGGGTTTCTGGCTCTTTTATTCCTTCACCAGATCCTCTCTGTTTCGTGGTCTGCAAGGCAACCTGGAGGCTCTCCCCAGGGAAAAAGCCAAGACCTTGCATTCTCCCTTCTTTTCTTCCCTATGAGATCCTCCCAGCTGTACTGGGACTCTCTGCATCACAGCAGCCCACACACTGCTGCAAACAATTTAGAGCATCATAAAGTGAAGGGTAAAAGAAAAACAGAGATGAACTGGAAAGGGATGCTTGGGACGATCTGGTTAATAGACTTGCCCAGGTGAGGGGAGTTTCACAGCATCACTGGTCCCTGCTGAGCACTCTGCTCCCATGCAGTGCCCAATAAATAACAGGACTAAAGTTCCTATTTCCTATCAAAATGTATCCCCCCCCCCCCATATACAACAGTCAAGACCTGCTGCATGATGTGGCAGAAGTCGTTTCCTGAGTGTTTGTAACTTTCTCCTTTAATGGAGAGGAATTAAAAGCATTTTCATGTAAAAGGCACAGATATACAGTGTGTCCCCCCCCAGTCTCTGTTCACAGAGCTCAGACTTCACAAGGAGGACATTTTTAAGGAAGACATTTCATAATGTACTAGCAGTACACTACCAAGAGAGAGCTTTCAGAAGCAGCCACCATTCACTTGCAACCCTTCAAAGCACGCTCCAGTTCCCCAGTGTGTGCAATACCTGGCCTCTTGCAACCAACACTTCCAGTTATACTGCAGTTTCCTTCTGAGCAGTTCTGAACAATGAGGTGTGTTTCTATGATTCATTCTTTTGTGCTGCTCATCAGCTTTCTCCCTCAGCAGTTACATCACTCTCCTTTCCTCAGGCAGTGCATACCTCCCAGGCTAGTGCCTTGAAATATAAAAGCACATCTTGAGTTAAACATTAGCTACACACTAACTGGGGCTTGCTTTCCAACTGAATAATCAGCTTTAAGGGAAAAGATTTTCTACAGCTCAAACCAGAGAGCTGCAAGGGAATTGCTTAGCAATCCTCCTCTTGAAAGAAAGCATTCAGTGTTGGAAATCAGATTCTATTTTATCTGTTTAGACTGGTCACTAGTAATTACTTGGAAGCTGTATCAGCTTCTAGCATTAACGAAGAGGAGGCTCAGGGGTGATCTTATTGCTGTCTACAACTACCTGAAGGGACATTGTAGCCAGGTGGGGGGTGGCCTCTTCTCCCAGGCAACC
This sequence comes from Pogoniulus pusillus, assembly GCF_015220805.1. Classification (NCBI taxonomy): domain Eukaryota; kingdom Metazoa; phylum Chordata; class Aves; order Piciformes; family Lybiidae; genus Pogoniulus; species Pogoniulus pusillus. The sequence continues at coordinate 16,129,510 of NC_087288.1, forward strand.
AGCAATAGAACAAGGGGACACAGTCTCAAGTTGTGCTGGGGTAGGTCTAGGCTGGATGTTAGGAGGAAGTTGTTGGCAGAGAGAGTGATTGGCATTGGAATGGGCTGCCCAAGGAGGTGGTGGAGGCACCATCCCTGGAGGTCTTCAAGAAAAGACTGGATGAGGCACTTAGTGCCATGGTCTGGTTGACTGGCTAGGGCTGGGTGCTAGGTTGGCCTGGATGATCTTGGAGGTCTCTTCCAACCTGGTTGATTCTATGATTCTATGATCTTGGAAGTCTCTTCCAACCTGGTTGATTCTATGATTCTATGATTCTAACTGCCACAAGCCTTTTGGAAGAGGAAAGCAGATAAGAGCAAACCCAAACAGTTCTTCTAGAGTGCGTGTACATCTCCATAAAACCAATGCAGAATTGAATTCCAGGAAAGATCTTCATATGTTCCTTAGCCAGCTCCAAGGATGGCTCTTGAGGTCATCTCCCATACGTGCTAGGCTGAGGTGGCTCAAACATGAGAACCAGGAGGGAGCTCCTCAGTCTCTGAGTTGGTGAATCCAAAGCACATGGACCACACTTACTTCATCAGAAAGTCAGCCTTTACTTGAAATATGTGGTTTGAAGGCAGCCCACCTAGCACAGGCTGAAAACAAGAGCAGCTAAACAGCATCTGGAAGGAAGATAGTGTGTATTTAGATATGCTGCTGTGAAATGCTGTCTGGCCCCTTGGTGCCTGGGAGCAAGTCTCAAAATCCTGCTCCAACCCAGCAACAGCCAAGATTGAACTTTCTGGAGCAGTTAACTTGCAAGTTTTAGGGTCTAAAAGGCAGCCCTCCCTTAGGAGTGAGATAAAGGACACAAGCTCTAGGAAGTTCTGTTGATCCACACTTTTCCCCAGTAAGCTAAAACGACCTGGAAAAGGCTTCCTTGCACAGCCTGATCCTCTTCAAGGAGCCAACTCTCCAAACTGATTCTTTGAGGTTTGAGGACAGTTGCACTGTGGGAAGCCAGCAAGGAGAACCAAGTACATCTCTGGAAGCTGAAGATGGCAAACTCTGTCCTGGAAAGAGGAATATTCCTACCATTGAAGTGGGCTGCAACCTGCGTCATGACCTCAGAGCCTTTCTGAAGCTGTGTTGGTCCCCCTGACTGGTGATCAAACCACAGAATCACAGAATCACAGAATTAATCAGGTAGGAAAAGACCTCTAGGATCATCCAATCCGACCTATCACCTAACCCTTCTAATTAGTTAATTAGAAGAGCACTTCTAATTAACCACAGCACTAAGTGCCTCATCCAGCCTTCTCTTAATCAACCCCAAGGGATGGTGACTCCACCACCTCCCTGGGCAGCCCATTCCAATGCCAATCACTCTCTCTGACAACAACTTCCTAACAACATCCAGCTTAGACTTCCCCCAGCACAACTTGAGGCTGTGTCCCCTTATTCTGTTGCTGGTTGCCTGGGAGAGGAGACCAACCCCCACCTGGCTACAACCTCCCTTCAGGTAGTTGTAGTTCACCCCTGAGCCTCCTCTTTTCCAGACTAAACACCCCCAGCTCCCTCAGTCTCTCCTCACAGGGTTTGTGTTCCAGGCCCCTCACCAGCTTTGTCGCCCTTCTCTGGACACCTTCCAGCACCTCAACATCTCTCTTGAATTGAGGAGCCCAGAACTGGACACAGCACTCAAGGCGTGGCCTGACCATCCAAATTACTTGTAGGAGCAACTAAAATGTAAGCTTAAAGTCTGATGAATAAGCTTCCTTGCAAAATGTCCAGTGGTCCCAGGAAGAGGACACAAACAGACTTTCCTGTTGCATTAGTCCTTGCTAATCAAAGGGATGGTGACTCCAGCACCTCCCTGGGCAGCCCATTCCAATGCCAATCACTCTCTCTGTGAAGAATTTCTTCCAGCTAAACCTGCCCTGGCACAGTTTGAGACAGTGTCCTATTGTTCTGTTACTGGGTGCCTGGGAGAAGAGACCAATCCCCACCTGGCCACAACCCCTTTCAGACAGTTGTAGAGATCAATGAGGTCTCCCCTGAACATCCTCTTCTCCAGGCTGTGCTCCAGTCCCCTCACCAGCCCTGCTGCCCTTCTCTGGACAGCTTCAAGTACCTCAACACCTTCCTTAAATTGAGTGGCCCAGAACTGTAATCTAATTCTTCTCAACAAAACGTTCTATCTAGCTTCAAACTATCACATCCTTCATAACACTGTGAATAATTCATCAGGTATTAGCTACACTGAGGATGCTCTGCTCTTCTTCTTCCAGCACTGTGAAGGCAAAAGAGGTGAGGAGATGAGAGCAGCACACAGTGAGTGCTGAGGGTTTTGTCCTTTCCCAAGCAAACTGATTTTCTAAGGGGCTGCACAGCCTGCTGTTCCACATCCCCCCATGGGTCAAGCTCTCTTCAAGGTGGATGGTGACACATGTCACAGAAGCTTTCTGCAATCAATTAGGAGTGAAAATGTCTCATGAGCCTTTTACACAGTTCATCAATTCAGTGAGCACAGTTTGTGCCTGGCTACCTTCCCTCATCCAAACCAAGGCTGCTTGAATGGGCCAGATCTGGACATTACGTAAAAGCCATAACATATTTTTGCAATGTGAAGGGCACAGTAGGGATTTTTTATTGTTATTGGTTTTTTTTAAAGTCACTTTTGCCTCCTTTCTCAGCAAACCAAATGTTAGAAACTCCTGCACAGATGGTAATTTTTGATGCATTTTTCTGTCCTAGAAATCAGATCTGTCCATCGAATTCTCATCTGCTCTCCCTGTTGCTGTGATTTTCATTTCTATTCCCTGCAGTTCCCTTCCCATTCAGGCATTCAGGTGCCCTTTTCAGTCATTCTTTTTTTCTTACATGTCACTCTCTTAAAGACAAAGAGGTCAGCATTGCGCTGCATACTTTCACCTTGGAAGTGTTTTGGTCTAAGTAAGGCCATACAAGCCAACAATGTTTTTGTCAGTGTCAGGTCTTATCTGGCAAAGTAAGGCAGGTTTAGTGTATCTCTGTTTTCATAGAATCAAACAGGTTGGAAGAGACCTCCAAGAACACCCAGTCCAACCTAGCACCCAGCCCTAGCCAGTCAACCAGACCATGGCACTAAGTGCCTCAGCCAGGCTTTGCTTCAACACCTCCAGGGATGGTGACTCCACCACCTCCCTGGGCAGCCCATTCCAAAGCCAATCACTCTCTCTGCCAACAACTTCCTCCTAACATCCAGCCTAGACCTCCCCTGCCACAACTTGAGACTGTATCCCCTTGTTCTGTTGCTGCTTGCCTGGCAGAAGAGACCAAGCCTCACCTGACTACAACCTACCTTCAGGTAGTTGTAGACAGCAATGAGGTCTGCCCTGAGCCTCCTCTTCACTAGGCTGCACACCCCCAGCTCCCTCAGCCTCTGCTCATAGGGTTTGTGCCCCAGGCCCTTCACCAGCCTTGTTGCCCTTCTTTGGACATGTTCCAGCACCTCAACATCTCTCTTGAATTGAGGAGCCCAGAACTGGACACAGCACTCAAGTGGACACAGTACTCTCACAGTAAGTGCTGAAACAGGGAGTGTCCTGTTTCATTCTGTATTTGGAATGAGGATTCAGCCCAGAGTGGTCAGCAAGATCAGCAGAACAGATGAAGCAAGGCCTGTGAAAAACCATTTGCATGGTACAAATTGCTACCTGAAGAGCCACATGCATACTGCACACACTAACCTAAATAGTGCCTGTGAAATAGGTCAATTTGCCCATTGGGTTTTGATCAAATTAGGCTTTATTGCATTTTCCACCTAAAGTGACTAAGCAGGTGCACATCTCCTCAATGGATGCCTTTAAAGCAGGTTATTGAAATGATGGCAGCTGGGTAACAAGAGTGTAGGAAGGACTTGAGAGTCCTTGCTCATCCATGCCCAAAGCAGTCTTTCTGCAGCTTGGCATCAGGTGCCTTCACTGAAGCAGTTTAATGCCATGACATACTCCCAGTAAGTGAGAAGCTGTGGTGTCCTTTCAGAGCAAACCTTATTCTCTGCTTATGCCTCGATGCATGACCTCTCTGTATCAGCTGTGGGTGTGAGAAGTGATTTAAACAAAGCATTAAAAGAGAGGTGGGGGGGGGGGGGGGGGGGGGAGGGGGAAACAGCATGGAAAAGCCTGCAGCATGCTTACAGAGTCAGTAGAGCATTGAGATAAATTTATTTGATGGTTTTCTGCAGCAGGGGAGAGACAGCACTTGAAATTTATGTGATCATTAAACTTTCATGTGCAGTGGCCCTGTGGATCCAGAGCAGTGACACAAAGCCATCAACCTCAGAAGAGTTGTCATTGTTTATCAGACTCCCAGCTTTTCACCCAAAGTGGCTAATGGGACAGGGGCAAAGAAGTTCACAGTTGAGGATTCTGGCATTGATTCTTCTATGTAGTCTGTGGCAATTGCAGGCAATAATTTCATTGTTCACCTACTGTTACGCTCTGGAGAGAATGAAAATAAACCTGATCAGCCATGAAGGTGTTATTCAGCCACTTCCAGAGTTCTCTGCCTCTTCCAGTATGAAGCCATTGATTCCCAAGCACAGGGAGATATTGCACAGCACCAGCTGAGCCAAGAGCTGAGAATCATAGAATCATAGAATCAAGCAGGTTGGAAGAGACCTCCAAGATCATCCAGTCCAACCTATCCCCCAGCCCTAACCAGTCATCTAGAGCATGGCACTAAGTGCCCCAGCCAGGCTTTGCTTCAACACCTCCAGTGACAGTGACTCCACCACCTCCCTGGGCAGCCCATTCCAATGCCAATCACTCTCTCTGACAACAACTTCCTCCTAACATCCAGCCTAGACTTCCCCTGGCACAACTTGAGACTGTGTCCCCTTCTTCTGTTGCTGGTTGCCTGGGAGAAGAGCCCAACCCCATCTGGCTACAGCCTCCCTTCAGGTACTTGTAGCCAGCAATGAGGTCACCCCTGAGCCTCCTCTTCTGCAGGCTAAACACCCCCAGCTCCCTCAGCCTCTCCTCATAGGCTTTGTGTTCCAGACCCCTCACCAGCTTTGTTGCCCTTCTCTGGACACCTTCCAGCACCTCAACATCTCTCTTGGATTGAGGAGCCCACAACTGGACACAGCACTCAAGGTGTGGCCTGAGCAGTGCTGAGTACAGGAGTGCAGCTGATCTCCTAAGGATCATTAGTGCTTTCTGTGTCAGCACACCTCCTGTAACACCTCTAGGATCCCAGGGGTCATTTTGTACCCTGTGCTTAATTCATGCACAAAGCTGGAGGAGGCAGAAGTTAAATAGACCTTTCACAGAAGGTACTTCAATTGAGTTTTGGTTTGAGCAAGCCAGACAGAGCAATGATAAGCATGGGAGGGCAAGAGATGCAGTGTGCAACCTAACAGTTCCCTGTCACAAGAGGGTACCAGCAACACGTGTTCTCTTTACAGAGAGTGGAGAAAAGGCATTTCACTTGGTATTTAAAGGTGAGAGGTACAGGATGGTGGCAGTGAATCAGGAGACGTGGGTTGAATCAGGTGCATGGGCAAATATTAGAGCTCTGTTTCTGATTAGAACTCCAAACTTTGTGCTAGTTTGAAGCTAGCTAGAATGTTTTGGTGAGGAGATCTAGATTACAGGCTGCAAAAAAAGAAGCAATGGTGATGGCTACTGCACTCATAGGCTTGCTGAGATGGAGAAGAACAAGAACATAAATATAGATAAGAGTCACTCTCTGGGCTTTGTGGGCTGCACCTCTCTAACCTCATCTGCTGTCTGTGTGACTAATCCATCTGCTTCCTAACCCCCCTGACCAACCCTCCAAGCTACCTTAAACATAAGGCAAGATCTAGGGTAAAGGAGAGGGGTGGGAGAAGGTGGAAGGGTGGTTGAGAGCCCCTCCTGGGGACTCAGCTTTCTGAGAGGGCTGCTGTGTTTCTGTATTACTTTTTAACTTGTATATTCCTGTATCTATTCTAACTCTCTGTTTGTACATTGAGCTAAGCTGTAAATATAAAGCTTCATTCAATTTCCAGAATTGCTGAGTCTAGTCTGGGTGATTTCCAAAGTGGTAGGGGGGGATGAAGGGGGCAGGGAACACCCAAACCATCACAAACTGGGAGATGCTCAAACAGTCCTTGCAATTGCAGTGTAATCTTTTGGCTATAGCTGGTTAACTTGCCACATAACTACTGATGCTTTGTTCATTAGCTTAATTGCTGTAAGCCTAGTGTGTCTGAATCAATCAAAGTTAAAACAATAGAATTACATCTTCACATAATCACTTTTGACTAGAAAGCAAGCTGTGCAGAAGGAGGTTCCACATCATGTTCTCAGATATCTTTACAAAGGAGTGATAATTAATTCTGCACTACTTCTTCTGAAGGGTTGGAAGTAGATGGCAGAAGATAATGGTGGTGGTTGTGTAATCCCTGCCCATTGGGTTTGCTGCAGACAATCCAAAGTTTGAGGCTACTTTGAGCCCTAGCCATAGAAAATCTTACACACATGCATCACAACAAAGTGCACCTCTCCATTTTCTGAGCAAGAGGACATTTCTCTCCTGATTCACAATGATAACTCAGACTCATTTAGGATGGTTCTGTAAGCAGGTTGCCTTGGAAAGCACGTTCAGAAGCAGGGCTAAGACCACTTGCCATGTGCCACAGAGCTCACCAGGTCCAAACCTAGGTTTTCAATAGGGGCTAGCCACCTCAGCCAAGTGGCATTCACTCCCAGTTCCAGCTATGGGTCAAACTAAAGTAAAGGTCTTGATTCTTCAAGACCAACAGGTCTCCTCCACCCAGGGGTTGTGTTTAAGACCAGGTTGGATGAGGTTTTGAGCAGGAGTGGGAGGGGTCCCTGCCCATAGCAGGGGAGCTGGAACTAGATGGTCTTTCAGGTCCCTTCCACCTCCCATGTTTCTATAATTCTATGAAAGTTTCTCTTGTCCATGCTTGCCCTTTCTCTCCCTGTGAACTATTCCCTGCAACCCACAGAAGCCCTAGCATATCCACTGAGTGCTTGGAGTACATCTTCCCTTGCACTTACAGGCACATGCCAAGTTTCCTTTCCCTCTCCTTCCTTCTGAGCTGATTCTAAGAAGTGGAAGGCTATGTTCAGCAAGAACCCAGTGACATACATGGGAGAACATGTCCTGCATGAAGTGCATGCAGAGACTCAAAATGGTTTGGAAACCCTCTGCTTTGGGAGACTCCTGAGCTTTCTGGATTTCTGAGCAAAGCAAGGTACACTCTCTTTGGGGGGAAATGAGAACTTGGCAAGACAGATGATAGATATTTCATCACTAAAAATTCTATTTGCCTCTGAGCTTTGCCAAATCCAGGAGTGCTTGGAAATAAAATGACAGGGAACGTTAAGGGTACATTTCTAGTCAAAATAAGGAGGTCTGTAGTTTCAGATAGACTCCTGACAGAAAGCAGTGGCTGCAACTGATTTGTTTGACTGTAGGTTTTTAGATACCTATGTGAAAAAGAATTTAGATGAAGCTTCTAAGCCTTGAAAGAAGCTGAGGCTGGATAAAAGTCCCAGAGTGAGCTATCACAGGATCATAGGATATTAGGCGTTGGAAGGAACCCAAGGAGATGATTGAGTTCAACCTCCCTGCCAGAGCAGGACCACACAATCTAGCACAGATCAAAATCATAGAATATCTCAAGTTAGAAGGGACACACAACCCAAGGAAATGGTTGAGTCCAACCTCCCAGCCAGAGCAGGACCACACAATCTAGCACAGATCAAAATCATAGAATATCTCAAGTTAGAAGGGACACACAACCCAAGGAGATGATTGAGTTCAACCTCCCTGCCAGAGCAGGACCACACAATCTAGCAGAGATCAAAATTTCAAGTTAGAAGGGACACACAAAGATCATCAATTCCAACCCACAGTTCCACACAGGAATATCTAAAACTAAATCATATGGCTAAGAGCACCATTTAGATGCTCACTGAAGTCTGGCAGAGTTTGTGGCATGACCACTTCTCTGGGGAGCCTGTTTCAGTCACTGATCACTCTGCCAGTGAAGGACCTTTCCTTAGTGTTCATTTTGAACTTCCCCTAGTGCATCATCATTCAGTTTTCTTATGTCCTATTGCTGATAGTCAGAGAGAGAAGATTAGAACCTCCCTCTTCACAGGATCACAGGATGTTAGGGATTGGAAGACACCCAAGGAGATCATCGAGTCCCACCTCCCTGCCAGAGCAGGACCACACAGTCTAGCACAGATCACAGAGGAACACAGCCAGACAGGGCTTGAAAGTCTCCAGGGAAGCAATATCCACAACATCTCTGGGGAGCCTGAGCCAGTGCTCTGTGACCCTTACAGTAAAGAAGTTCCCCCTTGTGTTGAGGCAGAACCTCTTTTGCTGCAACTTACACCCATTGCTCCTTGTCCTGTCCCAGTGAGCAAATGAGAAGAACTGTGAAAAGGTTGCACAACTACAGTGTTGTTCCTGTTCTTGATCTTGGAGGTCTCTTCCAACCTGGTTGATTCTATGATTCTATGATCACCAAAGCCTCATTGTTCCCTTGTGTTGCAGCTCCTCACTTATGCTCCTTGCTTTCTAATGTTTTGCAGCTGGGAAGTCACTGGTGCTGCAATATTTACAGGCAGGGTTCACTTTTTGCAGCAAACATGTCTGCTGACTATGGAAGGTGAGGATAGGTTCACAGGATCACAGGATATTAGAGGTTGGAAGAGACCCAAGGAGATCATCCAGTCCAACCCCCCTGCCAGAGCAGGACAATCCTATCTAACACAGATCACACAGGAACACATCCAGACAGGCCTTCAAAGGCTCCACAGAAGGAGACTCCACAGCCTCTCTGGGCAGCCTGTGCCAGTGCTCTGGGACCCTTACAGGAAAGAAGTTTCCCCTTGTGTTGAGGCAGAACCTCCTGTGCTGCAACTTACACCCATTGCTCCTTGTCCTACCCCAGGGAGCAGTGAGCAGAGCCTGTCCCCTGCTCCTGGCAGCCTTCAGATACTTAGAAACATTTATCAAATCCCCTCTCAGTCTTCTCTTCTCCAGACTAAGCAGCCCCAGGCCCCTCAGCCTCTCCTCATAAGGCCACTGCCCAGCCCCCTAATCATCCTTGTAGCTCTCCACTGGACTCCTGCTTTATCTAAGTTACTTCCCCCCTTCCCACTTGAGTTGCCATCCTTCCTCTCTTATCACCTGGTATTGTACCAACATAGCAGAGGGCTGCATTAGCCACACAATGAGCAAACTGTAGAATGAATGCATGCATTACTCACTAAATACCTGCCATTAATTCTAATACCACCCAATTATATTCTTAAATAGCTTGATTCATGAATCATCCAAAGAAATGAATCCTTTCAAAACACCTGGGAAAGACTTGTAGATCTACATAGTGCAATATTGCAGGGCTGCCTTACCTATTATGGGTTATCATTTATCCTTACTGTAGAACCTGGACAATGAAATGCCTGTCATTTATCTTGTAGAAGGTTCCTCCACTTTAAAATAGCTTTTAAATGGAAAAAAAAATGAAAGTCTTTTAATTTAAAAAATAATAAGAATAATAATTAATGGCTTCCAAGGATGTTGGCACATCCTGGATGGTGACTGACATCACTGAAGGCTCCTGAGGAAAGTGGCTGCCATTCACTGACTGCAGCAGGTTCAGAGAGAAAATTGCTGTGATTTCACAGCCTTCAGAAAATTGTTTCCTTGGAGCTAATGCTTTCAGGGACAAAGTAAGGCAACCTAACTAGCAGCCTTTCATCTGAAAGTCCTCTTGAAGTTTTGCATTACTCCAACAGAAGATTATGTGCCCAGGTGGCCAAGAGAGCCAATGGCATCCTGGTCTGTTATCAGGAACAGTGTGGCCAGTAGGATGAGGGAGGTTATTCTTCCCCTGTACTCAACACCTTGAGTACTGTGTCCAGTTCTGGGCTCCTCAATTCAAGAGCTTCATTCAATTTCCAGAGCTGGCTGAGTCTAGTCTGGGTGATTTCCAAAGTAAAGGGGGGGCAGGGAACACCCATACCACTACACCCACTATCTTTCCTCCCACGTGGGAGCCAGCTTAAAGCTGTGGAAATGAAGGTCAAATGCACTGCTCTCTGTTATTCTGTCTTGCACTGCATTCCCCATACTCTACCTAGATTTCAGCAAAGCCTTTGACGCACTCTCCCACAGCATCCTCCTGCAAAAGCTGGCAGCCCATGGCTTGGACATGTGCACCCTTTGCTGCATTAAAAACTGTCTGGGTGACTGGACACAGAGATTGGTTGTGAATGATGCCACATTCACTTGGTGTCTGGTGACCAGTGGTGTCCTCCAGGGATCAGTACCTGGCCCAGTTCTATTCAACATCTTCATTGATGACTTGGATGAGGGAATCAAGTCTACTGTCAGGAAGTTTGCAGTTGACACCAAGTTTGGGGGGAATGTCAATCTGCTGGAAGGTAGGAAGACACTTCAGAGTGACCTGGGCAGGCTGGGTCAATGGGCTGAGGCCAGTGGTATGAGGATTAACAAGGCCAAGTGCAGGGTTCTGCACTTCAGCCACAGTAACCCCAAGCAGCACTGCAGACTGGGGGATGAGTGGCTGGAGAGCAGCCTGGCAGAGAGGGACCTGGGGGTGCTGGGTGACAACAGCTGAGCATGAGCCAGCAGTGTGCCCAGGGGGCACAGAAGGCCAATGGCATCTTGGCTTGCATCAGGAGCAGTGTGGCCAGCAGCACTAGGGAAGTGATTCTGCCTCTGTACTCAGCACTGGTGAGGCTTCACCTTGAGCGCTGTGTGCAGCTCTGGGACCCTCACAGAAAGGAGGATATTGAGGTGCTGGAGCAGGTCCAGAGGAGAGCAAGGAGACTGGGGAAGGGACTGGAGGAAAGTCTTTTGAGGAAGCTGGAGTTGTTTAGCCTGGAGAAGAGGAGACTCAGGGAAGACCTTATCACTAAAACTACCTGAAGAGAAGTTGTGGGGAGGGTTAGGCTCTTCTCCCAGGCAACTTGTGACAAGAAGAGAGAGCGTGGCCTGAATCTGTGCCAGGGGAGGTTTGGAAATGACAACTAGATACTGAAATGGACTGCCCTGTCATCCCTGATTTAAGCAAAGATTGGATGTGGCACTTAGTGACATGGTCTAGTCAATGTGGTGGTGTTGGGTCATAGGCTGGGTTTGATGATCACAGAAGTCTCTTCCAACCTCAATAATTCTCTGGTTCTGTGATTCTGTAATGCTAGAGAGAATGGTGCCACATCCAGCTGGTGGCCAGTCACTAGTGGTGTCCCTCAGGGATCTGTGCTGGGCCCCATCCTCTTTAACATCTTCATAGATGATCTGGATGAGGGCATGGAGTCAGTCATCAGCAAGTTTGCAGATGACACCAAGCTGGGGGCAGATGTGACTGAGTTGGAAGGCAGAAGGGCTCTGCAGCAGGACCTTGACTGCCTGCACAGATGGGCAGAGTCCAAGGGGATGGTGTTCAATAGCTCCAAGTGCAGGGTGCTGCACTTTGGCCACAGCAACCCCATGCAGAGATACAGGCTGGGGTCAGAGTGGCTGGAGAGCAGCCAGACAGAGAGGGGTCTGGGGATACTGATTGATACCCACCTAAACATGAGCCAGCAGTGTGCCCAGGTGGCCAAGAGAGCCAGTGGCATCCTGGCCTGCATCAGGAATGGTGTGGCCAGCAGGAGCAGGGAGGTCATTCTGCCCCTGTACTCTGCACTGGTTAGACCACACCTTGAGTATTGTGTTCAGTTCTGGGCCCCCCAGTTTAGGAGGGACATTGAGATGCTTGAGTGTGTCCAGAGAAGGGTGACGAGGCTGGGGAGAGGCCTTGAGCACAGCCCTACGAGGAGAGGCTGAGGGAGCTGGGATTGGTTAGCCTGGAGAAGAGGAGGCTCAGGGGAGACCTTATTGCTGTCTACAACTACCTGAGGGGTGGTTGTGGCCAGGAGGAGGTTGCTCTCTTCTCTCAGGTGGCCAGCACCAGAACAAGAGGACACAGCCTCAGGCTGCACCAGAGGAAATTTAGGCTTGAGGTGAGGAGAAAGTTCTTCCCTGAGAGAGTCATTGGACACTGGAATGGGCTGCCCGGGGAGGTGGTGGAGTCACCGTCCCTGGGGCACTTTAAGGCAAGATTGGACGTGGCACTTGGTGCCATGGTCTAGCCTTGGGCTCTGTGGTGGGGGGTTGGACTCGATGATCTGTGAAGTCTCTTCCAACCCTGATGATACTATGATACTATGATACTATGAATAGTAAGGAAGAACTTGTTACAAGAACAGAAAATGCTCTGAAGAAAGATCTAAGCCATTGTGGATTCCAGTATCTGTAGAACTCGTTTATATCATTCAAATGGTTGTAAAAGGCAAAATATCCTTCAACCAAAGCAATTACATCATTTAATATTTGAAGCCACTGAAGACAGAGCCCTGGTTACCTCTGCCTAGTTTTCTTCCATTGTTTTTGCTGTATGCCACCATCAGTGCAATCACTGGAACAAGAGCCACGCCAGAACAAAGTGTTCGTTCTGTGTTGGAGAAATTCTTGTTAGCACAGCACACAAGAATTATAAACATGAGCAACCCGTGCTGGGAATGTCCTTGAATCCATCTTGGGAGTTTAGATAGCAGGCACAGGGTAGCTTCCCCCCACATGCAGCTGCAGGGGGTGGAGTGCAGCTGCAGGTGGGCAGAGTTTAGCCAGCCTCAGAGGCTGACGCTCAGATTGTTATGGTCTGCTGACCTATTGATGCCTTACGTGTAACTCTGGACCCTCTGACTGTAACCAATCTTGGTGGAGCATGCCTATTGCTAGAAGTGCATATAAGTCATTGTATCATGGAAATAAAGTGGATTTGACCATCTAACCATATTGGTGAACAAAGTCATCTTCCCATAGCGCTCCACCGAACGTGTTCTCCAACAATCCTGAGCAAGAACTTCTGCCACTGGCTCCATATGGAAAGAATATGAAGAAAGCAACTGGGAGTGAGGGAGGCCTATGTCTATGGAAACTCATCTCTTTTTTCTGTGTGGGGTTTTTATTTTTCCCCTTTCTCCTTCCTCAAACTCTTAATGGGGATTGCCTCTTTCTGGAGCGTTCCAGGAGAATGGGAGTCCCAAAAGTGGAAACAAGTCTCTTCCTTCAGCAGGTGGAAAGAGAAATGGGATGTCTCTGGGAGGAGTAAATGCACCAGGGAATCTGGTTGTAAACACCAATGCCCATCACAATTAAGTCCCTTGTGTCAGCTTCATGGTATTTTAAAACATAGAGCTCTGTGTCTGCAGAGCCACAAGTATCCAAAGGTGCCGCGGTGAAGCGACTCTCGAATGCATTGTATCACAATATCACAGTATCATCAGGGTTGGAAGAGACCTCACAGATCATCGAGTTAGGAGGACAGAATGTAAGTCCCTAGAATGGCTTGGATTTGGCCTGTGCTACAGCACTGGAAATATCCTTTGTTGACCTCTTAAAACAGAAAAACAACCTTTGAAGTCATGAAGTGCCACCACACCTTCAGGGCAGCAGTTAGCTAAGAAACAGCCTCAGCAACACGGGGGTTTTATTATGAGGTTCAAGGGGAGCAAAACTCATCTCTCAAGTTGGCAACCTCTACAGAAAGTCTTAGTTTGCTCTGTCCTTTGACATGTTTTCAGCTTTTGGAACACGAATCATTAGCAGTGATTACCATTAATGGAGCTGGCTGAGGCCAAGGCAACTTGTCATAATCCAATACATTGCTATTATCACAGTATCACAGTATCACACTATCACCAAGGTTGGAAGAGATCTCACAGATCATCAAGTCCAACCCTTTACCACAGAGCTCAAGGCCAGACCATGGCACCAAGTGCCACGTCCAGTCCTGCCTTGAACAGCTCCAGGGACGGCGACTCCACCACCTCCCCGGGCAGCCCATTCCAGTGTCCAATGACTCTCTCAGGGAAGAACTTTCTCCTCACCTCCAGCCTAAATCTCCCCTGGCACAGCCTGAGGCTGTGTCCTCTTGTTCTGGTGCTGGCCACCTGAGAGAAGAGAGCAACCTCCTCCTGGCCACAACCTCCCCTCAGGTAGTTGTAGACAGCAATAAGGTCACCCCTGAGCCTCCTCTTCTCCAGGCTAACCAATCCCAGCTCCCTCAGCCTCTCCTCGTAGGGCTGTGCTCAAGGCCTCTCCCCAGCCTCATTGCCCTTCTCTGGACACGCTCAAGCATCTCAATGTCCCTCCTAAACTGGGGGGCCCAGAACTGAACACAGGACTCAAGGTGTGGTCTAAGCAGTGCAGAGTACAGGGGCAGAATGACCTCCCTGCTCCTGCTGACCACACCATTCCTGGTGCAGGCCAGGATGCCACTGGCTCTCTTGGCCACCTGGGCACACTGCTGGCTCATGTTCAGGTGGGTATCAATCAGCACCCCCAGATCCCTCTCTGTCTGGCTGCTCTCCAGCCACTCCAACCCCAGCCTGTATCTCTGCATGGGGTTGTTGTGGCCAAAGTGCAGCACCCTGCACTTGGAGCTATTGAACACCATCCCCTTGGACTCTGCCCATCTGTCCAGGCAGTCAAGGTATGATACACTCCAGGGACAAGTGGATTGAAGACAGCTGGCTTTGCAAATTGACACCAGACCTTGTCTTAGTCCTATAAGGAAAAGAAGATTAAAACATACCAGAATCCCCAAATCTATGTGAATGTGTGCCAAAAATTCATACAAACCAAAATCATTATTCCATAGCCATTACTCTTCTATTTCTAACGTTTCTGTCACTCACTGGCAGACAGAGCTAACAACATTTGACTTGGAAGACAAATCACAAACCGTGGAAAGCAGAAACTGAATTGCAAGTCATCGGCCTGAGCGTGCTGCAGCCTGAAAAGTGTTGGTCCAAACTACTCTGAAAATTCTTATGAATAACAAATGCTTGTGAGGAAACCCAGATCACTTCATGCACAGCTCAACCAGGGGCAAAACAGGCGAGATTTATGAGCATCACCCGCAGTGGGCAAATGAATCAGCTTGGGGATAGGCTGCAGCTACCAGCAGAGAAAGTATCTAGCACCAAGCATGAGTAAAATACCAAGTGATGTTCTCCACCAACAAATTGCAACTCCTTTAATGCAGTTTCAGGCTTGTTTTCTTGCCAAGGGATGAAGTGTTCTAATTCATCCATATGGATATATAATACCTTTGGTAATTTGTGCTAGTTTGAAGCTAGCTAGAACGTTTTGGAGGGAAGAACTAGATTACAGGCTGTGAAAGAGAAAACAAGGGTGCTGGCTACTTCACTCACTGGCTTGCTGAGAGGTATAAGAACAAGAATCAAAACACAGACAGGGCACTGCTTCTCCTTGGGGCACTGCCTGAGCTATGCTTCTCTCTAGCCTCTCTGCTGTCTCTCTGATGAATCCACTTTGCTTCCTAACCCCCTGGCCAAACCTCCTTTCTTCCTTGGGACTGGGGTAAGGTTGAGAGGGGTAGGAGGAAGGTGAAAGGGCAGTTGGGAGCCCCTCCTGGGGACTCAGGTTTCTGGGAGGGCTGTTGTGTTTCTGTATTACCTTTTACCTTGTCTATCTCTGTCTATAACTGTATATACTGTAAATCTCTGCTTGTATACTGTGCTAGCTGTAAATATAAGCTTCATTCAATTTCCAGAGCTGGCTAAGCCTAGTTTGGGTGATTTCCTAAGTGTGTGGGGGGATGGGGAACACCCAAACCATCACAGTGGTCTTGGGTTGACAGTTGGACTCGATGAGCTTAAAGGTCTCTTCCAACCAGAACGATTTGATGATTCAGAGCACAGCCATCCTTTCACACGCTTCATGGTTCAGCAGCTGTACTTCCCAGCTGCAGCTGTTCCTCCCCAGCCTCACAAATGCTTTCTCAAAGAGTGAGGGACTTTTTGAAAGCCTACCCAGCTACGCTGTTGGAAAGCCTTGTCTGACAGCTCTGTCACAGGAGTTCCACGGGAGGCAAACAAAGTGGGCAGTGCATTAATTATGTATCTCCAAACAGATTATTTTAAACCCATTTCCTCCCACTATTAGCTGAGTTCTCATGCTGATATGGTGTGCTAGTTGGAAGCAGGCTAGAATGTTTTGGTGAGCAGAACTAGATTACAGGCTGTGGAAAGAAAACAGTGGTGATGTCTGCTGCACTCATAGGCTTGCTGAGATGTACAGGAACAAGAAATAAGAACATAGATAACCACTCTCACTGGGGCTGCTGGCTGAGCTGCTTCTTACTCTCTAACCTCACTCTCCATTTTGGGCTAACCCACTTTGCTTCCTAACCCCCTGGCTGAACCTGTTTCTTCCTTGGGACTGGGGTAAGGTTGAGAGGGGTAGGGGGAAGGTGAAGGGGCAGTTGGGAGCCCCTCCTGGGGACTCAGGTTTCTGGGAGGGCTGTTGTGTTTCTGTATTACCTTTTACCTTGTCTATTCCTGTCTATAACTGTATATACTGTAAATCTCTGCTTGTCTATTGTGCTAGCTGTAAGGATAAGCTTCATTCAATTCCCAGAGCTGGCTGAGTCTAGTCTGGGTGATTTCTAAAGTGTGGGGGGGCAGGGAACACCCAAACCACCACATGTGGGCACTCTCAGTCACATGCTGCTGTTTTTGCACGTGGTAAAGCTGGTGGTGGAGAGCTGTCTGCCACATCACTGAACACACAACACTCCCCATCACTGACCTGACTTACCCTGGGGACAGGTTCAGCCCTGCCATATGTGGGTATTGCTTCCACACTAGCTGTGCTAGTTTGAAGCAGGCTAGAACGTTTTGGTGAGAAGAACTGGATTACAGGCTGTGGAAGGAAAACAGTGGTGATGTCTACTGCACTCATAGGCTTGCTGAGATGTATAAGAACAAGAATAAAAACATACATAAGGCACCACTCCTGCTGGGGAGCTCTGACCTGCATCTCTCTCCAACCTCTCTTACTAATCCACTTTGCTTCCTAACCCCCTGGCCAAACCTCCATTCTTCCTTGGGACTGGGGTAAGGTTGAGAGGGGTAGGGGGAAGGTGAAGGGGTGGTTGGGAGCCCCTCCTGGGGTCTAGTTGATTGGTTAGGGCTGGGTGCTAGGTTGGACTAGATGATCTTGGAGGTCTCTTCCAACCTGGTTGATTCTATGATTCTATGACTCAGGTTTCTGGGAGGGCTGTTGTGTTTCTGTATTACCTTTTACCTTGTCTGTTTCTGTCTATAACTGCATATACTGTAAATCTCTGCTTGTATGTTGTGCTAAGCTGTAAATAATAAACTTCATTCCATTTCCAGAGCCAGCAGGATAACCCAAGCACCAGAAAAGAGCAAAGAGAGAGAAGTACAGAGTTTTTAACAGGGTTGAATAATAACCCACACTTTGGTGCTGCCTAATTTACTCCCACATGTAGAAGGGGAGAGGTTTGCCAGCCCTGCCTCTGCCAATCTATCTGAGGAAAGCAGGTTTTCAGGTGTGGTCTGGCCAAAAGTAAGCCAGCAGGCAGATTTGCCTGACAATTTCCCATGGCTGGTACTTGCATGACCATTTATTCTCTTGCCCATAAAGACACCTTTGAGATTTTCAGTGCATCATAGAATCAACCAGGTTGGAAGAGACCTCCAAGATCATCCAGTCCAACCTAGCACCCAGCCATCTAGGGATTTCACACTATCAGGGTTCTACATCTACTGCCATAGTCCAGCAAAACAATCCTGAAGGCTTGCTCTCTGTTTAGCTCAGCTCAAACTAATTTCCCTCCCTTCATCTATTTCAGTTCAAATTCTCAAGACTGATCCACACAGGAACTTGTATGAATTCCTGATCTATTTCCTGGGCAGACCTACATTCCTGGGCAGTAATGGATGAACTTTGCAGAATCACAGAATGCCAGGTTCAAAAGGACCCCAAGGATCATCTGGTTCAACTTTTCTAGGTGATAGTTTAGTTGAAATGAGGTGGCCCAATACTCTGTCAAGAGGAATCTTCAAACTAACACATGTAGGGGAATCCACTACTTCCCTTAGGAGATGATTCCAATCTCTAAATGTTCTCACTGTGAAAAAATTTCTCCTAGAGTCCAATCAGAATCTCCCCAGGAGTAACTTGTACCCCTTGCCCCTTCTCTTTTCACAGTATCACAGTATCACCAAGGATGGAAGAGACCTCATAGATCATCAAGTCCAACCCTTTACCACAGAGCTCCACCTGACTCCTCTAAAAACAAAGTCTCCATCCTCTTCATAGCCACCCTTTGTGTGCTGGTACATGCTAATAAAGCCTTGCCCAAGTCTTCTCCTCCCAAGGCTGACCAAACCCAGTTCTCTCAGCCTTTCCTCATATGGCAGGACTTTCAGTCCTCTGATCATTCTCGTGGCCCTTCTCTGAACACATCTTTTATGTACAGTGAGGATGAAAACCATAGGCAGCGCTCCAGGTGTGGCTTGACAAACACTAAGCAGAGTGGGATAAGACTTCTGCATCTCTGCAGGTGAAGATGAAATCCAGCATCCCTTCGGCTTTCTTTGCCGCTGCAGCACGCTGTTCACTCATGTTGAGCCTGCTGTCCACCAAGGTCCCCCCCCAGATTCCTTTCCACAGGACTCTTCTCCAGCCTGGTAGATCCCAGTCTGCACAGAATAATTTTTGTTTCACCCCTCCTGCAGCTCTCCAAATGACTACCTTGAGTTCATGTCCTTTGAGCTGCCTGAGGCTGAGACAAACAGGGCCAGACAGCAAGGAGGATGCTCAGGTGCTGTGCTGGGGGTAGTGAGACACTGCTGCAGTGGGGACAGGCAGGGAACATGGCAAATATGGCCTGTCTGGAAACCTGTATAGGGTTAACACTCCAGGGGGGGCGTAACCCTGAACCTGACCCTAGGGGTCTTGGCCCCTCCCCAGGGGTGGGCCACACTCCAGGTGATGGTTAGCCCACTCCCCCCACTTCCTGTGGTATAAAAGAGGAGCACTTCCTGCTCCTCATCCTCTCTTTCCTGCGCTCTCTCTTGACCCACACACTCACACTGCATACCAGCACACCACGTGGCAGCCACGAGGCAGAGACACCATCACATTGCTTGGGTTTTATCCATCCCTTTTTGTATTTTTTGCTGTTTTCCCTTCCTTATCCTTTGTAAACTCCCCTACCTCCAATACCTTTTCTAAGTTATTGTTAAACCTTTCTTTTATTAACTTCCAAATCGAGTGAGATTGATTTATATGGGTGTGCTCACCTCTCCCTCTCTACATCTAATTCCCTATCTCTGGGAAGGGAGGGGGAAAGAGGGGAGGGCACTCTATAAATTCTATAAATTGTCATTGGGTCTACTAAATTTATTAGAGTCTCTGGGAACCTGCATTTGAACCCAAGACAAAACCCCTGTCCACTCTTCTATGAGAAAAATCAACACAGCATGTCCAGTGCAGGGCCATAACAGAGAGGCAGGGACAGAAGCTGTCTAGAAAGATAAAGACATAAGAGAAGAACTGTTTTTTCCCTCAAAATGAGACCTCTATGAAAATTCTCAAACAGGATCATTTTCCTTCACCACCTCTACTGTCTTTGAAGCTTTCCCTAGGGAACACTTTGTTTTCCCACTCCAGCCACAGCTGCACAGCCTCAAAATGACGTTGGTTTATAAATGTCATAATCTCCCCTTTATGGGCACTGGCAGCTCTGCAGTGAGTGGTGTGAGACTGATCTCTCCACTGAGATTAGACACGTGTGAGATACCAGCTCCGTGTTATCTGCAGGTCCCTCAGCGCTGTCAGACGCGATAAGGAGCCACGACAGGATGGGCATAATCGGCAGAGCCAGGAGAAATGAGGATCTCAGAAGGAAGGAAGGAAGGAAGGGGTTAGATGCCCTCCAGCAGGAATCATGCAGCTTGCCTCCAGATGATTTTATTCCGCAGGCTTTGGGCTCCTGCTGTGCAATTTCACTGCTTGGGGATTGTGGCGAGCAAGAAAACTTCTCCCCATAGCAGTTATGCTAAAGTAGGAGCTGCCTGCTAGCACAGCTACCCAGTTGTCATGGAGGACCTGTAGGTCCAAAAATAGGCTTATTTATGCCTTGCCCTGCCTGGACATGCTTTTCTGCCTGCACCAGAGGTAAACATATCAAATGAGCACAAAGGGGCACAATAGACCTGGTGCCACAAAATCTGGCCTGCCCAGGACCTCTGATTGTGTAAGGTGGTTGTGTAAGCCCCCACACCCAACTCGTGTCTGCCCAGTGTAAAGCCCATGGATGAGGCACTTAGTGCCATGGTCTGGTTGACTGGCTAGGGCTGGGTGCTAGGTTGGACTGGATGAGCTTGGAGGTCTCTTCGAACCTGGTTGATTCTATGATTCTATGATTCCCATATTTGGAAGGTCCAAGCTTGTGGCTTTTGCCTAGTACGGTAAGGTTTGGCTGGCTGCCAACCTGATAGGTCATTCTAGTGGCCAAGAGGCCATTAATCTCAGCCCACATTTAATAAATAGGGGTACACAGGTAAACACATGCTTGCTCCCCCACATTGCTTGCTTGCCTGCCTGCGTACTCACTTGCAGGGCTCACTTATGCCTGCCTTTAAGGAGCTCAGACTCCATGCAGCCATGCATCCCATTGCACGCCGCTGCCTTATGATCACCTGGTGCGTGCCACTGCTACAAGTTGCCAGGAGCAGACCCACTTGTCTGCACACAATCAGCCTGAGCAGCCAGAGTTACATCGTGCTGAGACAGCCCAGCATCCTGCCTCTGCACCTGAGATCCTGTGCTAGTTTGAAGCAAGCTAGAATGTTTTGGTACAAGAACTAGATAACAGGCAGTGAAATGAAAAACAATTGTGTCTCCTTCTCTCACAGTCACGCTGAGAGCTCTGGGAAGAAGAGGTAAACTTTCTCCATTTTGTCTTTCACTTCTGCCTTTGCCTTCAGACCTGGTCACATCTCATTAACCTTGCTCCCACTAACCTTGCTCCCTAACCTCTTGGCTGCACCTCTATTGTTCCTGAGAACTGGGGTAAGGTTGAGAGGGGCCGGGGAAGGTGTTGGGGTGGTTTGAGAGCCCCTCCTGGGGACTCAGGTTTCTGGGAGGGGAGTTGTGCTTCTGTATTGTTTATCCTTTGTATATTTCTGTATATAACTGTATATATTGTAAATAGCTGCCTGTATATTTGCTGCTGTAAAATAAATAGCTTCATTTATATTCCCAGAGGCCGTCTGAGTTAGCTGGGGCAATTCCAAAAGTGTGTGGGGGCAGGTAAGACCCCAAACCATCACAGATCCTGCCTAAGAATCCCTGGAGAGAGCATTGTGACAAATATATGTTTGATCCGATCAATGCATGGCAAGAGGTCACAGACAGGGAGGGAGGGGGATTTTGAATGGAGCTGCATTCCTGCTTGCACCACCATTGCAAAGGTATGCAATAAGCTTAAGATAACAGCAATAAGTAACTAGAAACTAGAAAGGTTGGTGGAGCAGGGAGGCATGTGGAAGACACAGCCTTTTTGCATGAGCAAAGGAAGGAAGGGGGGATTTGAATGGAGCTGCATTCCTCCTTGCACCACCTTTTTGCATGAGCAAACAGAGGAATACAAAGGAGTTTGGAGTTCATGGAACCCTGCAGAGGGACCTGGCCAGGCTGGATGGGTGGGCAGAGGCCAATGGGATGAGATTGAACAAGGCCAAGTGCAGGGTTCTGCACTTTGGCCACAACAACCCCAAGCAGCACTACAGGCTGGGGACAGAGTGGCTGAGAGCAGCCAGAAAGAAAGGGACCTGGGTGTGCTGATAGACAATAAGCTGAAGATGAGCCAGCAGTGTGCCCAGGTGGCCAAGAGAGCCAATGGCATCCTGGCCTGTATCAGGAACAGTGTGGCCAGTAGGACAAGGGAGGTTATTGTGCCCCTGTACTCAGCACTGGTCAGGCCACACCTTGAGTACTGTGTCCAGTTCTTGGCCCCTCAATTCAAGAAGGATGTTGAGGTGCTGGAACATGTCCAGAGAAGGGCAACAAAGCTGGTGAGGGGCCTGGAGCACAAATCCTATGAGGAGAGGTTGAGGGAGCTGGGCCTGTTTAGCCTGGAGAAGAGGAGGCTCAGGGGTGATCTTATTACTGTCTACAACTACCTGAAGGGAGGCTGTAGCCAGGTGGGGGGTGGCCTCTTCTCCCAGGTAACCAGCAATAGAACAAGGGGACACAGTCTCAAGTTGTGCCAGGGTAGGTATAGGCTGGATATTAGGAAGAAGCTCTTCACAGAGAGAGTGATTGGCATTGGAATGGGCTGCCCAGGGAGGTGGTGGAGGCACTGTCCCTGGGGGTGTTCAAGCAAAGCCTGGCTGAGGCACTTAGTGCCATGGTCTGGTTGACTGGCTAGGGCTGGGTGCTAGGCTGGACTGGATGATCTTGGAGGTCTCTTCCAACCTGGTTGATTCTATGATTCTATGATTCTATGAAAGGACACCTGAGGAAGACCCCTTACTTCATCACTGAAGACCACCAGAGGGACCACCGGACAAAAACAGACATGCGTGGAAGAGACACCTCCCATTCCTAAAACTGATAATGAAAACCCAACCTTTCCTTAGAATTAGTAATGAATCTGTAATAGAATAGGGCATAAAAAGAGCAAACTGAAGGCAAAGGCTGTGCGTTAGGGTACAGCAGAGCCTCCCTGCACACCCAGGCGTGTACATTGCTTGATTCCAGCAACTCTATTAAAGCCTTACTTTGCATGAACGCAAGTTTATGCCTGTTATTTAAGACAGCATCCAGAAGAAACCAGCAGCACAAGGTCAGAGCCTATTTCCCCTGAAGCCGGAGGATTCCAGCCTCAAAGTCCACAGGCAGAGACCCTGAAGAATGGGACACTCGCATAGGCTGTGACGTAGTCCCAGAGGGTGATTATTGATTACCAGAAATTGAGAGTAAATGCTTTAATGCCTTCATAGTTTCTATTGCCTCTGCCATGGAGCAGAAAGAGCTTTCAGCTCACCTACTGGGCAAGCAGCATATGACCCCAAGCGGCACTAAGCTACGGGGAAAACTCTCTGTGTTAATAGTTTGAATGTATGCTAGGTATTATCACAGTTAATCACAGTATCACAGTATCACAGTATCATCAAGGTTGGAAGAGACCTCACAGATCATCAAGTCCAATCCTTTACCACAGAGCTCAAGGCTAGACCATGGCACCAAGTGCCACGTCCAATCCTGCCTTGAACAGCTCCAGGGACGGCGACTCCACCACCTCCCCGGGCAGCCCATTCCAGTGTCCAATGACTCTCTCAGGGAAGAACTTTCTCCTCACCTCTAGCCTAAATTTCCCCTGGTGCAGCCTGAGGCTGTGTCCTCTTGTTCTGGTGCTGGCCACCTGAGAGAAGAGAGCAACCTCCTCCTGGCCACAACCACCCCTCAGGTAGTTGCAGACAGCAATGAGGTCTCCCCTGAGCCTCCTCTTCTCCAGGCTAACCAACCCCAGCTCCCTCAGCCTCTCCTCGTAGGGCTGTGCTCAAGGCCTCTCCCCAGCCTCGTTGCCCTTCTCTGGACACACTCAAGCATCTCAATGTCCCTCCTAAACTGGGGGGCCCAGAACTGAACACAGGACTCAAGGTGTGGTCTAACCAGTGCAGAGTACAGGGGCAGAATGACCTCCCTGCTCCTGATGACCACACCATTCCTGATGCAGGCCAGGATGCCACTGGCTCTCTTGGCCATATATGTTTGATATAGTCCCATAATGTCTCCATAACCATGCAGAACAAATATTAATATTAAAAATTACAGTGGTTGGGGGTGGCAAGAGTTCAAAATATTGAAGTTAATAAATAGATATACATATATATACTTATAAAATATCTTCTCTCATCAATTAATTTCTCCCCTCTGCCACAATCAGCATAGGTGGCAGAATACCCCTCCATGACACCAGTGCTGGATATAGGAGGAGTCAGTGCTCTGAGCTTAACTTGTAATAAAACCAATCCTGATAAGTTGCCATATCCCTGCAATTTGTTGTAGATTAACATAAATGGTGTTTAAAAAACCCCATAAATCCTTGAAAACTGAGCTTCAAAGACAAGTTCTCTAATGTTAGGAGATGGTAGAATTAAATAAGCCATTTGGACTTCATTTTGTTCCTTTCTACACATCCATTTACACAGCTTTTAATTGCATCCTGAATTTTGCAAGGAGCTCCTATTTCCTTCACTGAACGTGATGGATGGAAAGGAAGGAAGGAGTGACACAGCATTAGAATGCAGATTCCTAGCTGGGAAGACTTTATCCCTGTGATGGTTTGGGTGTTACCCACCCCCCACACACTGAAGTGAAAGTCACCCAGACTAGACTCAGCCACTGGAAATTGAATGAAGTTTTATACTTATAGCTTAGCACAATATGCAAACAAATAGTATATACAGAAATATACAAGTTAAAAGGTGATCCAGAAACACCACAGCCCACCCAGAAACATCAGGCCCCAGGAGGGGCTCCCAACCACCCTTCCACCTTCTTCCCACCCCTCTCCCTTACCCTAGATCTTGCCTTATGTTTAAGGTAGCTTGGAGGGTCAGCCAGGGGGGTTAGGAAGCAGATGCATTAGTCACACAGACAGCAGGTTAGGTTAGAGAGAGAAGTTCATCCCAAAGTCCAGAGAGGGACTCCCTTATCTATGTTTGTGTTGTTCTTCTCCATCTCAGCAAGCCTATGAGTGCAGTAGCCATCACCATTCTTTCTTTTTCACAGCCTAGCATCTAATTCTTCTCACCAAAATATCCCATCTGGGCTCAAACTAACACAACTTTATCCCAAACTGCTTAAGCCTAGAGGACTGCCAGCAAAGGAATGGAGGGCTTCCCACTGCAAAATATCTTGTAAACTTTGTTAAGCTTACAAAGCAAGTTAAGAAAATCCTAAGTATAATAGCACAGTGACTCCCATGGGAAAACCAGATTGATTTAAATACTCTTCACTCCCCTTTAAGAATTCTGTTTACATGACAAAGCATCCAGTTCTGGAGCCCCTATTACAAGAGGGATGTGGAGATGCTGGAGCATGTCCACAGAAGGGCCAGGGGGATGCTCAAAGGGTCAGAGCACTTCTCCTGTGAGGACAGACAGTTGGGGCTGGTCAGTCTGGAGAAGAGGAGGCTCCCAGGTGACCTTCTTGTGGCCTTTCAGTATCTGAAGGGGGCCTACAAAAATTCTGGGGAGGGACTTTTTAAGCTATCAGGGACTAGGGGGAATGGAGCAAAGCTGGAGGTGGGGAAATTCAGATTGAACGTGAGGAGGAAGTTGTTGAGCATGAGAGTGGTGAGAGGCTGGAATGGGTTACCCAGGGAGGTGGCTGAGGCCTCATGGCTGGAGGTGTTTAAGGCCAGGCTGGATGAGGCTGTGGGCAGCCTGCTCTAGGGTAAGGTGTCCCTGCTCATGGCAGGAGGGATGGAACTAGATGATCCCTGTGGTCCCTTCCAACCCTGACTGATTCTATGACTCTATGATTCTATATCATAAACACATAAGAACTGAGAAAAGTATGGCTTTGGAAGAGAAGGAAGGATGAGGAGGCAGGGTGGGAAGGACCATTGATGTTTTCGAATCAGTGGGAAACCAAAACCTTTGTGAAGCTGGCCAGTAGGACTGCCAGATAACGCTTCCTCTAAGCCTTACATTAAAACAAAACTAAAACGAACCACAAAGGATTTATGCAAAAGAGATACAAACTGTGAAATGGCAAACCTGCTGCAAATTTCGAAAGAGGTCTATTTGCTTGCAAATCTCTTGTCAGCTGCAGAATAGAGATCGTTAAAAGGACAAGGCTGAAAGTCAATTTGCTTGCAAATCCCACAGATAAAGACAGCACCGGGATACAATGGAAGGACTAACATGCATGTCGTTTACCTCCTTTTGTCAGCTGGAGCTGAACGTTTTTCTGGAGCATATCAGCAAGTGAGTTTTAAGGGGGGAAATAGACAAAAAAACCAACCCAACAACCAAGCTGGGCTGTGTTGGTTTGAATATATTGTAGATAGCAAGTTGTGTGTGCTTTGGCAAACTCACAGTTCACTGAGAGCATCTTATCTCCAGAGAAAGAAGGAGAGATAAGCACAAAGAGCAGGCAACAAGAGCAGTTCGCTGTTGGTGCTGCTTTTGAAAGGGCAAGTTTGGGCCCATGTGATGTTCAAAACTCAACAACAAGGCAGCACCCTGCACTTGGAGCTATTGAACCCCATCCCCTTGGACTCTGCCCATCTGTCCAGGCGGTCAAGGTCCTGCTGCACAGCCCTTCTGCCCTCCAACTCAGTCACATCTGCCCCCAGCTTGGTGTCATCTGCAAACTTGCTGATGACTGACTCCATGCCCTCATCCAGATCATCTATGAAGATGTTAAAGAGGATGGGGCCCAGCACTGATCCCTGAGGGACACCACTAGTGACAGCTGCCAGCTGGATGTGGCACCATTCACCACCACTCTCTGGGTCCGGCCCTCCAGCCAGTTCCTAACCCAGCACAGAGTGTTGCCATCCAAGTCGTGGGCTGACAGCTTAGCCAGCAGTTTGCTGTGGGGGACAGTGAGATTTAGGCTGGAGGTGAGGAGAAAGTTCTTCCCTGAGAGAGTCATTGGACACTGGAATGGGCTGCCCGGGGAGGTGGTGGAGTCGCCGTCCCTGGAGCTGTTCAAGGCAGGATTGGACGTGGCACTTGGTGCCATGGTCTGGCCTTGAGCTCTGTGGTAAAGGGTTGGACCTGATGATATGTGAGGTCTCTTCCAACCCTGATGATACTGTGATACTGTGATGTAAATTAGGGTTTGGGTTTTTTCAATTGAATGGAAAGGAAAAAAATGCAAATGACAAAGAATTATTTTCATCAAGTGTCTCAATAATAATGGACAAGAAAAGATAAAAGATAAAAGGAAAGAAAGAAAAGGCAAGGCAAGAAGAAAAGAGAGGAGGAAGTTGTTGCCAGAGAGGGTGATTGGCATTGGAATGGGCTGCCCAGGGAGGTGGTGGAGTCACCATCCCTGGAGGTGTTCAAGCAAAGCCTGTCTGAGGCACTTAGTGCCATGGTCCAGCTGACTGGATAGGGCTGGGTGCTAGGTGGGGCTGGATGATCTTGGAGGTCTCTTCCAACCTGGTTGATTCTATGATTCTATGGTCTAGCTGACTGGCTAGGGCTGGGTACTAGGTTGGACTTGTATGATCTTGGAGGTCTCTTCCAACCTCCTTGATTCTATGATTCCTCTGTGATTCATGGCAGATGCATGCAGCAGAAATTGTTTCAGCAGGAAGGTCTTCAGTTACCTGCAGATTTAGCCAAATGCAGAACGTTGTATGGACATTTTCCCAGCAGCTTTGGGGGTTTGCATCCAAGGTTGTGTATCTGACAGGTGTCATGCTTAATCTGTTTTGTCAAACATATAGCCTAAATCAGAGTGTGGTATGAGGGCCAAGCACAACCAGATCACAAAGGCCTCTACTGTCTCCAGAATACTAATGAAAGACCAGGCTGGCTCTTAGGTTCAGCCCCTGAATTTTGAGGAACCTTTTGTTTTGTTCTTTAGCTCAAACAAAAGAGAGAAGAAGTAGAGAAGTGTGCAGATAAGGGACTGTCACAAGCAAGAATAATGATTCCTTTCACTCATTGACATAAAAAGAGAAACAATTAAATAGGAGCTGAGCTGTGTGCTCTATCAGTTTAATTGAATCTGAGCTCTGTGTGTCTATGGCTGTCTTATCTGGGCTGATGCCTGGAAAGCATTTGCTGTTATGAATTTTGGGGTTTTTTTTGCAGCAAAAAGAAGTCTTGATTCATCTTTTAACTGAGAAAGAGAAGTCTTTGAGTAAACTGCTGGGTACCATAGATCAATACAGGCCACAATGCTGTGCCTGTAGATCTGTGGAGAGATCAGTCAACAGGGAATTTAAAACACTAGTGAAAAAAGCTCCCCCCCTTGTGTAGAGTTGGTGCTTAAGACAACTGCCAGAGGTATTCACTCTGACTCTTTTAATAACTGAGGCCAGATGGTTTCACAACATAACCATCTTCCCACAGAACCACTTCCTTACTCCTGTATTTGCTTCCTACCTGAAGGAACACCACTGAGCCTGTTAAGAGCCACATGTCTTTCTGGATGGCAATTGCCCTGTGAAGGGAGTCCATGCTGCCAATTGCTCTGCAGAAAGTTTCATAGGTTTCATACAACCAACCAGGTTGGAAGAGACCTCCAAGATCAGCCAGTCCCAACCCAGCACCCAGCCCTAGCCAGTCAACTAGACCATGGCACTAAGTGCCTCAGCCAGGCTTTGCTTCAACACCTCCAGGGACGGTGACTCCACCACCTCCCTGAGCAGCCCATTCCAATGCCAATCACTCTCTCTGCCAACAACTTCCTCCTAACATCCAGACTATACTTCCCCCAGCACAACTTGAGACTGTGTCCCCTTGTTCTATTGCTGCTTGCCTAGGAGAAGAGACCAACCCCACCTGGCTACAGCCTCCATTTAGGTAGTTGTAGACAGCAATGAGGTCACCCCTGAGCCTCCTCTTCTCCAGGCTAAACACCCCCAGCTCCCTCAGCCTCTCCTCATAGGATTTGTGTTCCAGGCCCCTCACCAGCTTTGTCACCCTTCTCTGGACACCTTCCAGCACCTCTCTTGAATTGAGGAGCCCAGAACTGGACACAGCACTCAAGGTGTGGCCTGACCAGTGCTGAGTACAGGTGAAGAATAACCTCCCTTGTCCTACTGGCCACACTGTTCCTGATGCAGGCCAGGATACCATTGGCTCTCCTGCCCACCTGGGCACACTGCTGGCTCATCTTCAGCTACCATCTATCAGCACCCCCAGGTCCCTCTCTGCCTGGCTGTTTTCCAGCCACTCTGTCCCCAGCCTGTAGTGCTGTCTGGGGTTGTTGTGGCCAAAGTGCAGAACCCTGCACTTGGCCTTGTTCAATCTCATCCCATTGGCCTCTGCCCACCCATCCAGCCTGGCCAGGTCCCTCTGCAGGGCTCTCCTACCTTCCAACAGCTCCACACCTGCTCGTAGCTTGGTGTCATCTGCAAACTTACTGATGCTGGACTCAATCCCCTGGTCCAAATCATCAATAAAGATATTGAACAGGACTGGGCCCAGCACTGATCCCTGGGGCACACCACTAGTGCCAGCTGCCAGCTGGATGTGGCACCATTCACCACCACTCTCTG
This sequence comes from Pogoniulus pusillus, assembly GCF_015220805.1. NCBI lineage: Eukaryota > Metazoa > Chordata > Aves > Piciformes > Lybiidae > Pogoniulus > Pogoniulus pusillus. The sequence continues at coordinate 16,158,686 of NC_087288.1, forward strand.
GGCTCTGCCATCCAGCCAGTTCTTGACCCAGCACAGAATGAATCTGTCTAAGCCATGAGCTGCCAGCTTGGCTAGGAGCCTGTTGTGGCAGACGATGTCAAAGGCAGTTTTGTTAACCTTTGCTTATCTAGTTGCTAAAGTACAAGGTCTGTCTTAATGAGGTCTGCACTGAGGTCTGTCTTAATGACCAATTAGGATGAGGCATGATCTTTTAGCTTGTATGTTAAGGTATATAACCAAGTGCTCAAAGTACAATAAAGGGAACCTCATCAAGATGCTCCCCATCTCTCCATCACAGCACCCTTACCTCAAAATAAATAAATAGGGGGGAAAAAACTCTGAAACAGTGAGTCAGTGCAAGGCTGTGCAAGCTGTTTGCTGTTCCCTTCCCTTGATATGAGTGCTTGGTGGTAGTGAGTCTCAGGAAAGACACAGCTGAGTTCATTTGCCGATGAAGAAACCTGGTAGGTTGCCCGCATTTGCATGCTGAGATGTTTCACCTTTGCTACCCCTGAAGTCTGAAGAAATCAAAGTATAACCATTGCCCTGTGCTCACAAAGAAGGCCAGCCTTCAAACTTTCAGGCACACTCATGATAATCCCCTTCTGTGTGGTTGCTGTGTCAGAGCCTCTGGCTGCTAGATCTGCAATGACAGCAGAGCCTCCTGCTAGCACAGGTCTGTTTGCTTTTCCTCTGTGTGCTTACTGCCTTACTCTGACAGTACTAGCACCAAAGCCAAGAGACATAGGGAGGACCTAGTGATTGAAGGCAATAGGATTTGGCTGTAAGGAGGAGCAATGCATGGTCTAGCCTTGAGCTCTATGGTAAAGGGTTGGACTTGATGATCTGTGAGGTCTCTTCCAACCCTGATGATACTGTGATACTGTGAGACAAATTGTCTCATCCATCAGACTACTTACTAGAGAAACACACCTATAGCACTACTCAAAGCAAGGAGAGATTGGTGGAAAATGAAGAGCTACCTCAAAGCAGCTGAGAATAGAAAAGAAAGCAGAAAGCCTTGGGGAAACTCTGTATCTTACAAGGAGTTCATGGGGTAAAAGAAAGACAGGGCTTCATCTTCATTGAATGGATAACCTGTGTGCATTTCAGATATAACTCCAGTTTGATTTTGCATTCCACATCACACCCTTGCAGGTAGACCAACCATAGACAAGTTCTCCCTCATCCCTAGCTGATTCCAAGTATAGAGGTGCTCTGAGACATTGGCCTTTCACAACGAATGCTGCTGATGTTGCTCTTTTACTCTTTGGGTCATCCAAGCATCACAGAATTGAAGAATCATAGCAGACCTCCTTATAAGCCTCTCCCATAGCCAGCACTTCCAGCAACTTCTAAACGTGCACCATTTTTAGAAAGCACACTTTATACATGCACTTACATCTGTCATCAGGGGATCTATGGCCAGCATCTTACTCAGGCTACTAGACTTTGACACATTGTCACAGATGAAGCTGGATGCTGCATTGAAGGTCATGCCTTTGGTAGCATTTGGACAGGCACTCTTCCAATGCAGGCTCAGAACACTGATCCCACCCAACTCCAAGTACACTGCTAAGGCAAGGAGTTGCTGCTACCTTGGCACCCTCCAGGCAGAAGAAGGACAGATGAAGGAAAAGGCTGTGGGCTGTCAGTGAACTGTGGTGGGAAGGGCTAGAGCAGTGTGGTTTGGAAGAACTATGGCTGACCTTGGAGAGCTTCTCAAGAGCTGGGGGAGATGAATCAAAAGCACGTTTTAAAGATGCCAGAGCACAAACCTAAAAGCAAGCCCAAGGGAAGGTTATCATAGAACCATAGAATCAACCAGGTTGGAAGAGACCTCCAAGATCATCCAGGCCAACCTATCACCCAGCCCTAGCCAGTCAACCAGACCATGGCACTAAGTGCCTCAGCCAGGCTTTGCTTGAACATCTCCAGGGACAGTGACTCCACCACCTCCCTGGGCAGCCCATTCCAATTGCAAATCACTCTCTCTGGGAAGAACTTCCTCCTAACATCCAGCCAGTTGCACAAGTTTTGTCCATCTGAAGTAGAACATAATGCCCACTAGGACATGATGCCCATCCACAAGAAGGGTCAAAAGGAAGAACCAGAAATACAGACCTGTCAGCCTGACCTCAGAGCCAGGCAAGGTGATGGAACAGGTCATCTGGAGTGCCATCACAAAGCACCCACAGGAAGGCTGGAAGTGTGGGCAGAGGTGGGATTACTGTATCCACTGTTGCCTGAAGCACCACCTCACCAAGAACATGCCCCCCACGTGTGGACGCTTGGATGAGCATCCTCCCACAGGGATTTCAGTTCAGTCTCTCTATAATGCTCATTAAATCTGGCAAGCACATGTGCTGGATCAAACTACCTCTCCTTTGCTCCAGGTGGCCAGTCCTCACTGAGACCCATAACACCCCAAAAATTCCCAGTCAGCACCTGCCTGCAGCAAACCACATCTCTCCTCCACACTCCTGCTTCAGTGCTCAACCTCAAGGACAGCTTTTCTCCATCTCCCAAAGGATAGAATATCCAGGTGTCACAGACCAGGAGAGAAAAATGACAGTGCTAAAGCTGAGCATAAAAGCAGTGTCAAAGCTCATTAAAGCCTTTGCCCCTTCCCTGTCCCCATTGCATCCAGCACCTCAGCAGCTACCTCATCCTCAGACAGGTTTTGCAGGCAGGAGGAAATCATGTCATTGTAGCACCAGGCAGGACTTCATGAGTTATTGCCCTTCTCTGACACCTTATGACACAACATGAATGACATCACACCCCTGAGAAGTGTTACATTTCCAGCAGCTCCTCTGGCTGTTTTGAAAGGTCAGACTACAAAAACACTCACTTGGAAGAGAAGTTGTGGGAGAGAGGGGCAAAATCTTGTCTGTCTGGTTTAAAGACTGAGTTCCCTTCAGGCCAGAAAGCCTTTTAGAGATGGAATTTCATCATGCTAGAAAAGAAACACCAGGGTGTTCCCATGTCAGGATGGGAGATTGTCCTGTGAATCCTGCATGCACTTGACAAGGTGGGCAAAAGTTACTGTTCTTTTCTGCTGTATGGCATCACACAGCTACATTGCATCCCCAAATAGCCACCAAAAGGCACTTGGGCTAAAAAGTCAAGAACTTAGACAGTTGTTTGGAGAGAGAAACAAATTTTATCTACTCTGGCAAAGCCTTTAACTACAGGATGCCATGGCAACTGTTAGCCTTAATTGTTTTGTTCAATAAGCAGTTACTGAGGTACACTTCCCTCTTCACCCACACACAGAATCACAGAATACATCCAGTTAGAAGAGACCTCCAAGGCCATCCAGTCTAACCACCACTAAAGGGTTGACACTAAACTATATCAACACCTCTGGGGATGGTGACTCCATCACTGCCCTGGGCAGACCACTCCAGTGTTTGAGAACCCTCTCTGTCTTGGGCCATTCTATTGGAACACAGAGGATTTCACCTCAACGAGAGGAGAAACTTCTTTACAGTGAGGGTGACAGCACAGGAACAGGCTGTCCAGAGAGGTTGTGGAGTCTCCTTCTCTGGAGACTTTCAAAACCTTCCTGGATGTGTTCCCGTGTGAACTACCCTAGGGGATCACAGGATGTTAGGGGTTGGAAGGGACCCAAGGAGATCATCAAGTCCAACCCCCCTGCCAGAGCAGGACAATGCTAACTAACACAGATCACACAGGAACACATCCAGAGAGACCTTCAAAGTCTCCAGAGAAGGAGACTCCATGACCTCTCTGGACAGCCTGTGCCAGTGCTGTCACCCTCACTGTAAAGAAGTTCCCCCTTGTGTTGAGGCAGAACTTCTTGTGCTGCAGCTGACACCCATTGCTCCTTGTCCTGTCCCAGGCAGCAGTGAGCAGAGCCTGTGCCCTGCTCCTGGCAGCCTTCAGATACTTAGAAACATTTATCCAATCCCCTCTCAGTCTTCTCTTCTCCAGACTAAACAGCCCCAGGTCCCTCAGCCTCTCCTCATCAGCCATGCCCTCCAGTCCTCTCATCATCCTCGTAGCCCTCCACTGGACCCTCTCCAGCAGATCCCTGTCCCTCTTCAACTGGGGAGGCCAAAACTGAACACAGTATTCAAGATGAAGTCTCACCAGGGCAGAGTACAGAGGGAGGAGAACCTCCCTTGATCTGCAGGACACACTCCTCCTAATACACCCCAGGACCCCATTGGGATCCTGCTTTGGCAGGGAGGTTGGACTCGATCTTTGGAAGACCCTTCCAACCTTTAAAGTTCTGTGACTCTGTGATCTTGTATCAGACTGTGGAGTTTCTTGGGCAGAGGGTGTTCATTCACACAGCACCAAGCACTGCCATGCCTTGGGTAGGAAGCAAGTGGTGATGTTACATCTCCTCCTAGCTTTTGTGTGGAAAAACTATCTGCAAAAGCAACACCTCTGCATCAAGGTATTTCATATCACAGTATCATCAGGGTTGGAAGAGACCTCATAGATCATCAAGTCCAACCCTTTACCACAGAGCTCAAGGCCAGACCATGGCACCAAGTGCCACGTCCAGTCCTGCCTTGAACAGCTCCAGGGACGGCGACTCCACCACCTCCCCGGGCAGCCCATTCCAGTGTCCAATGACTCTCTCAGGGAAGAACTTTCTCCTCACCTCAAGCCTAAATTTCCCCTGGCGTAGCCTGAGGCTGTGTCCTCTTGTTCTGGTGCTGGCCACCTGAGAGAAGAGAGCAACCTCCTCCTGGCCACAACCTCTCCTCAGGTAGTTGTAGACAGCAATGAGGTCTCCCCTGAGCCTCCTCTTCTCCAGGCTAACCAATCCCAGCTCCCTCAGCCTCTCCTCGTAGGGCTGTGCTCAAGGCCTCTCCCCAGCCTCGTTGCCCTTCTCTGGACATGCTCAAGCATCTCAATGTCCCTCCTAAACTGGGGGGCCCAGAACTGAACACAGCACTCAAGGTGTGGTCTAACCAGTGCAGAGTACAGGGGCAGAATGACCTCCCTGCTCCTGCTGGCCACACCATTCCTGATGCAGGCCAGGATGCCACTGGCTCTCTTGGACTCCTGGGCACACTGCTGGCTCATGTTCAGGTGGGTATCAATCAGCACCCCCAGATCCCTCTCTGTCTGGCTGCTCTCCAGCCACTCCCACCCCAGCCTGTATCTCTGCATGGGGTTGCTGTGGCCAAAGTGCAGCACCTGGCACTTGGAGCTATTGAACACCATCCATTCATACTTAATTTCATCTGAGAGCTCACTGACAGAAAGGAGCAGGTAGAACAACACTGTCCTCTTACAAAATGATGTAGTGAGGCTGGCTGGCTCTGAAGCAGCTCCCACCTTACCTGGGCTTTGTTGTCAGAGCTGTCTGCTGACACTGCACCTGTTGCTTCTAAAAAGTGGTAAAGGAAACCTGTGCTAGTTTCAAGCTAGCTAGAATGCTTTGGTGAGAAGAACTAGACTGCAGGCTGGGAAAGGGAAACAATGGTGATGTCTACTGCACTCATAGGCTTGCTGAGATGTAGAAGAGTAAGAACAAAACCATAGATAACAGTCATTCTCTTTGCTTTGTGGGCTGTGCTTCTTTCTCTAACCTAACCTGCTGTGTGACTAATCCACCTGCTTCCTGTGCCAGTTTGAAGTTAGCTAGGATGTTTTGGTGAGAAGAACCAGATTACAGGCTGGAAAAGGGAAACAACGGTGATATCTACTGCACCATAGGCTTGCTGACATAGAATCAGATCATAGAATCAACCAGGTTGGAAGAGACCTCCAAGATCAGCCAGTCCAACCTAGCACCCAGCCCTAGCCAGTCAACCAGACCATGGCACTAAGTGCCTCAGCCAGGCTTTGCTTGAACACCTCCAGGGATGGTGACTCCACCAAACAAAACCATAGATAACAGAGTTGTTCTCTGGGCTTTGTGGGCTGTGCTTCTCTCTCTAACCTAACCTGCTGCCTGTGTGACCACCTGCTAGCTAGAATGTTTTGGTGAGAGAGAAAATGTTTTGGTGAGAAGAACTAGATTACTCCCCTGGTTGACCCTCAAAACTACCTTAAACGTAAGGCAAGATCTTGGGTAAGGTAGAGGCGTGGGAGAAGGTGGAAGGGTGGTTGAGAGCCCCTCCTGGGGACTCAGGTTTCTGGGAGGGCTGCTGTGTTTCTGGATTACCTTTTGCCTTGTCTATTTCTGTCTATAACTGTATATACTGTAAATCTCTGCTTGTACATTGTGCTAAGCTGTAAATATAAGCTTCATTCAATTTCCAGAGCCGCTGAGTCTAGTCTGGGTGACTTCCAAAGCGTGTGGGGAGGCAGGGAACACCCAAACCATCACAAAACTTTATGATATACCCAGCTATTACATTACAACCCCTGTGGCACGTAGCAAAGAACTGCACAAAGCCCCCAGCGACAGACTGCAAGGTTATAAATAGGTGCAGGACCTACATAACTGGAGTGACTCCTAACTGCAGAGCAGTCCTCCAACTGAATGACATTTATGGGGGAGGTTTCTGGCTGCAGCTGGCTGCCTGGCTCTGGAGGCTGGGCAGCAGCAGCAGCTTTCCTTTGGAGTCCCAGCAGAGAAAGCATGCTGCTAACAGGCACATCTGGGCAAGGAGATTTTGGAGGACACATGCAAACAGGAGCAAAGGCATAAAGGTGCAGGAAGCTGGGTTTATGTAAGGCTTGCCACTTCCAGGGAGCGTTCAGCTCACAGCACAGCCTGTTCTCAATCCCAAACCAGGTATTATTGATCCCCATAAAGCCATGCAAGGAGACGGTCCCAGGAGCAACGTGAACAGGAAACAAAGGAATTTGTTTGCTCAATTTGATTCTCGTCTTATTTGCCTGCTCACATGGTTCTGACTACTCTCCAGAAGTGATTTAATTAAAACAGGAGGAAAAAAAAATCATCTCTATGAAGTTTTAACCATGTTCAGACCATTGCTCCTTGTCCTATCCCAGGCAGCAGTGAGCAGAGCCTGTCCCCCCAGCTCCTGGCAGCCTTCAGATACTTTTAAACATTTATCAAATCCCCTCTAAGTTTTATCTTCTCCAGACTAAGCAGCCCCAGGTCCCTCAGCCTCTCCTCATAAGCCATGCCCTCCTGTCCCCTAATCATCCTTGTAGCTCTCCACTAGCCTCTCCAGCAGATCCCTGCCCTTCTTGAACTGGGGAGCCCAGAACTGAACCCAGTATTCAAGATGAGGTCTCAACAGGGCAGAGTAAAGGGAGAAACCACCTGAGGGGTGGTTGTAGCCAGGAGGAGGTTGCTCTCTTCTCTCAGGTGGCCAGCACCAGAACAAGAGGACACAGCCTCAGGCTGTGCCAGGGGAAATTTAGGCTGGAGGTGAGGAGAAAGTTCTTCCCTGAGAGAGTCATTGGACACTGGAATGGGCTGCCCGGGGAGGTGGTGGAGTCACCGTCCCTGGAGCTGTTCAAGGCAGGACTGGACGTGGCACTTGGTGCCATGGTCTGGCCTTGAGCTCTGTGGTAAAGGGTTGGACTTGATGACCTGTGAGGTCTCTTCCAACCTTGGTGATACTGTGATACTGTGAAAAGCTGAGGAAAGGTTCCTCTTCCAGGAATGATTGCAGCTAACACATCCCTGAACTCTTAAGCCCCAGTGGACAGTCTACCTCAATCCAAACTGGCAATCATTTGGGCCTCCAGGCAATGGGGACTAGGAATCTGGTAGCAAGAGCTGACAGAAAACGTTGTGCTGCTCTGAGTAGGGAGGACAACTAAAAATAAAGCAGTATCAAAGCTGAGATGCCTGCATCACACTCTTTGGACCTTGTTTTTGATCTTTCAGCACACGGGAAGTAAGGCTTATAAATTATAGATGCTATTGGGAGCAGCATGTAAATATTACAAGACAGAGACAGGTTATTAGAGAGAAAACAAGGAATAGAGAAAGATGCAAACAGAAATAAATTGAGACACCCTGGAGGAAAGAGTAGGATCTGGTCTTGGCTGCAACTGCATGTACAGAGAGGTTTTAATTGGAAGAAACAGCTTTTTCTGTCAAGTATGGCACTAAGTTGTCATCCACATCCCAGCAACAAATACAAATATATGAGTCAATGCTCTGAGAAAAAAGACAGGGCAGATTAATGAGTCATTATCTCCTACAGCCCTCCAAATCAGATGAGTGAACGAGGAGAAGAGCTCCTGAGGCACCTCTCTCTAATACAGCTTTCTCATTCAGCATTACAAGCAGGGTTTCAGCGGGAGGATCTGGGTTTGGAGGTGTCAAACTGCCAGAACCAAAATAGATCTGTATTGGTTTTAATTACCAACAGTCTCAAGCTGTGCCCAGGGGAAGTACAGGCTGGATGTTAGGAGGAAGTTCTTCCCAGAGAGAGTGATTGGCATTGGAATGGGCTGCCCAGGGAGGTGGTGGAGTCACCATCCCTGGTGGCGTTGAAGCAAAGCCTGGATGAGGCTGCATCAGATGGTGATAAAATACCCTGTTTCACCAAAATAACAGGAGAAGGTTTTAAAACAGCCAATACCTATTCAAGCTTTAGAAAGAGCCATCCATAGGGTGGTTTAGGTGACTGAAGCTGAAGCTCAGTGTTGGGGAGGCTCCAAGAGGTTACAAGACCATGTTTATCATAGCAGAGAAGCCTGGTTTTGGTCGAGACAAGAGGATGGCAAGTGTTGGACTTCATAACAGGGGTAAGGTATTCTTTACTGCTCTGGTCTGAAGTACTACAACACACAAATCCCTGTGGCACATGCCAAGAGGCTCTAAAGCTGGACAGTGACCAGCCCTTCAGCCGTGCTAGTAACTACTGGATCACTTCCAAACACAGAGGGAGCCTTTATGGGTTTGTGTAGGAACCAGTCCCCACCTGGTGCTATTTACAACATTTTGTGAGTGACTGCACAGTGCAAGCAAAAAAGAAATCACTCTTGATCCAGGGTAAGAGGTGACAGAGAGAGCTAAAGACAAGTAAGGAGACAACTATTGAAGCTTTGTGGTCCAAAGCTCTAGAGTGCCAAGAGTAAGAAAATGACTGCTGCTGCAGGAGAGCCAACCAAGAGAGAGAAAGAAAAGGCTGGATGTGTATGTGTACTGCTGCACACAGGATGGGTAACAAACAAGAGGAGCTGCAAGCCTTGGTGCAAGAGGAAAACCCAGCCCTGTGAGGAGAGGCTGAGGGAGCTGGGGGTGTGCAGCCTGGAGAAGAGGAGGCTCAGGGCAGACCTCATTGCTGTCTACAACTACCTGAAGGGAGGTTGTAGCCAGGTGGGGTTGGTCTCTTCTGCCAAGCAACCAGTAACAGAACAAGAGGACACAGTGTCAAGTTGTGTCAGGGGAGGTCTAGGCTGAATGTTAGGAGGAAGTTGTTCATAGAGTGATTGGCATTGGAATGGGCTGCCCAGGGAGGTGCTGCAGTCACTGTCCCTGAAGGTGTTCCAGCCAAGCCTGGCTGAGGCACTTAGTGCCATGGTCTGGTTGACTGGCTAGGGCTGGGTGCTAGGTTGGACTGGATGACCTTGGAGATCTCTTCCAATCTGTTTGATTCTATGATTCTAAGAGGGTCTGTACCCCAGAGAGAGGAAACCAGGCTCTGCTTCCCAGGGAAGCAGCAACTTTTTAAAAGACTGATCTTTGCAGCCATTCCCAATCCTCTGTGACTTACTGGGATCAGTATATTTAAAGCCTGCAACCAGCAGAATACCAAGAAGCCAAACAACTTCACATTTGGCTCTGTTGCAACTACTGCTGTGCCTCATTCTGCTATCCACATGCCTAAAAAGAAGCTGAAAAACTGCACAAGGATCAGTGAACAATGAAAACAGTTAAAGAATGAGGGATGTGCACAATTCAGTCTGATTAATTTATGGAAAAGAACACTACAAATGTTTTCATTACAGCTGAATCACCAGCTTCCACAATTGCCATTACTAATGGCTCTTAGATTCAGCAACCAAAAATACAGCAGGAGTCAACAGATGGAAGATGAAGTTAGGCAAATTAATCCTAGAAAGAGAACACAAAGCAAGAATGGAATCATTGGGATCACAGGCTCACAGGATGTTAGGGGTTAGAAGGGACCCAAGGAGATCATCCAGTCCAACCCCCCTGCCAGAGCAGGACAATCCTATCTAACACAGATCACACAGGAACACATCCAGACAGGCCTTCAAAGGCTCCAGAGAAGGAGACTCCACAACCTCTCTGGGGAGCCTGTGCCAGTGCTCTGGGACCCTCACAGTAAAGAAGTTCCCCCTTGTGTTGAGGCAGAACCTCCTGTGCTGCAACTTACACCCATTGCTCCTTGTCCTATCCCAGGCAGCAAGTGAGCAGAGCCTGTCCCCTGCTCCTGGCAGCCTTCAGATACTTAGAAACATTTATCAAATCCCCTCTCAGTCTTCTCTTCTCCAGACTAAGCAGCCCCAGGTCCCTCAGCCTCTCCTCATCAGCCATGCCCTCCTGTCCCCTCATCATCCTCATAGCCCTCTGCTAGACCCTCTCCAGCAGATCCCTGTCCCTCTTCAACTGGGGAGCCCAAACCTGAACCCAGTATTCAAGATGAGGTCTCACCAGGACAGAGTAGAGGGGGAGAAGAACCTCCCTTTATCTGCTCATTGGGATTATGTATCCCATACTTTGTGATGAATCTTCCTTCATCAGGAATGTTAAATTAAGAACAAAGCTCATTCAGGCCAACCTAGCACCCAGCTCTATCCAGTCACTACACCATGGCACTAAGTGCTTCATCCAGGCTTTTCTTGAACACCTCCAGGGACGGTGCCTCCACCACCTCCCTGGGCAGCCCATTCCAATGCCAATCACTTTCTCTGGCAACAACTTCCTCCTAACATCCAGCCTACACCACCCTTGGCACAACTTGAGATTGTGTCTCCTTGTTCTGTTGCTGGTTGCCTGGGAGAAGAGTCCAACCCCACCTGGCTACAGCCTCCCTTCAGGTAGTTGTAAACAGCAATGGTGATCCTGCTGGGGCAGGGAGGTTGGACTGGATGATCTTTTGAGGTCCCTTCCAGCCCCTGACATTCTGTGGTTCTGTGATTTTATGCATCCAAGCATGCTGTTTCTTCTTCCAACACTGCATGCCTGCCATTCCATCACAGGCAACCACTTGCCATGAACGACCCAGCAAACATTTCTGTCATCTGCAGAAGGAGAATCCCATAAGAATGTTGACATTCCAGTCCCAAATTTATAGTGATGCTTCTGCTGTGCTACTAGAGAGGAAGAAGAATTCTATCATTTTGTAATAGAGATTGAGGCCAAATACTACAAAAGATGGCTGTCAGCAGAAGTTTTCCCCATGCTGGTGTGGAGTTCCTCCTACCTGAGGGGAGGTTGTGGCCAGGAGGAGGTTGCTCTCTTCTCTCAGGTGGCCAGCACCAGAACAAGAGGACACAGCCTCAAGCTACACCAGGGGAAATTTAGGCTCGAGGTGAGGAGAAAGTTCTTCCCTGAGAGAGTCATTGGACACTGGAATGGGCTGCCCGGGGAGGTGGTGGAGTCGTCGTCCCTGGAGCTGTTCAAGGCAGGACTGGACGTGGCACTTGGTGCCATGGTCTGGCCTTGAGCTCTGTGGTAAAGGGTTGGACTTGATGATCTATGAGGTCTCTTCCAACCTTGGTGATACTGTGATCTCCTCTGGTAGTTCAAGTGAATGAAGGGCTGTTCCAGGGAAATGGCAAACACAGCACTCAGAAGAAAAAAGCAGGGGGGGAAAGGAGTTAAAGCAGCAGCAGCAGCATGGATCTTTATGCAAAATTCCATTTATCAGCCTCTGACATCAATGCAAAGCCTCATGTGGACGTCAGTGAGCTCTCAGTAAGACTCATAGCACAGCAAATGTGAATTTGAGCTTTCCAGTAGTAGAACTCATGCAATAAAGCACATTTTTGATGTATTGAATAGTGCATTCAGATTCCCCTTTGATCATCCACAGTGAGCTTCTCCTGTGGGTTTTAAAGTGTGCCACAAAGGCAGGAAAACAGCAGCAGCCTTAATTCACAAGCGAGAAAGGAGAGGCAGGAGGAGACTGCAAAGGATTAGTGAGGCTGCCTGATATGTCAGCACAGAGATGAGAACACAGCACACACTTCCCAACACCAACCTAGGGCCTTAGCTAATGTGTCACACTGATAGAGGATCTAGATTGTCACCGAGACACCGATACAATCCCTCCTCTTTATCTTCTTAGGCACAGCTCCAAAAGCTTCACATACAAATGCCAACTGATAAGTAAAACAACCCTCCAACCAAGCAAAAAAAGACACCCCAAAAGTCATAAACCAAACTGAAGTGGTGCAAAGTCTCTGTTAAAGCCCCACATGGCCTCGGCAGGACTCCAGATCAGGCTCAGATCCACAGTCAAGTTTCACACATGAGCCTTACGCTTCACTGGGCAAAGGTTCTTGGGAGCTATGCTTTGGGTATCTCCTGGCTCTTGTCTCCCCCTAGGAGTGGGCTCTCTGACCAGGCAACACCTCCCACGATTCACTACTGTCCCCCTTAGAATCATAGAATCAACCAGGTTGGAAGAGACCTCCAAGCTCATCCAGTCCAACCTTCTTGCTGAATGGGTCATCTCCATGCCTCATCATGCATTCTCCCAAGTGGAGGTGGCTCCCATTGCAGCCACAGTTGTAATTTCTCTAGAGTTTAACTGGAAATCAGAGAAGACAACAGCTCTGTGCACAGCCTTAGACCTGCCCAGTTGTAGGATCACCTATCCCCAGGACCAGCTCCTCCAGAAGGCAGTGGCTCCTTTGTAGGCTTGACTGAATGATGCTGGATGTTAGGAGGAAGTTCTTCACAGAGAGAGTGATTGGCATTGGAATGGGCTGCCCAGGGAGGTGGTGGAGTCACTGTCCCTGGAGGTGTTCAAGCAAAGCCTGGCTGAGGCACTTAGTGCCATGGTCTGGTTGACTGGCTAGGGCTGGGTGCTAGGTTGGACTGGATGAGCTTGGAGGTCTCTTCCAACCTGCTTGATTCTATGATTCTATGCTCTACCCTTTGCCCACCAAACCCCTGGCATTGGGCTATTAAGCTATGGCACTGTGCAGCGCCTCACCTTGGGGACTGCTCAGGGTGTCTTAGGGCCCTGCAGGCTCTCCAAGTGGAGGAGGGAAGAAGAAAAAAAAAGTAATAATTAAAAATAAAGAGAGAGAAGAAGAACATTCTGCCTCAGAGATGAAATCTTTCTTATTGTACTGGCCAGCTGTACCACCACGTGCTGACCTTACAAATGCATGGGTGTAAAAAGGAGAGACTGACCAATGAGTCCTGTTAGGCCAAGCAGTCACATATCTGTTCAGTTTAAACAAAACAAAAAAAGCCCAATTAAAAGTAAAGAGATTGGTTGAAATAAAGCACCTGATGAAGCACCTGTTTTACACATGACAGAAATCAACAAGTGAATAGAATCAAGCAGGTTGGAAGAGACCTCCAAGATCACCAGTCCAACCTAGCACCCAGCCCTGTCCAATCAACCAGACCATGGCACTAGGTGCCCCAGCCAGGCTTTGCTTCAACACCTTCAGGGATGGTGACTCCACCACCTCCCTGGGCAGCCCATTCCAATGCCAATCACTCTCTCTGCCAACAACTTCCTAACATCCAGCCTAGACCTCCCCTGACACAACTTGAGACTGTGTCCCCTTGTTCTGTTGTTGGTTTCCCTCTTGCACCAAGGCTTCCAGTTCCTCTTGTTTGTTACCCATACTGTGTGCATTAACATGCATACACTTCAGCTGGGCTGCTGGCTTTACCCCTATCTCTGCCCTAACACCCTCAGCCTCCTTCATTTTGTCTCTAGTGTTGTCATGTTCAACCCCCCCCCCCTTCCACTCTAGTTTAAATACTAAAACACCATCGAAAAAATGCAACTCCCCCAAAAAACAAGTAACAACCCCCCCAAAAACCCAAAAACAATAAGAAAAAAAACACAAAACCCCACCAAAAAAACTCCGAAAAACAAATGACAAAAAGAAACACAAAACCCCCCAAAAAACCTAAAAAAAAAAAAAACACCAAAAAACCACAAAAAAACACCAAAAAATCAATAACAAAAAAACACACAAAAAAACCTCTGAAAAAAATAACAAAATCCCCCACAAAAAAACCCCCAAAATCAAATAACAAAAGCCACACCCAAACCCACCCAAAACAATAACAAAACTCACCAAGAAAACCCCCCCAAAAAAATCACAAAAAAGCCCTGCAAAAAACACCAAAAACAAATAACAAAAAAAAACAAAAAAAAACCACAAAAAAACCCCAAAAAGCAAAGCAAAGAAAACGCCATCAACCCCCCCAGAATCCCCCAAAATTTAAAAAAAATTTAAAAAACAAAACCACAAAAAAATCCACAAAAAAAAAATCACAAAAAAATTACAAAAAACCCACAAAAAGCAAAGAACAAAAAATCCACAATAAAATGAAAAAAAAAACAAATAACAAAACCCCCCACAAATATTTACAAAATAAAAACCCACAAAAAATCCACAAAAAAAAACAAATTACAAAATGAAAACTCACCAAAAAAGCCACAAAAAACAAATAACATGAAAAAATCACCCAAAAAAACCCCAAAAGAACAAAAAAAACCCACAACCCTCCAAAAAATCCGCAAAAAAACCCAGGAAAAAACCAAATATCAAAACAAAAACCCACCAAAAAAAAAAGGAACAAAATAAAAACCTACCAAAAAAAGTGACAAAATAAAAACCCATCAAAAAAAGCAACAAAATAAAAACCCACCAAAAAAAGGAACAAAATAAAAACCTACCAAAAAAGTAACAAAATAAAAACCCTACCCAAAAAAGGAACAAAATAAAAAACCACAAAAAAGTAACTAAATTAAAACCCACCCCAAAAAAGCAACAAAATAAAAACCCACAAAAAAGGAACAAAATAAAAACCCACCAAAAAAAGCAACAAAATAAAAACCCACAAAAAAGGAACAAAATAAAAACCCACACACAAAAAGTAACAAAATAAAAACCCACCCAAAAAAGTAACAAAATAAAAACCCACCAAAAAAGCAACAAAATAAAAACTCACCAAAAAAAGCAACAAAATAAAAACCCAGCAAAAAGGAACAAAATAAAAACCCACGAAAAAAGCAACAAAATAAAAACCCACGAAAAAAGTAACTAAATTAAAACCCACCCAAAAAAAAGTAACAAAATAAAAACCCACACAAAAAAGTAACAAAATAAAAACCCAGCAAAAAGGAACAAAATTAAAACCCACGAAAAAAGCAACAAAATAAAAACCCACAAAAAAGTAACTAAATTAAAACCCACCCAAAAAAAGCAACAAAATAAAAACCCACAAAAAAGGAACAAAATAAAAACCCACCAAAAAAAGCAACAAAATAAAAACCCACAAAAAAGGAACAAAATAAAAACCCACCAAAAAAAGCAACAAAATAAAAACCCACCAAAAAGTAATAAAATAAAAACCCACCAAAAAAAGCAACAAAACCCCACAAAAAAGTAACAAAATTAAAACCCACCAAAAAATGTATCAAAATAAAAACCTACCCAAAAAAGGAACAAAATAAAAACCCCCACAAAAAAGCAACAAAATAAAAACCCACCGGAAAAAAGCAACAAAATAAAAACTCACCAAAAAAAAGCAACAAAATAAAAACCCACCAAAAAAAGTAACAAAATAAAAACCCACCGGAAAAAAGCAACAAAATAAAAACCCACCAAAATGTAACAAAATAAAAACATACAAAAAACCCCCAACAAAATAAAAATCCACAAAAAAAAAAAACACCCAAATAAAAACCCTAATAAAAAACCGCCAAGAAAAAAAACAAAGAACAAAACAAAAACCCACCAAAAAAAAGATAATAACAAAAAACCCCCAAAACATTAAACCCCCCCAAAAAAAAGAGCAAAAAAACCCCCACAGAACTCCCCCAAACCCTAAATATCAACCTCCCCCCCCCCCCAAGAACTACCAACCGAAGCCCCCATTTTACACCTGGTGATTTCTATGCCCAGACCTAACGGAGCAGCCCTGCCCTGCCCCGCACCACTGCTGGCCGCTCGCAAACAGTTTGCTGCGCCTGCTTCCAAGGGCGGTTTGAAGCCCGCAGAATCAGCTCGCTTGCCAGCCCCGTCCCTGGGGCACTTCAAGGCAGGATTGGACGTGGCACTTGGTGCCATGGTCTAGCCTTGAGCTCTGTGGTAAAGGGTTGGACTTGATGATCTGTGAGGTCTCTTCCAACCCTGATGATACTGTGATACATCGCTGCTGCAGAGACAAGCCCGCTTAGCTCATCAGCCTTTCTTTAAGCGCCCAGGAGGAAAGGAGCGCAGATGCGGAGTCGCTTCTGGAGCGGCTCTGCAAGGAAGGGCTCAGCTCGCAGTGTTCAAAGCCAGGAGGACTTAGGAACTGCTCTCTGTTGGCACAGCGAGGCAGGCTGGAGCCCACCGCTGCCTGCGCATCAGCAGCAAGCCTCTGTCTGTGAGCTGCCCGGCATGAACACGCACAGACGCTGCAGCCTGCACAGCTTGCGGACAGCGCCGGAGAGCCGGGGACAGGGACACTGCCGCTCCACCTCCTCTCCGAGGGGAGAGGGAAAGGCTGTGCGTGCCCTGAGCTACCTGAACTTTGCCTTTACCAGCGCTTCCACAAGCTGCCAGAGAAATGTGCTCTCGGACACGTCCGTGCACATCGGTGTGACATCCAGTGGCAGGTTCGGTTAGTTTCAAGCTCTTGCTCTTACCTATGTTCCTCTGCCACATAGTACCACAAGTTCTGTCCTCCCCCCCACCTCCCAGCCCCAAGAGAGCAGCGGCTGCTTCACTGCAGTGTGCTGTGCTCAAGGCCAGAATGAGGGAGAGGGATGTGTTTTAATCAGCTTCCAGGTTAGTTACTTCTCTTTCCATCTCCTCTCATTTCATGGTCATGCACTGCTTTTATCGTCTCCCTTGCGGGGGGATGGAGGCAGCACCTGGAGCCCTCTTGTTATTGTCTCCTGCTTCTCTGCAAGAGCAGAGGTTCTGCTGGGAGATGTGAGGCACTGCCATGCTGTTCACTACACAGGATCACAGGCTCACAGGATGTTAGGGATTAGAAGGGACCCAAGGAGATCATCCAGTCCAACCCCCCTGCCAGAGCAGGACAATCCTATCTAACACAGATCACACAGGAACACATCCAGACAGGCCTTCAAAGGCTCCAGAGAAGGAGACTCCACAACCTCTCTGGGCAGCCTGTGCCAGTGCTCTGGGACCCTTACAGGAAAGAAGTTCCCCTTTGTGTTGAGGCAGAACCTCCTGTGCTGCAACTTACACCCATTGCTCCTTGTCCTGTCCCAGGGAGCAGTGAGCAGAGCCTGTCCCCTGCTCCTGGCAGCCTTCAGATACTTAGAAACATTTATCAAATCCCCTCTCAGTCTTCTCTTCTCCAGACTGAACAGCCCCAGGTCCCTCAGCCTCTCCTCATCAGCCATGCCCTCCTGTCCCCTCATCATCCTCATAGCCCTCTGCTGGGCCCTCTCCAGCAGATCCCTGTCCCTCTTCAACTGGGGAGCCCAAAACTGAACACAGAATTCAAGATGAGGTCTCAGCAGGGCAGAGTAGAGGGGGAGGAGAACCTCCCTTGATCTGCTGGACACACTCCTCCTAATACACCCCAGGATCCCATTGGCCTTCTTGGCCACAAGGGCACATTGCTGTGCCATGGGGAACTTGTTAGCCACCAGGACCCCCAGGTCCCTCTCCACAGGGCTGCTCTCCAGCAGACCACCTCCAGGCCTGTACACATCACATCCCCTTGTAACATTTCACCCAGAGATCCAGAAGCAGCAGCACATATTTCTGTGTCACAGGACACAGACCACATGGCCAAGCCGCAGTCCCCCCCCTCCCCTGCAGCAATCTGTGTTTCTCTAGGGTGCTGCTACATTTAATCTTAAAATCCAAACCCTCTCCTTAAATATTTCCCATTCCTGCAGAAGACCACAAGCAACAGCTTTCCTCTGTGTCAAGCAAACCTTTCAGGTTTTTGAGATGGTATTTTGCTTCAGAGGAGGTCTCAGATGGCTTGGAGACCTGGCTGGCAGCTTCACTGGCATGAAATGCATGAGGATCCTTCATAGATGGCATCTAAGCTCTGGCTGAGCAGGTCTTTCCTAAGGAGGTCAAACCCTTATGCTGTTTCAGAGGCTGCTGAGATGCAGCTAGCAAACTAACAAGGTCTGGGGAGCAGGGCTGGTCCCTTTCTCTCTGGGTAATGGTGGTAGGACCTGTCCACACCTTGTGGCTGAGGAGTTTTTAAGTGAAAAAGCATAAATTAAAAGGCATCTGTATTTATTTGCAGAGCTGGCTGAAGCAATATTAGGACTGTGTCTCCACAGAATTGACTAGTCATACATAAAACACATACGTTCTCCTTCTGGGATTCATTACCAGGGCTGGGGCAGACAGAGCTGAAACTGCACTTCTTGATTCCTAGGTGGAAAAGGGAGCTTTGCCTGTGGGAAAGACTTGAGAATCACTGCTGTAACAGGCTGTGATTTGATGCTAGGAAAAACTGCATCCCTTCAGTAACTGCACTCTGACCAGATTTTATGTAAGCACAACACAGAAAAAAACCTTACTCATTCTTATGTCACTGATCCACACACCTCATAATTTGCACGGGGTGAGAGGAGGAGAGGAAAATCAGCACGCTGCTGCTTGCCAGCCAAAACATAACACTGATTTCTCACTGCTCACATTTCATTGCTTTCCTACAGGGTAACAGCAGAGTATTCACCATTACACACAAAGCCACACAGAGACCCTTGCAAGTGTTTGCTGTCTCTGCTCTTCTATCTGTTATGTAAAACTAGATACCTAGGAGCAGGCAGATGTAGAGGCCCAGGCTATTTTGGCTTGCTGCATCTTAATGACCATAATGAAATGAAAGTGTGCCAGTGGCTGTGCTTGGAGACATCATCCCTCTAATTTCTGTATGGTTGTAGCACAGATGTTTTACAGATTGCTAGGTAGTGTCTCAATGCATTTTAAAGGCCAGTCTGTCTTTCTCTGCATCCTTGTGCCTCCTCTCCTCTTAGAAAGACAGCAGTCATTATCTCCTCTGCTTTTCCATCCTCCCTTCTGCCCACAAACACTTCAGAAGCATTGAGTAATTCATTCACTGCTTTCTCACAGCAGCCTTCCTGCCCACTGGGGGAGTGTACTTTTAAATAAGAGCAAAGAATGAAGAGTGCCCTTGAGGAGTTAAGGAGTCTGAATGCACAGAGTGTAGGATCCCTCAGTCAGTAGCAACACACTCCACATACCCCAACACACATAAGACCTACTGAGTCACACTTGGGCACTTGATATGCTTCCACTTTTGAAGCAATGGATGTGCTTTAATCACCCACTGGCAGTACCCAAAGGTGTGTGTGCATAAGCAGGATGAGAAGATTAATTAGTTGCTAAACCTTTCCCAGGAACCACATTACCCTCAGACTTAATGATCTCATCTGCTGGTTGCTGGCTTTGGGGTGCCTCTTAACAGATCCCAGTTCTTTTGGTCCTCTTTCCATGGGAACAGTGTTCCTCTTGTACACAGACACATAATTGTCAAGGCCAAATAGTAACATCCACTCTGTTCAACGTTATTGCTCCACAAGTATATCACCATGTTATGAAGAAGTCCCAGAACATACAAATCTGTCTCATTCCTCTTTAATGCAGCCCTGAGGGAAAGGACCTGGGGCTCTGGGGTGATGAAAAGCTCAACATGAGCCTGCAGTGTGAGTGCAGCCCAGACAGCAACTGTGTGCTGGGCTGCAGCAAGAGCAGTGTGGGCAGCAGGGCAAGGGAGGGGATTCTGCCTCTTTGCTCTGCTCTCATCAGACCATACCTGGACACCTGTGTGTAGCTCTGGAGACCCCAGCACAAGAGGGACATGGAACTATCGGAGCAAGTCCAGAGGAGGGCCACGAAGATGCTCAGAGGGCTGCAGCAGCTCTGCTATGAAGACAGCCTGCAAGAGTTTGGGCTCTGCAGTCTGGAGAAACCCCTCCCCCCCCAACTTTGGAAGTCACCCAGACTAGACTCAGCCAGCTCTGGAAATTGAATGAAGGAACTTCTTCACTTTGAGAGTAGCAGAGCTCTGAAACAGGCTGTCCAGAGAAACAGTGGAGTCCCTGTCTCAGAGTCATTCGAAACCTGTCTGGATGCCATCCTGTGAAACCTGCTCTGGCAGGGGGATTAGGCTGAATGATCCTCAGGGGTCCCTTCCAACCCCTATTATTGTGTGATTCTGTGATTTTCTCCATCTCATTCCTGACTTCTATTTCCACCCTTTCCAATCAGTTAGAAAACATCATTTCTTAGAATCACAGAATCATAGAATCAACCAGGTTGGAAGAGACCTCCAAGATCATCCAGTCCAACCTAGCACCCAGCCCTATCCAGTCAACTAGACCATGGCACTAAGTGCCTTATCCAGGCAAGCTCTCTTGTGCAAGCTCAGTCCCAACCTATGTCCTCCTAACCAAGTGCCCCCTTCATAATCAACCAGATGCAGGTGTGAAGACCACAGTTCTATTTACTACCCAGAAAACTACTTCTTTTTACAATGCCCTACATTGGCTTCGTCCAAGATCATTAACTCAACCCTTTCTCACTCTCCATTTTATCCCACTCAGAAATACTACTCAGCCCTGCCCACCAGCAATTAATCACGGCCTGAGTCCGTTCCAGGATGTATGAAAAGGCTTCTATAGATTCTGGCAGCAGAACTTGTTTGTTATTTCTGTGTAACATTCACAGACTGCAAGAGATCACCGAGGGTGTCAGTGTCACTGCCAAAATACTTCCTCCAGGTTGGCAGGAGCACAATATCACTTTTAAAATAAAGAGAAAGATAGCTCAGTTTCCCTGCCCATGCACGCAAGACCAAGAACAATGCCTTTAGAGTCGACCTCTGCAGACTGACCCACCACTTCCTAAGTGCCTGGATGAGGGCATGGAGTCAGTCATCAGCAAGTTTGCAGATGACACCAAGCTGGGGGCAGATGTGGCTGGGTTGGAGGGCAGAAGGGCTCTGCAGCAGGACCTTGACCGCCTGGACAGATGGGCAGAGTCCAAGGGGATGGCGTTCAATAGCTCCAAGTGCAGGGTGCTGCACTTTGGCCACAGCAACCCCATGCAGAGATACAGGCTGGGGTCGGAGTGGCTGGAGAGCAGCCAGACAGAGAGGGATCTGGGGGTGCTGATTGATACCCACCTGAACATGAGCCAGCAGTGTGCCCAGGTGGCCAAGAGAGCCAGTGGCATCCTGGCCTGCATCAGGAATGGTGTGGCCAGCAGGAGCAGGGAGGTCATTCTGCCCCTGTACTCTGCACTGCTTAGACCTCACCTTGAGTGCTGTGTTCAGTTCTGGGCCCCCCAGTTTAGGAGGGACATTGAGATGCTTGAGCATGTCCAGAGAAGGGCAACAAGGCTGGGGAGAGGCCTTGAGCACAGCCCTACGAGGAGAGGCTGAGGGAGCTGGGATTGGTTAGCCTGGAGAAGAGGAGGCTCAGGGGAGACCTTATTGCTGTCTACAACTACCTGAGGGGTGGTTGTGGCCAGGAGGAGGTTGCTCTCTTCTCTCAGGTGGCCAGCACCAGAACAAGAGGACACAGCCTCAGGCTGTGCCAGGGGAAATTTAGGCTGGAGGTGAGGAGAAAGTTCTTCCCTGAGAGAGTCATTGGACACTGGAATGGGCTGCCCGGGGAGGTGGTGGAGTCGCCGTCCCTGGAGCTGTTCAAGGCAGGACTGGACGTGGCACTTGGTGCCATGGTCTGGCCTTGAGCTCTGTGGTAAAGGGTTGGACTTGATGATCTGTGAGGTCTCTTCCAACCTTGGTGATACTGTGATACTGTGACCCTGAATAGAGAGAGACACTGGATTTGTAAGATCTCTCTCTAGTCCAGGACCCGGGCAGGTACAAAGCATCTAGTCAGAGGCAGAAGCTTCCCCAAGAACATATTGTAGTCTTTTGTTAAAATCCATGGGGAGGATGGGAGAGGATCTTGGTGTGAAAGTCTGTGAACTGTTGGCTGCTGGGCTGGGGAACTTGCCTGCAGTTGTTTGCATTTTCAAAGGTCTGTCCAACCCTCCCAAACAAAACTTTGTCCTGCTAGCGTTCATTCCACAGCTCTTTTCCAAGATGCAGTGCTGTGCATCTGCCTCACTCTGCTCTGTCTTGTAATGTTTCAGCACCTGAGACCAAACTTTTGTGGTTACTGACACTAAGCTAGGAGCAGGTGTTGATATGTTGGAGGGTAGGAGAGCCCTGCAGAGGGACCTGGCCAGGCTGGATGGGTGGGCAGAGGGCAAGGGGATGAGATTGAACAAGGCCAAGTGCAGGGTTCTGTGCTTTGGCCACAACAACCCCAAGCAGCACTACAGGCTGGGGACAGAGTGGCTGAGAGCAGCCACAAAGAAAGGGACCTGGGCGTGCTGGTAGAGAGTAGCTGAAGATGAGCCAGCAGTGTGCCCAGGTGGGCAGGAGAGCCAATGGCATCCTGGCCTGTGGCAGGAACAGTGTGGCCAGTAGGACAAGGGAGGTTATTCTGTCCCTGTACTCAGCACTGGTCAGATCAATTCAAGAGAGGTGCTGAGGTGCTGGAACATGTCATGAGAAGGACAAAGATGGCGAGAGGCCTGGAACACAGCCCTGTGAGGAGAGGCTGAGGGTGTGCAGCCTGCAGAAGAGGAGGCTCAGGGGTGACCTCATTGCTGTCTACAACTACCTGAAGGGAGGTTGCAGCCAGGTGGGGGTTGGTCTTTTCTGCCAGGCAACCAGCAATGGAACAAGGGGATAGAGTCTCAAGTTGTGCCAGGGGACATCTAGGCTGGATGTTAGGAGGAAGTTGTTGGCAGAGAGAGTGATTGGCATTGGAATGGGCTGCCCAGGGAGGTGGTGGAGTTGCTGTCCCTGGGGGAGTTCAAGCAAAGCCTGGCTGAGGCACTTAGTTGACAGATGTTGTCCTTCCCATTTTGCAGCTGGGGTGGATGTAAAGGATGTCTGCAGTCAGAGTACAGTGAGGAAGAGAGCCTGGGAGCTAAAACTTTTGCTTTACCAATGTCACAGAACTACTTCTTAAATCTTCTGCTGGTTGCTGCTAAATGTGGTGATTAGCTACAGCTTGAGATGCTGAGGCTCTTCTCCTTGAAAGAGGAGCAAATTAGGCCCCCATTGTGTCCAGCTGTCCTATATGCACTGAAAATGCCAGAGCAATTTTAGCTTCCATGAAGTGACACTGAAGTCTTATTAGTGCCATTCACTAAACCCTTTTCTACTACTGTCTGAGCATTAGCAAATGGCCCTCTGCACCTTAGCTCTGAATGAAGCTCAGTGCCTCTCTCTGGCAGTCTACCATCCGGTGTTTAACAAAGCCATAATTACATGAAGATACGGAAGGGGCTGATAAAGCCATCTGAGTGCTCTGCAGAGAAATGGCACCAAAATAGTGGCAGTGTTGTTTCTAATTGCAATGGATGAGCAGCCTGGCTCATTAATCCTCCCTATCAGCCTGTCTGCACCAGAATAGCCCTGATCTCAGCAAACCTGCATCTGGTGCTGGCCTTTGGGTTTTGATGTATTTGGAAAAGCCAAGCTTCCAGCACAGGCCCAAAGGGACTTCTACTTGGCTGGGCTGCCTCTCTACAGCACAGATGATCTAGGGTGTGAGAGGCTTTGCAGTGTTCAGGTGATAGAGTGAGAGGAAATGGCCGAAGGTGGTGCTAGGAGAGGTTTAAACTGGACATTAGGGAAAGATTCATTACTTCAGGGGTGGTCAGGCATTGGGAAAGGCTGCCCAGGGAGGTATTGGAGCCACCATCCCTGCAGGTGTTGAGGAAACATGTGGACATGGCACTTGGGAACACAGAATCATAGAATCAAGCAGGTTGGAAGAGACCTCCAAGATCATCCACTCCAACCTAGCACCCAGCCCTAGCCAGTCAACCAGACCATGGCACTAAGTGCCTCAGCCAGGCTTTTTCTGAACACCTCCAGGGATGGTGACTCCACCACTTCCCTGGGCAGCCCATTCCAATGCCAATCACTCTCTCTGACAACAACTTCCTCAGAACATCCAGCCTAGACCTCCCCTACCACAACTTGAGACTGTGTCTCCTTGTTCTGTTGCTGCTTGCCTGGCAGTAGAGACCAACCCCACCTGGCTACAGCCTCCTTTCAGGTAGTTGTAGACAGCAATCAGGTCCCCCTTGAGCCTCCTCTTCACCAGGCTGCACACCCCCAGCTCCCTCAGCCTCTCCTCACAGGGCTGAGCACCAGGCCCCTCTGAACAGCTTTGTCACCCTTCTCTGAACACCTTCCAGTATCTCAACATGTTAGGGGTTGGAAGGGACTTCAAGAGATTTGAGTCCAGCCCTCCTGCCTGTCACTCTCACAGTAGAGAAGTTTTTCCTTGTACTCACATGGAACCTCCTCTGCTCCAACTTGCACCCATTGCCCCTTGTCCTGTCACTGAACATCACTGAGAAGAGCCTGGCTCCATCCTCCTGACATTCACCCTTCATGTAGTTGTAAACATTAATGAGATGACCTCTCAGTCTCCTCCAGGATAAAGAGACTCAGCTCCCTCAGCCTTTCATCATAAGGAAGATGTTCCCTTCCTTCCCTGCCCTTCTGAAACTGAAAGGCCCAGGGCTGGACCTTTCAGGTGTGGCCTTATCAGGGCAGAGTAGAGGGAAGGAGAACCTCTCTGAACCTACTAACCACAGGCCTTCTAAACCACCCCAGGAGGCCTTTGGCCTCCTTGGCCACAAAGATTAACTGCTGGCTCATGATTATCCTTCTGTCTACCAAGATCCACAGGTCTCTTTTCCCTGTGCTGCTCTCCAGCAGGTCAGTCCCCAACCTGTAGTGGTCCATGAGGTTGTTCTTTCCCAGATGCAAGACTCTGTGCTTGCCCTTGTTGCATTTCATTAGATTTCTCCCCACCCAACTCTCCAGCCTGCCTAGGTCTGGCTGTCTGGTAGCACTCTGGTCAGAGAATGCTTCCATTCAGGGAATGTCAGGGAAGGCTTCCTGGTTTCTGCACTTCTTTCTGGTAAGGCAGACATTTATGTGCTGAAATATGGGCTTAACCCTCACCTCCAGCATTCTGACCTGCAAGACAAGGGGAGGGAATGGCTTATGTCTTGGGGTTTAGTGCTCCTCACAGAGAGCACAGACGGGAGGAATTAGGTTGGGTGTCCTCAAAGAGGACTTATAGCCTGAGGAGCAAATGCTGGGGCATTTCTCACTTGAAGGGCCCTCAGTGTTCTCAGCATCATCAGGGTTGGAAGAGACCTCACAGATCATCAAGTCCAACCCTTTACCACAGAGCTCAAGGCCAGACCATGGCACCAAGTGCCACGTCCAGTCCTGCCTTGAACAGCTCCAGGGACGGCGACTCCACCACCTCCCCGGGCAGCCCATTCCAGTGTCCAATGACTCTCTCAGGGAAGAACTTTCTCCTCACCTCCAGCCTAAATTTCCTCTGGTGCAGCCTGAGGCTGTGTCCTCTTGTTCTGGTGCTGGCCACCTGAGAGAAGAGAGCAACCTCCCCCTGGCCACAACCACCCCTCAGGTAGTTGTAGACAGCAATAAGGTCTCCCCTGAGCCTCCTCTTCTCCAGGCTAACCAATCCCAGCTCCCTCAGCCTCTCCTCGTAGGGCTGTGCTCAAGGCCTCTCCCCAGCCTCGTTGCCCTTCTCTGGACACGCTCAAGCATCTCAATGTCCCTCCTAAACTGGGGGGCCCAGAACTGAACACAGGACTCAAGGTGTGGTCTAAGCAGTGCAGAGTACAGGGGCAGAATGACCTCCCTGCTCCTGCTGGCCACACCATTCCTGATGCAAGCCAGGATGCCACTGGCTCTCTTGGCCACCTGGGCACACTGCTGGCTCATGTTCAGGCAGGTATCAATCAGCACCCCCAGATCCCTCTCTGTCTGGCTGCTCTCCAGCCACTCCGACCCCAGCCTGTATCTCTGCATGGGGTTGTTGTAGCCAAAGTGCAGCACCCTGCTGTCACTGAAATAAACCCAGCCCTAGGCAGGAGCTCACAGGCTCTGTGCTGGCTCTGCCAAACTCACGTCGCAACCCCATGCCGCACAGAACAGATGGGCAGCTCACGGTGAAGGATTTAAACCAGGCTGGCTCCAGCCCAGTTTGACAGGCACTCAGACAGCTTCCGAGGCAAAGGTCCATAGCTCTACATGCTGCAGGATACTGGCTCCACAAAGACAGAAAGAGAAGGGCAGCTACAGAGTCACCAGTGGGATTTCTGGCTTCAAACTGCGTACATTCCGCTACAGCTCACTGTGCACCTGACAGGCCCTCCTCACCCTGAGCAGCACCAACCAGAGACTGGCATGTCACTCAGCAGGTGACTGCAAGATGCAATTCTGTCATCCCAGCAATGTCCTTTGTTTCCAGTAACAAGCTGGTTTCAAGCTTGCAAGTAGGAATTGGTACAAGAGGTGATCTCAGGCTCTAAGCCTCACTAGGAGAGATGCTGCCTCAATAATACCCAAATCAGACCAGCAGCCCAGAGTGATTGCAAATATCCCACCCACTGCAGTACACCTTCAGAATGACTGGCTGTAAATCACTTTTCTCTAGTCTGAGGAATGACAGCACTGGAAAATATGCAGAAGACAGCTAAAGCAAGAGAATAGAAGAGATTGCTCCTTCACCTGATGCTTTACTGGGACAATGTGCCTGGAGAAATTAAGTCAGGCTTGATGTTGCTTTGAGCAACCTGATCAGTTGGAGGTCTCCCTGCTTACTTCAGGGAGGTTGGACTGGATGAACTCTAGAGGTCCCTTCCAAAACAATGCATTCTAGAAACCTAGGACCGAAGCCCACACAGACAGCAGACCCCCAAGTAAGCCCACACAGACAGCAGACCCCCAAGTAAGCCCACACAGACAGCAGACCCCCAAGTAAGCCCACACAGACAGCAGACCCCCAAGTAAGCCCACACAGACAGCAGACCCCCAAGTAAGCCCACACAGACAGCAGACCCCCAAGTAAGCCCACACAGACAGCAGACCCCCAAGTAAGTCCACACAGACAGCAGGACCCCCAAGTAAGTCCACACAGACAGCAGGACCCCCAAGTACGCCCACACAGACAGCAGGACCCCCAAGTACGCCCACACAGACAGCAGGACCCCCAAGTACGCCCACACAGACAGCAGGACCCCCAAGTACGCCCACACAGACAGCAGGACCCCCAAGTACGCCCACACAGACAGCAGGACCCCCAAGTACGCCCACACAGACAGCAGGACCCCCAAGTACGCCCACACAGACAGCAGGACCCCCAAGTAAGCCCACACAGACAGCAGGACCCCCAGTAAGCCCACACAGACAGCAGGACCCCCAAGTAAGCCCACACAGACAGCAGGACCCCCAAGTAAGCCCACACAGACAGCAGGACCCCCAGTACGCCCACACAGACAGCAGGACCCCCAAGTAAGCCCACACAGACAGCAGGACCCCCAAGTAAGCCCACACAGACAGCAGGACCCCCAGTACGCCCACACAGACAGCAGGACCCCCAAGTAAGCCCACACAGACAGCAGACCCCCAAGTAAGCCCACACAGACAGCAGACCCCCAAGTAAGCCCACACAGACAGCAGACCCCCAAGTAAGCCCACACAGACAGCAGGACCCCCAAGTAAGCCCACACAGACAGCAGACCCCCAAGTAAGTCCACACAGACAGCAGACCCCCAAGTAAGTCCACACAGACAGCAGGACCCCCAAGTAAGCCCACACAGACAGCAGGACCCCCAAGTAAGTCCACACAGACAGCAGGACCCCAAGTAAGTCCACACAGACAGCAGACCCCCAAGTAAGTCCACACAGACAGCAGACCCGAAGTCAGCAGCTCAGCAAAAGCAGCGTCTGATTGAGCAGAGAGGTTAAGATTGCACCCAGCACTGGGAGGATGCAAGACCTAGGACTGCTCCTGGGAACATGGTACATCTTGAGCCACCTCACTTCACTGGCAGCAGCAGCATACACTGCCAGGAAACCAAGGACCCTAATTATCAGATACTGTTGTCAGGCTGTGCTCAAACTATGTGAAACCTGATCCTCTGTTAGCTCCCCTGTGGTACCTGCAGGAGCAGCAGGCAAACGTGCCACAAGAAAGCAATCTTTAACAAGACATCCATCAACCACTTGTTATCTCTTCCTGATCAACTTCATCAAGAGATAGCACGCTTTATTTTTGTCCTCCTTACTGAAACAGCACCTTCGGCTCCTAGGAGACCTTCCTACTGCTAGTCCTGCACGTTCTGGGAGCCTGCTCCACCACAGCTGAGCAGGCCCCAAGGCAAAAAACCACTCCTAGTTTGTTCAGCACTTTCCCACACCCCTTGTGTCCCCTATCTCAGTCTCATCAGCCCCTGCCTGCCTTTGAACAAGCCTTCCTACAAGGAGCCCTTGGCAGATCGTGTGACCAGAAGGTAACGCAACTCCTCCTACGCGGTGGCTTCATCTTGAAAGTCTCCTAGCCTATATCTGTCAAGTGGGTAGGAGAAGGACCTTTTATTCATCTTTCCCCAGAGAAACGTTAGAACAACATGGGTGGAAGGTAAAGCATTAGGAAGCCTCAGAAAATCAACTGCCAAGACAGAAAGGGGATCCAGTTCGGTCCTCAGTGCGAGGCAGAAGAATGAAGCACACAAGACACTTAGCATGGTTAAGTTAAACACTCTCTGGCCTCTAAAAGTATAACCTTAAAGATGAGGATAGCTTGCAAGAGCAATGAATTAAACAGGGATTTACAGCAGGTCTCACCACTCACACACCAACAGCTCATTGGGGAACCTTCCCAGTTTGTACAGAGAAAGTGGATTCACAACCAGAAGCAGCACTGCCTCCAAATGCCTTGCCTGGCTTTGCAAAGCCAGATTTCAGAGACTTGCTCCCAAGACCTGAATCCTAAGGGCATTGCTCTCAGAAACAAGCACTCAGAGGGTCTATCTCAAGCTCCTAAAGAGGAAAATGGAAAGCAAGTTATGAGAGAATCAGTTTTCCAGGGCAGTGCCTATTTTGGCACACCTCACACACAAGTATGCAATGCTGAGCAGGGAAAAGCAGGTCCTGTCCTCACTGATGCCCACACACACACAAAAGCTGTCTCATTATTTTGGATTTGTATTTTGGTTTGCTTGTAGCCTGTCTCAGAGAGGCTGTAAATCATAGAATAAACCAGGTTGGAAGAGACCTCCAAGATCAGCCAGGCCAACCTAGCACCCAGCCCTAGCCAGTCAACCAGACCATGGCACTAAGTGCCCCAGCCAGGCTTTGCTTGAACACCTCCAGGGATGGCGACTCCACCACCTCCCTGGGCAGCCCATTCCATTGGCAAATCACTCTCTCTGGGAAGAACTATGTTCCACAAGAGATTGTTGAGCCTGCAAAAAATGGGCCAGAAACCTAAAGTCAGAAAGAAACCTTTCTGGAGATTCCTGTATCTTCTCATACTGGCCCACAGTTGTGTCCCCTATTCCTTGCTCCCTCCTCAAAATGAAGGCAAATCTCCTCCTCCTTTATTTCTTCTCTTCTGGCTAGGAGTGTGGTGCTCAGAGGCTCTCTACTAATATGTAGGCACATGTCTGCAGTGCACTGTGCTAGGAACCAAAAATGAAGGCATCTCCAACAGGTGCACACAGACAGGACTCACAGCTGGGCTAACACTCTACAAACACTAATTGGATTTCTCCTGTCCCCAGATGACAAATGATTATCTGCTGGCTTCAACACATTCTGCCTGACCAAAAAAAATATTTAAAAGTTAGCATTCCCCACCCCCCCCAAAGTCTGTCCCCTCTTGAAGTGGTTTCAGGTTGCTATATCCCAGCACTGCCTTCGGTGGGTCATTAACAGCTGAAGGCTGTTTGATCATCAGTGAGACTCACACAGACCGAGAGCTGAGCACAGAGAAACCAAATGAGATTCAGCAAGGACAAGTGCAGAGTTCTGCACCTGGGGAGGAATAATAAACTGCAGCAGTACAGGCTGGGAGGTGATCTGCTGGAGAGCAGCCCTGTGGAGAGGGAGCTGGGGGTGCTGGTGGCTAACAAGTTCCCCATGGCACAGCAATGTGCCCTTGTGGCCAAGAAGGCCAATGGGATCCTGGGGTGTATTAGGAGGAGTGTGTCCAGCAGATCAAGGGAGGTTCTCCTCCCCCTCTGCTCTGCCCTGCTGAGAACTCATCTTGAGTACTGTGTTCAGCTTTGGGCTCCCCAGTTGAAGAGGGACAGGGATCTGCTGGAGAGGGTACAGCAGAGGGCTACGAGGATGATGAGGGGACTGGAGCACTGCCTAACAAGTAGAGGCTGAGGGACCTGGGGCTGTTTAGTCTGGGAAAGACTGAGAGAGGATTTAATAAATGTCTATAAATATCTGAGGGCTGGTCGGGAGAGGGGAGAACAGGCTTTGCTCACTGCTCCTTGGGACAGGACAAGGAGCAATGGGTGTAAGTTGCAGCACAGGAGGGTCTGCCTCAACACAAGGGGGAACTTCTTTCCTGTAAGGGTCCCAGAGCACTGGCACAGGCTGCCCAGAGAGGTTGTGGGGTCTCCTTCTCTGGAGACTTTCAAGGCCTGTCTGGATGTGTTCCTGTGTGACCTGAGCTAGATCGTATGGTGCTGCTCCAGCAGGGAGGGTGGATTCGATCCTTTTGGGTCCCTTCCAACCCTTGCCATCCTGTGATAACCCTCCTGAGCTCCCCTCCTACAGCCCAGTGCCAGACCCTTCTAAAGGAAAGCATCTACACAAAGGACATTTGTTCCAGTCCATCTCTTGTACTGATAGACCCACAGCAAACTCCACTCACAACCTAGCATTCCTTGGCCCCATCATTTCCAAGTCCATCACAGCAGAGAGCAAAATCAGGCACTCACTCTCCCCAGTAACCACAGCAGAGGCTGAGGGGGTTCCTTTAGCAGGAAGCAAACCCTCAAACTCCACATTCATGCATGCAGCAGCACAGCTCAGCCCCACCAAGACAAAAGCACTGGGACTCTCTGCAGCCACTAACTCACCAACGGCTGCCCCTCAGCTAAAACAAATACCAAATGCAAGAACTTACGAGGCTGAGACTTTGATCTTGAGGCAAGCTTGCAGACAGCAGCTGAGGCTGAACCAGAGAAGATTCCATCAGTCACATCAGCACGGCAGGCTCTTCCTTCCACTTGAGACATTTGCATCAGGCCATGTAGCACAGGAACAAGAAAACAGTAGTAGCAGGGAAGACCAATTTTGAACTAAGTCCTCCTTCCCCTCATGCTCAGGAGAGCATTCCAGGCTGAATAACCTGTCTCCTTGGCAGAGCACTGTGACACAGTGCTTGCAACCACGAAACACAGGCTGCAATGACCAACTTTCCAGCCAGCCCTGAGCTCTGCTGCACCTGGGTTTACCTCCCTGGCAAGAAACAAAGAGGTTTAATAAGCCCCTCCTCGCCATCAAACAACCTGCACCTGCAGGTCATGAAGAACAGCTGGACAAGATTGAGCCTAAACAAAAGAGAAGGGGGGATGGAAGGAAAGACAGAGACCATTTTTGGTAAGGCACCTCCTTGTTTTTAGGGCAAGAAGGCTTCCAGCCAGCAAACAGTAACTTCTCTATCCAGTCATCACAGTCTGAGTTTTGCCACCTAGGCAACACTCACTGCCAAAGGCATCTCAGCAAAAGGACCAATACAGATCAAAGAAAAGAATTAAAAATAATAATTAAAAAAAATCACTTCCAGTAGAAAAATAATTTAATAAAGGGATGAGAGTCAAGAAAATATCTGTATAGTAACAACATTTTAAGTAAAATGTCCACAAAAATATACAAGTCTAAGGTGATTATACATAAGTTTTCTGACAGGTCCTGTTTTAGCCTTGGTTCAGTCCACCTAGGTTTTCCTCTAGGATAAAAAAAACCTTCCCTGCTATCAGACTTTTTGGGATATATCAGTTTGCACGACAGAATCACACAAGAAGTGCTTCCCAACTCATTTTAGGCTCATACAAATAAACTTTAGAGTCAGTCACAGCCTGGAAGAGATCAGGTTATACCACAGCATTAAAAACAAAGAGGAAATATAAAGCAAGCAAGCAGAAGTCAGCCACCCTAAGGGACACTGCCAAGCAGAAACATCAGCCCTACAAAACACACCACACTTAACACTGACACAGCTGGAAGGGGATGAAGATGGGCAAGACAGGGGGAAATCCCAGAAGGAGGACTCCTAGGGACTGTGGAGCTGTGAAAAGCACACACAGGACCAACACATTTCTAGAAACCGGACAGCTTTGTCAGACAGAAAAAGCTAATTGCAGGAAGATGAGAAGGAATCAGTGGAGAATGTTTATTTCTTATTTTTTTCCAAATGCCTACTGAGCTGTAGAAATGACAGGTCTGTCCCAAAGAGCCCTTGCTAACTCAGCTAGATAGCTCCAAACCCAATCCGCTTCGGAGGGGAGAGAAATCCGGTTACAGAAATCGAAGGATGCAAAAGTACAGTAGAAAAAGAAAGAAAACATTCCACCAGCAGAGGACAGGAAGGAAAACACTCGAGAGGAGATGCAAAAGAAGTGACACCAGTTTCATCAGTGGGGGGAGGAAAGAGATATACACTGCTAACAAAACCAAATGCAAACCAAAAAGTACAGAACAGAAAAAAACAAAAGCCCAACCCAGGGAAAGGCAACGGAGCATTTGCTAAAGAAATGAAAGGACACAACATTGCCCCAAAGATTTTTCTGGTTTATGATCATCTTTTTCTTCCTCTGTACAGAGACTACTGAAGCACACAAATATTTTCTGTAAAAAAAAAAAAAAAAGAAAAACAAACCTTTAAATAAATTTTGCTCATTCTTGGGTTTGTTGGGGTGGTTTCTTTTGTACATTCTGATATACATATGGAACAAGGTTTATGGCACTGTAACCAGGACCAAAAAAATCATCTAAAGAGGAACGAAATAATTGCTCTCATCCTTCCTGAACCAAGCTGGCTGCTGTTGCACTATTAGACTCTAAAAATTATTATCTTCTTATTAATGGGCAGCCAACTCTACAACTGAACACTCAAAACAAACCCCAACTTATTATTGCACAAGAAGCCAGTGAAGGCATATGGCATAGAATGATCAAAGTCCCTTTACTGTTAAAATCTTAACGCCCCGAAATAGAAAAATAGAACTGGAACATGAAACACGCCAAAGAAACTTCTCCTCCTCTTCCCCCTCCCCCCAAAATCTTGTTTAGTTCGAGTCAGGAGTGTGAAAAAAAAAAGTGCCTTGCAGACTTTTTAAGCTGCTCTGATTTCCTCTGCATCGGTGAGCGTTAACTAGGTTATCTTCAGCAAAGCCTTTGCAGAACGAAGGCCCTTCTGTTTCAGGGAGTTTTGGCTGCTTGGATTTCATTTTCAACTTAGGTTTCTTCAGTCTATGAACCTGCACAGACTACTTAGCCATAAATTCTACAAGTAGCTGGAAAGGAGGGGAAAAATAAGCATAAGGGGAAAAAAAAAAGAGGCCAATATTTCTTCTTCTTCTTCTCCTTTTGATCTTTAAAAGTAGTCCTTTTCGCTCTGAAGCCTCCCTGCTCTGCCAGCGTCTGGGGAGGAAATAGCCAACAGCATCCCGAACACAGCCAAAGTTCTCCAAGCTTTTAAAAACCTTTCCTTACAAAAAAAACCAAAAAGGATTTTATTCACAAAAGGTTTGTCACAAAACCCTCCTCGAAAGCTAAAAAAAAAGCCAAAAGAAAACCCCACGACCCACCCATTGCTGCCCCAAATCAGCTTAACCCTTCCACGACCGTCTCTCGGCAGCTTCGCCCATCACACGACAGTCTCCACGCCGATCAGCTTTGGTGTGAGGATTCGTGGGGTGACGCCGTTGTTTAGGTCTTCTTCGAACTCCAACAACTGCCCCATAAAGTTAAGGTTAGGGGAAATGATTGGTCGTTTGCCTTTGACAAATTTGTAGGCATCTGTCATGGTCATGCGCGTGTGCTTCATTAAGTACGCGATAACGATGGTGGCAGATCGCGACACCCCAGCCTGGCAGTGGATGAGGAGACCTTTTCCACACTGGTGAGCTTCCTCTGGAAAGAAGACAGACAGATGAAAGTAAGACTTTTGTCAGTCTCTAAATCACACACACAGAAAAAAAAAAAATCAGGCCACATCTTGAGTGCTGTGTCCAGTTTTGGGCCCCTCAATTCAAGAGAGATGTTGAGGTGCTGGAACGAGTCAAGAGAAGGGCAACGAAGCTGGTGAGGGGCCTGGAGCACAAACCCTATGAGGAGAGGCTGAGGGAGCTGGGGGTGTGCAGCCTGCAGAAGAGGAGGCTCAGGGCAGACCTCATTGCTGTCTACAACTACCTGAAGGGAGGCTGTAGCCAGGTGGGGTTGGTCTCTTCTCCCAGGCAACCATCAATAGAACAAAGGGACACAGTCTCAAGTTGTGCCAGAGGAGGTCTAGGCTGGATGTTAGGAGGAAGTTGTTGGCAGAGACAGTGACTGGCATTGGAATGGGCTGCCCAGGGAGGTGGAGTCACCGTGCCTGGAGGTGTTGAAGCAAAGCCTGGCTGAAGCAATTAGTGCCATGGTCTAGTTGACTGGCTAGGGCTGGGGAATATGTTGGACTGGATGATCTTGGAGGTCTCTTCCAACCTGGTTGATTCTATGATTCTAAGAGTAGCAATGTAGAAGGCCTCTTTATTTCATTAAAGCACAGCAGTCGCTTCCCTTTCGTAGAATCAGAGAATTGCTTTGGTTGGAAAAAGATCTCCAAGACTATCAAGTCCAACCATAGTCTCTACAGCTAACTGAAAGCAGGTTGCAGTGAAGTGGGTGTTGGCCTCTTCCCCTTTCAGTAGCTATTTGGGAGAGGAAATGATCTCAAGTTGCACCAGAAGGAGGTTTAGATTGGATATCTTAGAAAAACTTTCTTTCCTGAAAGAGTGGTCAGGCATTGGAACAGACTGCCCAAAGAAATGATGGAGTCACCATCCCTGGAGGTGTTACACAACATAGACAGGGCACATGGCTTAGTGGGCAGAGTGGTGATGGGATTTAATCTTAAAGAGGTCTATTTCAACCTTAATGACACCATAATTCTGTCTCTTAAGGATTTGAGCAAGGTACTGCATGCTGCTGAAAGCTGCCTCTCCATAGCTTCCCTGCAAGCAGTGGGCAAAGGATGAGGAGGGCAAGGAGGCACACAAAAGACACACTCAAAATTACACATTCACTTTCTACCAGGATATGTCACTTAGAGGGATGCAACCTGGAAGCAATTTAAGTATGACAGAGCCACTGGAACCACTTGCTAACAGGACATGAAAAAGTCACTACCACACCATCTTCACCTCCCACAGCCTGCTTTTAAAACAGGAGATAAAACTTTGGAGATGTGACATTTTAACCTATTTCTTTTAGTTTAATCTACAGGAGAGTGAATTTAATTTGCAAGTTTGGGCATGAATCCAACCCCACCAAGAGTATGGTTCATCCTACCCCACATGTTCAACCTCTATAGTGAAAGCATAAATGAAACCAGCTTCCCTGTAGACACTTTCAGCCTGTTAGTCCTTCCAAAAGCTGAACCTCTCTAGCTCGTTTGGACACACTTTTCCAGAGAGTTTATGATGATTTCACTTCCTATGGCTTTAACCTTAGCTAAAGCTAGGTTGGGTTGTGGTTTTCTTCCAGGATATACTTAAAGAAACACAGGGCAATGATTGGCTATTTAAACATGCCCAAATCTTCTGAAATGCAATTTAAAGCTTACCCCAAGGAAGGGAAAGCTCAGACTAGTTACTTCCCCAGCTGCCTAAATTTGCTACGGAGAAACTACTCTCAATGGAGAAATATTTGTCTATTAAAGACAAACCCTCAAGCTGTAATTATTAAAAAGGAAAATAAAATGGAGCCTGAAATATTTTCTAAGCCTTTTCAGAGCAAGGCTATTTCTCCTGCCCCTGGTAAGCCAAACACTATCTTTTAGTGGTTTGGAGAGCTCTAATCCTGCATTTCATTGGGATGCTGGGAGCAGAAATCTCCCTCCCACTCCTAAAGGGCCTCAGCAGACCTCTGCAGTTTCTCCACCTAAATTCAAAATTTAAGGTTTTATTGATTTTTTTGATCCAGTTTTATTTCTCAGAGAGCCAAAGGGAGGTTACCTCCCACCCCTGACCTCAGAGAGAGGTTCTCTTAACTCAAAAAGGGAAGTTCAACTTCCCATGCACAAAGCAATCAGCAGTCTGGGGAGCTACCAGTAGAGCTGCAGTTGGCTTAGCAACACTAGAGAAAGTTTGGGTTTAAGTAGAGATCCTTTGGTTCTCCACAATGCAGAGAGGCTCACAGAAGTTGGTCTCATAGGTAAGATTCAAGCTTTAGTACAGTACCTTCATTTGAACTGTGGTGTAAGCAACCATTTGCCTGCTCACCTTCACTGGAGCAGCAGCATCAGCACAGTGCCCCACTGCCAGTTGAAACACAGCTCTGGCCCACGCATACAGCAAGGACAGATGGGCTCAGAAGAATATGCTGAGCTTTGACCTCCTGCCCTAGGACCAAGTTCCATGACTGGAGCCCAATCCTTGATGAGCCTGAGAGCACCTCCACAGAGCTAGCACAAGACAGGTTGAGTTTCAGAAGCAGTGAACTCACATCTCAAAAGGTCATAAATAGCAATAGTTTGAGGGCAGAGATGAAGGTAGTTCTGCATCCTACCACAGCATGGGGTCAGTTAGGGACCTAAGCTGTAACACAGCACAAAAGGACACCTCCTGGTGAAAGGCCTGGAACACAAACCCTATGAGAAGAGGCTGAGGGAGCTGGGGGTGTTTAGCCTAGAGAAGAGGAGGCTCAGGGGGAACCACATTGCTCTCTACAACTACCTGAAGGGAGTTTGTAGCCAGCTGGGGTTGGTCTCTTCTACCAGGCAACCAGCAATAGAACAAGGGGACACAGTCTCAAGTTGTGCCAGGGGAGGCCTAGGCTGGATGTTAGGAGGAAGTTCTTCCCAGAGAGAGTGACTGGCATTGGAATGGGCTGCCCAGGGAGGTGGTGGAGTCACCATCCCTGGAGGTGTTCAAGAAAAGCCTGGCTGAGGCACTTAGTGCCATAGTCTGGTTGACTGGCCAGGGCTGGGTGCTAGGTTGGACTGGCTGATCTTGGAGGTCTCTTCCAACCTGGTTGATTCTATGATTCCTTTGACCACTCCTCCACTATAGGGCCTGAAGTATTAGCAGAGATTAGCCCAGCCTCAGAAGAAGTAAATAAAGTTACATGGCAGTGGTTCCTCCCAGCATAATTCACAAAACCACTTCGGACATGTTCTGCTGCTGCAGAATCACAAGTGGACACTCACCATGCTGCAAAAGCTGTGCCCACAAAGACATACAAAAGAACAAGGGAAGGTCCTCAGAAGCTTTCAGGGTCACATACTGATATCCTTACTGGCCAGCCTGGCTTAAAGAGGCCACCTTGCTTTAGCCTAGATGACCCACCAGAGCTGAAGACACTCCTAGATTTGGTTGATGGCTGCACTGTTTAGATCATAGCAAGGTGACATTGCTGGGTCATTTCTTTAGCAACCTCCTCAGCATGCTGCATGTCTGTGGTGATCTCTCTCACACAGCCTACAAGGTTTAGAGCCTTATTAATACAAGCTTTCATCACAACCCACTCATCCATGCATGCACTCTGAAGTTATAAATCTAATGGCAGAGCAAGCAAACAGGGAAGGTTTGTCAGTTTTCTCATGGAATTAAGTCAGGAAAGCCTCAGCCACTGTTAAGAACAGTTACTATGAAAAGTTGGCTGCAAACCACTGTGGAAACTAGGAATACAAGTGCATCAAGAAAAAAGGGCTGACAAAAGTCTTCAGATTTCTGGGGTTTCCCAAAATTTGGAAGCTTGGAGGTAGGCACTGCTATCAGTGGATAAAAACTGTGTCCCCAGGTCACTCAGCTACAGACAAGAGAGATGAGGAGGAGCAGAAACATGAGGTGCTCAGCCTCAGGTGCTCAGCAGTCAGGAAGAAAGGGACCTGAGGGTACTGGTAGAGAGTAGCTGAAGATGAGCCAGCAGTGTGCCCAGGTGGCCAGGAGAGCCAATGGCATCCTGGACTGCATCAGGAGCAGTGTGGCCAGTAGGACAAGGGAGGTTCTTCTTCCCCTGTACTCAGCACTGGTCAGGCCACAGCTTGAGTGCTGTGTCCAGTTCTGGGCCCCTCATTTCAAGAGAGATGTTGAGGTGCTGGAATGTGTTCAGAGAGGGGTGACAAAGCTGGTGAGGGGCCTGGAACACAAAGCCTATGAGGAGAGGCTGAGGGAGCTGGGGGTGTGCAGCCCGGAGGAGGCTCAGGGGCAGACCTCATTGCTGTCTACAACCACCTGAAGGGAGGTTGTAGCCAGGTGGGGTTGGTCTCTTCTTCCAAACAACCAGCAACAGAAGAAGGGGACACAGTCTCAAGCTGTGCCAGGGGAAGTACAGGCTGGATGTTAGGAGGAAGTTGTTGGCAGAGAGAGTGATTGGCATTGGAATGGGCTGCCCAGGGAGGTGGTGGAGTCACCATCCCTGGAGGTGTTGAAGCAAAGCCTGGCTGAGGCACTTAGTGCCATGGTGTAGTTGACTGGCTAGGGCTGGGTGCTAGGTTGGACTGGATGATCTTGGAGATCTCTTCCAACCTGGTTGATTCTATGATTCTTTCTGACAACCCAAAAGTCAATGTGGCTTTCTGCAGCCTTTAGGGCAGCTAGCGAAGCACAGCAGCCACTCTAGCCTCTTACAACAGGTAGAAACACACAGGAGCATTTCCAGCCAAGGGTAATTACCAATGAACTCAAAAGCCTCTTCAAAATACTGCCTGAGATTCTGCTTGTTGCTGTCAGTGGCGGGGAGCCGCTTGTAGTTGAACATGCCTTTCTCGTAGTGGTAGAGGGGCAGGTGGGTGGTCACGTTGATGACGTAGCCGATGTTCATCCTCTGCATCTTCTCCAAGTCCTGAGCATCGTGCTCGTTTCCGAGGAAGAGGAAGGGCAGGATGGGGGTGAGCTCAGCGTTCTCGATGTCTGGTGTGGTGGGGATGGACTGAGGTAGCGTGGGGGGCACGGCGGATGCGCCGCCCCCTCCTCCCCCCTCTGGGCATTCTTGCAGCTGGAGGGAGTTGTCGCAGAGGTTTTCATGGTTCTGCTTGAAACCGCTGAGTCCTCCTGGAAAATAAAGACCAAGCAGATGCTTTGGTTAGGGATCCTGAGGTGGGGGATGCTTTGGAGCAACCCTGCTTTAGAGCACATGCTGAGGTTGCCAGGACTGGACCTGGCTCTAATCATAGAATCAGCCAGGTTGGAAGAGACCTCCAAGATCATCCAGTCCAACCTAGCACCCAGCCCTAACCAATCAACCAGACCATGGCACTGAGTGCCTCAGCCAGTCTTTTCTTGAAGACCCCCAGGGACGGTGCCTCCACCACCTCCCTGGGCAGTCCATTCCAATGCCAATCACTCTCTCTGTGAAGAACTTCTTCCTAATATCCAGCCTATACCTACCCTGGCACAACTTGAGACTGTGTCCCCTTGTTCTATTGCTGGTTGCCTGGGAGAAGAGGCCACCCCCCACCTGGCTACAATGCCCCTTCAGGTAGTATGTCCCCACCGCCTCTGTCAGAGACCAATGCTGGGCAGGGCAACCAACAGCAAAGGTGGCATGAATCAGCAGCGCACGCTGGTTTCCCCTCCACAAAGCTGACCCTGCCAAGGAACAAACACACCTCTGTGCAACATCTGTGTGCCAGAGCTGCTCTATCTACAAGACCATAGAAGGAGGAAAAGTCGGGAGGGTAAAGACAAAAGGCCTTTTCCCAGGAAGGAAAACACCACCAAAACGATGAGCAGCACTAAAGCAAAGCAGTGAGCCAGCTGGCACAGTATTTTAGCTTTACCAGGCTACAGCAGATTTGCCCACCAGGAGCATCCAAGCAGGACATGCCCCCATCCAACGCCCCTGCGGAGGGGCGAGTGACCTCACTGCTCTGCTCCAGGAAAGGGTTTGTACACATTTGAGCACTCCAACAAAAGAACACCTCTCCTTGTAACCTAACAGCCACTGAGGTGCTCACTTGTGTGGCAAACAGCTCTCCTTTTTCTGCCCCAGTCGTCCAAAAATATCTAGCAAGTTATTTTTAGGCTATAAATATGGATTGGGAAACGTATCTGGGGGTGGGGGGGAGGAGAAGAGAAGTCACTTTTTTCAGCTGGTGTGTCCCTTGGCTCTCTTGCACATCTTGATGGCTTTTTCATGCAGCACTTTCTCCCTTCTTAATTTTTCCTTCCACACAAGGGGGCAGTTCCACAGAACTGAGGCCAGCAAACCAGACCTCCTTTCTACACCTCATTCAGCAATTACATCAGCCCCAGGCTCCCCACCTGCCTGGTTTCCATAGCGATTACACAAAGCACACAATGACATCAGCTGGCATGACATCAGCTCTTTGAGCACAAACAATACAAGAAGAACGACTTTGTGTAAGGCTTTTGGTAGGAGGCAGCAGCATTCCTGGGAGCCGCTGATGTAATGCTAACAGGTGGCTCCTCCAAAAGGCAGAAAGAGGGGAGAAATGCAACCACATATCCCCCCTGCTTTGACCACAAAAGCACATGGTGATGTCCTACCAGGAGATTTGAAGTCATGTACCACACTGAGTTGGGTCAGTGTTCAGACTCTGCTGTGCTTCAATGCAAGCCAAAAGAAAACCACCAAAAAAACCCAACACCTAAACAAAATACAGCCCAGGAGAAGGGAGAGATACACTGAAGTTGCTAGAAGGAGCTACGCTAGACAAAGTAAAACCTGAATGTCACCATCCCAATAACGGTATTTAAATAACTAAAGGAAGAAAATAAAAGGGAAAAAAGTGGATTTGTTTGGTTTTTTTTTCAAGCTTTTACAGTTATTTAAGTGAAGGAAGAGTGTAAACCAAAGCAAAACACACTGCCACATGGGCTCTGGATCAGGCATGGCAAAGGACTTTGATGCCTCTGCTTTGAGTGCTGAAACTCCAAATGTCCACATACCTGTACGTGGGGTGGGACAAACTCAGGGACCAGATCATAGAATCAACCAGGTTGGAAGAGACCTCCAAGATCATCCACTCCAACCTATCCCCCAGCTCTAGCCAGTCAACCAGACCATGGCACTAAGTGTCTCATCCAGTCTTTGCTTGAACACCTCCAGGGATGGTGACTCCACCACCTCCCTGGGCAGCCCATTCCAATGCCAATCACTCTCTCTGACAACAACTTCCTCATAACATCCAGCCCAGACCTCCCCCGGCACAACTGGAGACTGTGTCCCCTTGTTCTGTTGCTGCTTGCCTGGCAGAAGAGGCCGACCCCCACCTGGCTACAAGTTGAGCACAAGCCACCCAGACTAGGTTACAACCCTCTTTTTAACATCCAGACCTCTGTGCCCCACACACTGCTACTAATTTACTTTCCTTTCCTACAAATCCTTGAATTGCCATAAAATTCTGAAATTCCATGGCCTGAAATTGTGCCAGGGGAGGTTTAGGCTGGATAGTAAGAAATAAATTGTTTACTGAAAGAGTGGTCAGGCATTGGAACAGGCTGACCAGGGAAGAGTTTGAGAAAGTTGCGGATCATAGAATCAGGGTTGGAAGGGATCAGAAAGATCATCTAGTTCCGACCCCCCCTGCCATGGGCAAGGACACCCTACCCTAGAGCAGGCTGGCCACAGCCTCATCCAGCCTGGCCTTAAACACCTCCAGGGACAGGGCCTCAATCACCTCCCTGGGAACTCATTCCAGCCTCTCACCACTCTCCTAGAATCACAGAATCAAGCAGGTTGGAAGAGACCTCCAAGCTCATCCAGTCCAACCTAGCACCCAGCCCTAGCCAGTCAACCAGACCATGGCACTAAGTGCCTCAGCCAGGCTTTGCTTCAACACCTCCAGGGACAGTGACTCATGTCCAGCCTGAATCTCCCCACCTCCAGCTTTGCTCCATTCCCCCCAGTCCTGTCACTCCCTGGCAGCCTAAAAAGTCCCTCCCCCCAGCTTTTTGTGTAGGCCTCCCTCAGATACTGGAGGGCCACAAGGTGGTTACCTCAGAGCCTCCTCTCCTCCAGACTGCACAGCCCCAACTCTTTCAGTCTGTCCTCATAGCAGAGCT
This sequence comes from Pogoniulus pusillus, assembly GCF_015220805.1. Lineage (NCBI taxonomy): Eukaryota > Metazoa > Chordata > Aves > Piciformes > Lybiidae > Pogoniulus > Pogoniulus pusillus. Next base: position 16,200,926 of record NC_087288.1, read on the forward strand.
GCTCCAGCCCTCTGAGCATCCCAGTGGCCCTTCTCTGGGCATGCTCCAGCATCTCCACATCCCTCTTGGAATAGGGGCTCCAGAACTGGATGCAGTAGTCCAGGTGGAGTCTTAGCAGAGCTGAGTAGAGGCATTTCAAAGTGTTTAATTCATTACTAGGCCATTATAAACTGAAGGATGTGGCACTCTGGGACATGTTTGATGGCCATGGTGGTCTTAGGTTGGACTCCATGATCTTAGAGTTCTTTTCCAAGTGAAACAATTCTATGATTCTATCAACAGGCAGAGTACTTCCCCTCCCTCAAAAGCATGCTTGTGTTCAGCTGTTTGCTGTTGTCCTCCAAACAGCAGAAAGATCTGCCTTAAAGATCTCTGCTTGTAAAGTTGTTACAACAGGGGAGCAGGATGGCAAAAAAGAGCAAGAACAAAAATATGAGCTTGGCTGCCAGTTGCACCACCTGGCCTTGACAGAGTCTGAAAAGCCTTCTCAGTCCAGTCAAGAAAACAAGACTATGGTCCTCAGGCCAAAGGTGTTTGAGGTCTCATCCAAACCAGAGCCTCAGCCTAGAGACTGAATGTAAAGCTAAGCCCTAAGTCACATTCCTGCCCTCCTGTACAAGGAAACAATCCATTCTGTTTAAATACTGCTCTTTAAACAGGAACTAGATCGTGCTGAGATTCCCCCAAAAAAACCCTGACAAGTTACTTTAGTGACTCCAAAGCCAACACTCATTTTCCACCTCTTCTGCTGCCTTCTGGGAGTAAGCAGGCATAGGCAGAGGCAGGACTCCATTGCTTCATCACTCAAGCACATACATACTGATGGTGTGGCAGACATCCTTCTGCCTAATCAGCCACCTTCAAAGATACATCAGAGCTGAGAAAGCTCTTTACTCACCATCTACATCCTCCTTGCAGAGCCTCTGCCTGCCCAGAAGTCACTGTTACCAACTTTTTCTCAGGGTGAGCTTTGGTCCACAGATGAGAACAGGGTGGGAAGGATCAGAGACCATTACCTTGTGCAGAGCTGTTGTCACTGCACACAGAAGAAACCAAGAGGTGCAGGGCAATCACCACTACTCCAACAGGAGCATCAGGCCAAATGATGGGAAGACAACCCCAAATACACCACACAGGAGATGCCCAAATGGAGCAGACACATACAGCAGCTTCATCCATGATTTCTTCCCTGACATCTATCAGTGAAGAGATCACCTCTTGCTAATGTCAGACCACATCTCCTCCCTCACCTGGGTGGTCATGGATTTAAAAGTCAGTTCAAGCAATATGTAAAGTATCATAGCCAAGCAATCCTCAGAGCAAACATCCTTGAAACAACACTTTCCTGAGCAAAGTCTATCAACCTGACCTGGCTCAGATGTGAGCAGTGGGAGACTGGACACTCAGGAAGGATGCAGCAAGATACAGTCACAGAAGGAAGCTGAACTCTAAAGTCATAAGAAGGAGCTTAGCTTGGATCTGCGCTGCCATCCAAGTCATACAGGTCCCAAACCAAGATCCAGACACCTTAGGAACACTGTTCCTTTAATCCCTTCTTGACACACTCACCACACATCATCCTTGCTCCTAGGTAATTTAAATTACATTAATGCCTCCCAAGTGCCCATGCATGCATAACTTTCAGGTTTTTCTACTGTTCAATAAGACCAATGCCCAAAAATAGTCCAAGCAAAGTTCATTATGAGCAGTCAAAGAGGGATGAACTCTCCACATGGAAGTGAATACAGTGTACAGGGTATTCAAGTGCATCTGTATTCATCTGTCAAGCAGTTGCCATTTCAGCACTGAAAACCTTTGTGTAGCAGGACACAGGAGTGTGACAGAAGCAGCTGTACCTGGAGAGCAGGCCAACACGCAGCTACCACAAGCCTGGTCTAAGAGCTGATTCATTAAACTCAGCAAGAACCAAAATACAGAATCATAGAATTATTTCAGTTGGAAAAGACCTCTAAGATTACTGAGTCCAGCCATCAACCTAAGACCACCATGGCCACTCAACCATGTCCCAAATGCCATGTCCACACATTTCTTGAACACCGCCAGGGATGGAAACTCCACCACCTCCCTGGGCAACCAATTCCAATGCTTGACTACTACATATCACTGCTACTGACAGCAACTCCACATCACAAGGAAGCTCAAGGCATGGATGCAGAGACTCCACTTGTGGTTGTAAGAAAAGCTGTTTTACAGTTAAGGCAGCTCAAGCACCTCCAAACTCAGGGCACGAAGGAAGTGTTAGAGGGCACTAATGGGGAGCAGGGAAGAGAAGCACAACCTGGCATTAGCCTCTTGCTGGCACAAAAATACACTGCCTTTTAGAAGCAGCTTTTGAGTTCCTACTTGCAAAAAGCCTTCACCACATACAGGCAGGCTAAGCAGAGGGGCAACAGAATATGGCCACCAAGAAAGATTATTAGCATGCATAGTGACACACATCAGCAGTTTCAGCGACAGCCACGAAGCCTAGGCTCAGCTCTGCAGCCATCATCCACAACAAAACAAAATGCCAACAGCTTGGTAAGCCTTCAGTGTTCCCTTCCACAGAACATCATGCTTGTAACCTGTCTCTTCCAGCTTTACACATACCACACAGGTAAAATCACCAAAGTACAGTGAAAAGCTTGAGCCACCCAGTAAATCTGATGCAGCTCAGGCAAGGATGTGGAAAACATCCCAAGAGCTTTTGTGTATGTGGTACTCCAGAACAGCTGCCAGGCAGGCTTTCAGGGGAGCTGAAGCTATCCAAACCCAAATGAAGACAGACACAGAAGGATGCCCAGTACACAAGGGAGTCCAAAGGATTTCTTCTGTAAGGAAATAAATCACAGAAGCAGGACCCTTTGCAGTAGGTGGCCTTGTCTGCTATCTAGTAGTAGTAGTATCATAAGGGTTGGAAGAGACCTCACAGATCATCGAGTCCAACCCTTTACCACAGAGCTCAAGGCTAGACTAGTGGAACACAACAGGAGACTGAGGAGTCTTGCTCACCACTGATGCAAAAGCCAGTGAGACTTTGCCAGGTACTGGTGTGTGACATCTTTCAGCATCCTGCCCTGATAGAATGTTAGAGTGACAACAGACTTTGGATTGTCTGAGACCTCAAAACTCAGAGCAGCATCACACATGCTCCAGCTATTCACGTTTGCTCAAGGTCTTCACAACCATCTGCCCATAAACATCTTGCTTAATGCTCTTCAAAGTACCCTGTTGTGCAGCACCCATGCAGCAGCTGCACACAGACTTCCCAGCTCTACAGGCACCCAGGAGCCCAGGACAATCACCACTACTCCAACAGGAGCATCAGGCCAAATGATGGGAAGACAACCCCAAATACACCACACGGAAGATGCCCAAATGGAGCAGACAAACATACAGCAGCTTCATCCATGATTTCTTCCCTGACATCTATCAGTGAAGAGGCCAGGTGAGCAGCTGGGCAGAAGCCAGATCAGCTCTGAACAAACAAGAGACGACAAGCAGCATGGTGCTTGCATAAAAAAATCATGCCAAACATGGTGCCTGTCGTTTGCTATCAGGAGATGGCAAATATGATGCAAAACAGGCACAGAAGGCACGGCAGGAACTAGGCAACCAGCTCTTACAAGGGACTATGACCTTGCACTGGAAACAATCACTTGCAAAAAAGCAGCAAGAAAAACAAACCCTACACGTTTTACACAAGGGGAGAGTGTTTGCTTTTCTTTAGTTTGGGGGTGGGTTGGTGTGTGCATTTGTCCAGGTTTTAGTTTGCTTTGATGTTGGTGGTTTGAGTGATGGGTTTGGTTTGGTTATTTTTTTGTGTGTGTGTAGGGTTGGTGGGGTTTTTTTTTGTTTAAAGGTGAGATTCAGAATTGAAATACAAGGAGAACTGTAACACCTGCCATCCTTCCCTGTGTCTGCTTTGGCACCTCTGACAACTGACACTGCAGCCCCAAGGCTGGGTGACTACATGCAAACCAGGATGTGGGATTACAACACGTTTCAGTAAACCTGCAATACGCTTCCTATCTGGAAAGAGGATCTTACCCCACAGTCAAGGGAGTAAGTGTCCCTGTTCCCTCTACAGGGAGAGCACTTACAGAGCCAGCCACCATGAAATACTCTCACCATAAAGCAATACCTCTGCATTGTTCTGAGCAGGACAGGTACTGGGTGTTCCCACTATGATTGCAAATAGGAGCACATTTTCAATCGTGATGGGCTGCAGATGCAGGATCCACATTTAGAGAGAACACGTGGTCCTGGGAGACAAACAGACCTTTTATACAGCTCTCAGAGCTGGCCAGGCAGATTTCTGGATCTGCTCATCCTCGACCACAATACCACAAAGCCATCTCAAATAAAACCAACCAAACAAAACCACACACCACACAACAACAAACCATACAAACCAAACAAAACAGACAAGCTCAACAAAAGCAGAAGTCCCAGGATGCTGTGAAGCACCAGCAGAGAAGATGCTCAGCCTGTAACTTCCCTTCCTCTTGAGCTGCCAGGCCTGAGAGGAGCAGCAGAGAATTTGGCAATACCAAGGTTCTGGCCACCTAAAGCTTCACTCACTCAGGACTGAAATCAAACTTTAAAGCACACACTTAGCATGTGCTCTGTCAGCACCTACACAGCAAAAGAAGCTCCTGTGACTGCCTCTGAGTGTGCTGAAGGTTGAGAAGTTGCAGTGAACATTCGGGGTGCAGGGCAGAGAAAGCCTGACAATTGCTGCCTATCTGTTTAAGATGACGCTTTGGATTGGTGCAAGTACAGCCTGTTCCTTTAAACCTGTGACCTCATTTATTTACATTACTGCAGAAAAGCACTGCCAGAAGCAACAGCTGATGACAGTCTCATGTATTTTTCCACTAAGACAACAATTAAACCGCTCCTGTGTTATTAATGAACAGATGACTTTGTGTCAAGTTAATTCAAACTGCAGGATGCCTCAAGGTTAAGCAAATGCAGTTCCAGCATGTAAAAATAGAGACCAGGTACTGTCCAGATGCATCATCCACTCAGTGCTGTGTCCTCTTTTAGCCTGGTAGGAGGATCCAGGACCTATAGCTACCCCTATGCTATGCCACCAGCAGTGCTCAGAGGGTGCAGGGTGGTACTGCCTTAATGCAAGCATTCAAGCTGCTCCTGTACCATAGGCAGGGCATGCTACAGACTGTAGCACCATGCTCAAGTGAGATGCACTTACCTTTGAGCACCACACTCCTTTATTTTCTCTTTCTCCTTACTGTCACATGTTGGGATTGTTTAGCCTGGAGAAGAAGAGGCTGAGAGGAAACCTTATTGCTCTCTACAACTCTCTGAGAGGAGGTCGTAGTGAGGTGGGGGTTGGTTTCTTCTCTCTACTATAGGTGACAGCACAAGAGGAAACAGCCTGAAATCATGCCTAGGGAGGTTTAGGTCGAACATCAGGACGATATTCTTTACTGAAAGTGTACAGAGAGTGGAATAGGTTGCTCAAGTGGAGTCATGGCCCCTGGATGTGTTCAAGAAACATGTAAACGTGGCACCCTGGGACATGGTTTTACATCAGACAATCTCCAGTTTAAATCTTAGGAACAAGTTCCTTACCATGAAGATGGTAGAATACTGGAACAGGTTGCCCAGGGAGATGGCTGAGGCTCCATCCCTGCAGATATTCAAGGTCAGGCTTGACAAGGCTCAGAGCAATCTCATCTAATGGAGGATGTCCCTGCTCACTGCAGAGGGGTTGGAGCAGGTGATCTTTGAAGGCCTTTTCCAACCCAAACCATTCTACATTTCTATGGTTTAATGGCCATAGTGGTCTAAGGTTGATGGTTGGACTCAATGATCTTAGAGGTCTTTTCTTTCCAAACCAATTCTATGATTCCATATTACTCCCCTTTGGCTCAGGCTATAGGCTCCATCAGCTTTAGAAGGTAGGTATCATTGCTTTCCTTGTGCTGACTGTCATATAACAGGTTTACAGGGGGCTCAGACTAGCCAAGCTCATGGGGAGGCAGTGTCCTGTCCACAGGTCACATCTACATTAGGAGAGATTGTCATGAAGAGTGAACCAGCAAGGTCCAGCGCAGAGGTACCAAGAGACACTGCTCCCATCTGACACAGGCGTGCTGGTAGCAGCAAACCCATCACAGCCTGCTTGCTTTGAGAGCTGTACAGGCTGAGGCAAAATTCACCCAGTATAGGCCAAATCCACTCCCAGGAAATCAACAACCCCCCAGATTACCTCTTCATTATTTGACAGGTTGGACTGGATGATCTCAGAGGTCTCTTCCCACCTGGTTGATTCTATGATTCGTACCACTGACCAACACAGCCGTGTCTGCTGAAGTGTGTGGCTGTGCACAAAGAACCAAACAAAAACCCCAGCACCTTATCTCCAACACAACCAGATAACAGAGTAAAAGCAGGAGTCAAGTACCTAACTCTCCATATTTCTTCTACCAGTACTCCCTTAGCCTCAGGGAGGGGTAGGTCTACCAAAGGCACTGGTACAGAGGCCACGAAGACACCGAGAGTGCACATGATGAGCGTGGGAGCTAAAAGTAACTTGCAGTGGAACATCAACAATCACACTTCCCCACAGCTGCTGCTGGCATCACGTTAGCCACAGCAAAGACTGTTCACAGTGCACACTGGAGACCACTCTCCACCCTGTGATAGTGAAGGGAGGGGTGCTCAGATGCCCTGAGCAACAAGACTGCTCTGCTCGCTGTGGTGAAGAACTGTGCTTCTCACATCAAGAAGGTCACCATTCATCCACCAAGGCAGATGTCTGCCTTCTCCCCACAGCCACTGCTGAGCAGTGCTCAGGATATGCCCTTACTGCTGTAAGAGGTTCAGTGTGGTTAAAAATATTGTATTTGGCCCACAGAGCAGGAAACTGAGATGAGAAAGGCAACTCCCTTCTGCCAAAGCGGGTGGAGACCCATGAGACCACACTCACCCAGGTGACGTTAGGAGCTGTTCCCTTAATTTTAAGGAAATTGTGGTTTGGGGTTTTTTTTGTTTGTTTTTATAACACTGGAAGGAGATTTATGTCAGGATAAGCCCACAACAGAGGAGAGTCCATCCTTCTGCTATGCAGAGAGATCACAGTGACACCAGCATTGCTTTGTACATCACCATTCCTGCTGTCAACAGAAAAGAGGGGAAACAAAGAAAGTATATCCTTTTAGATGCTCACATTAACCTCAACCACCTACACTGCCCCTGTTTTCCAAAATGGAAGGCCTAACAAAAGTATTCTTCTCAATTCAAGAGAGATGTTGAGATACTGGAATGTGTCCAGAGAAGGGTGACGAAGCTGTGATGGGCCTGGAGCACAGCCCTGTGAGGAGAGGCTGAGGGAGATGGGGGTGTGCAGCCTGGAGAATCATAGAATCAAGCAGGTTGGAAGAGACCTCCAAGATCATCCAGTCCAACCTAGCAGCCAGCCCTAGACAAGCAAGTAGACCATGGCACTAAGTGCCTCATCCAGGCTTTGCTTGAACACCTCCTGGGACTGCGACTCCACCACCTCCCTGGGCAGCCCATTCCAAAGCCAATCACTCTCTCTGTGAAGAACTTCCTCCTAACACCCAGCCTAGACCTCCCCTGGCACAACTTGAGACTCTGTCCCCTTCTTCTGCTGCTGGTTGCCTGGGAGAAGAGACCAACCCCCACCTGGCTCAGGGCAGACCTCATTGCTGTCTACAACTACCTGAAGGGAGGCTGTAGCCAGCTGGGGTTGGTCTCTTCTCCCAGGCAACCAGCAATAGAACAAGGGGACACAGTCTCAAGTTGTGCCAGGGGAGGTCTAGGCTGGATGTTAGGAGGAAGTTGTTGCCAGAGAGAGTGATTGGCATTGGAATGGGCTGCCCAGGGAGGTGGTGGAGTCACCATCCCTGGAGGTGTTGAAGCAAAGCCTGGCTGAGGCACTTAGTGCCATGGTCTGGTTGACTGGCTAGGGCTGGGTGCTAGGTTGGACTGGATGATCTTGGAGGTCTCTTCCAACCTGGATGATTCTATGTTTCTGCTCCTGCTTCAAACAAGTCAAGTAGTCCTGCAAGGATATTTTTCACCTACCCCCAGGAGGTTCCAGAGACCCACTGCAGGGTTTACTTCCCTGTCGCTCACACCAACAGTCAGCATCAGCCTCGCTGCAAAAGATTAAGCTTTAAACAAACACAAAAAAGTAAAAGTAAACATTGTTCACCAAGAACAGCTTCCACCTCGATAATCTAGTTCCTCCCTCTAATCAAACTGCCAACAGCACTTAAACAAAAAGCCTAAGCCCTGCACTCTGGAGAACTTTCAAGGTCAGGTTTTTTCCATGTGGGAACTATCCCGAGAGGTCTGTTTGTACACAGTGCTGGCCTAGAGGAGTTACAAGCACATCCTTGACAACCACTCTGAGGTCCCTTTAGGAGTCAAGAGCGTGATGTAGGATAAAGCAGAAAGGTTTCCCCTCAGCAGGCATTCTTCCATTCGTCTAATTCCATCTCCCAACAGCTCACGCCCCTGGCCACAGCACATCCTCTCCCCTGGCCTTTGCAGTCCCTGGTGTCATCTACTTCTATTTTGTATTTGACTGCAGGCAATGAGCAGCCAGCTGTCCCAGAGATACATCCTAACAGGGCAGGAGAGAGGTCACTGACAGCCCCTTCCCTGCCATGCAGAGATCTAAGCTCTGCCCAGCTCCACTCTCAGCTTCTCGTGTCCCACCATCGCTTCCTCTCAAGCACACTGTCACCTCCAACGCCTTCCACGTCTCAACAGGACTTGCTTCTTTCCACCATCGCCTCTCACCCCTTCTCCTTTCTTCTTCTGATGACAACTAGGTCAACACAAGGATGAAACTAAACTGCTGGAGCAGGTCCAGAGGAGGCCACAAAGATGACCAGAGGGCTGGAGCACTTCCCCTATGAGGACAGAGTTGAGTGTTGGGGCTGTTCAGCCTCGAGAAGAGAAGGCTCTGGTACAAACTTACAGCAGCCTTCCAGTACCTGAACAAGGCCTACTAGAAAGGTAGGGAGGGACTTAGGAGGGCTCACAGTGATAGGACAAGAGGGAATGGCTTTAGGATGGAAGAGTGGAGATTTAGACTGGCTACTAAGAGGAAATTTTTTATAGTGAGGGTGGTGAGACACTGGCACAGGTTGCTCACGGAGGTGCCCCCTGCTTGGAGATGTTCAAGGCCAGGCTGGATGAGACCTTGAGCAACCTGTTCTAGTGGAAGTTGTCCCTGTCCACGGTGGGCAGGTTGGAACTAGATGACCTTCAAGGTCCCTTGCAACTCAAACCATTCTAGGATTCTAATTAGTTCCAATTATAAAACAACATTTTTACATTTTAATTTGTTTTTAAACCTGCCTAATGGAAGCCCTCCTTGGTGGTTTGGTTTTTGGGTTATGTGGTTTGGAGGGGGTTTGTGTATCACAGTATCACCAAGGTTGGAAGAGACCCCACAGATCATCAAGTCCAACCCTTTACCACAGAGCTCAAGGCCAGACCATGGCACCAAGTGCCACGTCCAATCCTGCCTTTAACAGCCCCAGGGACGGCGACTCCACCACCTCCCCGAGTGTGTTTAGTTGGTTTTGTTTGTTTGTTTTGTTTGTTTTTGTTTTTTTGTCATCTGAAACTTTTTTTTTTCCCTCAGACCTAAGTTTTGGGCTCAGGCCACCCATGAAAATCCCACAAGTCCCTTCCTCACCTACTTTTTCCAAGAGATGCCACTAAACCTCTAGACTACTCACCAGCATGTCCCAGAGTCACTGTGTATGCTTATGGACCATACAACTGAATTCAAGACATTTAAAGCAGCAGTTTCAGCTTGAAACTGGAAATCCTTTATGCTGAGTGAGTGCAGAACCTGCCCTTTGAAAGAATGACCAGAAAAGAGGAGGCTCAGGGCAGAGCTCATTGCTGTCTACAACTACCTGAAGGGAGGCTGTAGCCAGGTGGGGTTGATCTCTTCTCTCAGGCAACCAGCAATAGAACAAGGGAACACAGTCTCAAGTTGTGCCAGGGGAGGACTAGGCTGGATGTTAGGAGGAAGTTGTTGTCAGAGAGAGTGATTGGCATTGGAATGGGCTGCCCAGGGAGGTGGTGGAGTCACCATCCCTGGAGGTGTTCAAGCAAAGACTGGATGGGACACTTAGTGCCATGGTCTAGTTGACTGGCTAGGGCTGGGTGCTAGGTTGGACTGAATGATCTTGGAGATCTCTTCCAACCTGGCTGATTCTATGATTTCACTTGCAGGAAAACAAACCACATGACAGCATCTTTCAAAGCATGATGGCATGCTTGGGAATCAGTCAGGAAGGTGAAAGAGGAGAAGGCCTGCTCTCAATTTCGGTGCAAGGACTGCATCATACAAGAACATAACTAGGAACAAGACAAGAAATCCCACATCCCAAACGCACTGTGGTGACAAATCTGCAGCCACAGACGAGGCTTGGTCTTACCCTCTCTGGAGGGCAAGTGTTTATAGCAGGAACTCAAAACCAGACACGTTACAACTCCTCACAGCAAAAGTATGCGTTCCCGGGGGGATGCAGGCTAACATGAAGCCCAATTAAATAATCACTGGAAATGTCAGCCTAAACCCTGAAGGAATACATGCTTCTACTGACTGTGAAATGCTCCCACTGGAGAGCATATTAACAAAAAGGTCATCAAGAAATGCTACAGCTACGTACAAAGGAAGCAGGGGAAGTGGAGGGGGGGAAGGGAACAGGAATTATTTTAATGCGATAAAGATAGCACAAATAGTTTTATATTGACAAAGAGCTCTGAGTGTTTGCAGAGGCAGACAAATCTGGTATGCTCTGAGACACTCAAGTTGGTTTTTAATCTGTTACCAGTTCCATTCCTGATCACCACCCTGCACATCCCTCGAGCAACTGGCCTGGAGACCAACAGCAGCAGGCAGTGTGATGGTAACACGGAACAAGCACAATGCAGTGAACATCCAAATGGGGAGAAGGTCCAAGTACAGTGTCAGACATCTGTGACCCTGAATGTGCAGGAGTGGACATTTCTGGTCAGTTTCTATGTTTTAGTTAACACTGACATCTTCATGGTTCAGTCATCTATTTACTTTACCCTTTTAAGGGCAACCTCTTCAGGACAGCTTCTTTCTAACAACAGAGCAGGCTACAGTCTCAAGTTGTGCCAGGGGAAGTCTAGGCTGGATGTTAGGAGGAAGTTCTTTTCCAGCAAGAGTGACTGGCATTGGAATGGGCTGCCCAGGGAGGTGGTGGAGTCACCATCCCTGGAGGTGTTCAAGAGAAGCCTGGCTGAGGCACTTAGTGCCATGGTCTAGTTGACTGGATAGGGCTGGGGGATAGGTTGAACTGGATGATCTTGGAGGTCTCTTCCAACCTGATTGATTCTATGATACTGAATGCTGTGCACAGGCTCTTTCCCAGTAAAACCACAGCTCCTCCACATCCAGAACACATGCATTAATACAAAAGGAAAACTGGGTGCTGATACACCACACAAGTGTTTGAGAGTGCCATCCATTGCTGCTGGATTTAAACCCTTAAAGTGAAGAATATCTGTCCTTTTGGCTAGAAGTTGGTAACAACAACTTAAAATAGCAACAATAATATCCCTCTCTAATTTGACACCTATCAAAGTGTTTCAAAAGCACACAAAGAAAACAAAGAGAAAAAAACAACACACAAAAAGGTGCTGCTGAAAATAAAAGCAGCAAACCACATGGTGCAAACCAGCCCCACTCTGATCTAACTTTCAGGACAAGCCTTGCTGGAACTTAAATCCCAATTCTAATGCTCAGGGAGGAAAAGCTAGACCTTAAAAACACCCAAGGGTCAAGAGAAAGCTGACCCCAGTTTGCAACCCTACATTCCAGATTCAATGGAAGAGGAAAAAAATATCCAAAAGACATTTACAGAATCCAGAGCTAAAGAGCAATCAAGCAAGGAATCTCTTCAGCAAGATCAAAACCAACTGAGAACTCCCTCTCTCCACAGGTGAGTAAACACTAATGCTTCCCAGGAAGCATAAGCACTGTGTTATCTTTCCCTCAACAGATGCCACGCTGCCTTGTGGGACTACCACCTAGGAGTCCTAGATTAACCTCAAGTTAAACAACCATATTAAGTGGTTTTGTACCTGAAAGATGTCAGCAAACTCTACACAGCAAAAAAGGCTTGTTCTTAGTTTCCATCAACCGAACAAACACATTCCCATCATCTCAGCAGAGACCAAGACAGATTAGAGCCTGTTATTACCAACACAGTACTGGTCAACTACTCCAAAACCACATTTTGCTTTAAAACATTGGTCAACTGCTTACATAAGGCTTAATATCATAATAAGCTGGAGACTGTTAACTTGACTTATGGACAGGAGCTTGCAAGTTATCTTCTATTTCCTAGATCTCTTTCAATTATTGTTAAAAAACTCATGTGTAGACAAGGAGTAGGATTTGTTCTTTTTGTTACCTTTAATTAGAAACAGCTCTTCTCTCTTACAGGGAATCAAGCAGAAATTAACCCAGGGAGGCTGTAGAAATTTTAAAGCTAGAAGATAGCAAATGAGTTGGATATCAACATGTTCACATCACTTTATTACTATTATCCTAAGGTGTTTTTTTTTCTAGCTTCCTCCTTCAGAGGCATTGTCCTGGAAACAGAGTGATGCACATGGACAACGCAGCATCTAACCCTAGTGGAAGCAGTGGCTCCCAAGTCCTGCCCACACACTTGAGTGCACTCATGTCCCCCCAGCAGCAGGTGATGACAGATTTACAGTCATCCTGACCCTGATAAACCCAGACCACTCCAGTGGGGACAGACTACTGCAGGGACACAAGGGCTGGCTGTTCCTCAGCCAAGGGAGCTGTGGATGTAGTTGAGTTAGACGAGGCTAGTGCTGCCCCAGGCAGCAGTAATCAGAGGCTCGCTCTTTGAGGACAAGAGGTGGCACTCACACCTACCTGCTCTCAGTTGCTCCCTGTAAACTTGCTCACTCACCTGAGTGAGCACACACGCCCCTGGGACACGCTCTTTAGGGGCACCACTAAGAACAAGTGCCAGGAGATCATAAGCTTGTGTCTCTCCTGGGTTCTGGCTTCTATAGTGGGAATGGAGCTTTCTTTTAAGGAGGAGGTAATCTGTTCACCCAAGCAGAGGGCCACGTGGAAACAAATCTCAAATCAGTACAAGAACAAAAACTACCTAGAGGCAAAGCAGAGCCTACAGTTTATTATTCTTCAGGGAAGAGGGGAAGGAGGTGCTCCTAAGTCTCTCTCCTGCTTTCTGCAGCACTCAGCTGTGCTGTAACAGGGCACCTCTGTGGCAGCAGATGAACCTAAGCCAACCACACTTAATATTGATGGCAAAAGAGCTGAGCTCAAAGTTCCAAAACATGCAAAGGACAGAAAAAAAATCAAACCCAGACAGATTAAAATGATTTGGCCAAGGCCTCAGATCAAGTCTCTTGTGTATGTTTAGTCAGAGGGCAAAAGTCACAGACCACTGCACAGCCTTGGTCAGCACTCCCCTGGCCCAAAGCCAGCCCTCTACCCAGCAATGAATTATCCCTCTAGCCAGCTGACCCTCTTTCTGTACTACACTGGAGAGACTTCTCCTGTCTCCTTCCCTCTTCAAGCTCTAAAATGCTTCTCCACAATTCCAAAGTCAGGCCAAAGACCACCTTCTGGAGTGACACAGGGTCCTGGGGAACAGATACCTTTCTGAACAGGTGAGGACGCACCAAAATTAACCTCCAGCGAGCTAAGATGCTTCCAGACTTAAAGTTGCCTCAAGCATAAAGCAAATAGTTTCTTGTACTAAAAAGTCACAAGGCATTAAGTACCTGAGGTGATCCTGCTTTGGCATGAAGGTTGGACTACCTCTGAAGGTCCCTTCCAACCTCTAATGTTAGGTGATTAAAACACCCCAACCCTACAGCTTCACTGACCACAAGCACCGTGGGACTTTCCAGCTGCTGAAACAATCACACTGATTTCCACCACGTCTCCTTCTCACAGTAGTCCCATGTTCTGTCTCCACACAGGGTGAGCCAAGGCACAACACTGACTGCTGGATGGATCCAAAGGCACTGGTACACCTTCGTATACCATGTCCCACATAAGCTTACCACTATAACCATCAACAGTCACTGGATCAAGACCAGAAAGCACTTCTATCCATCCTCCTCTCCAAAGGATCCTTTGCCCACTTAGACTTTTAGGTGAGGAGGAGAAAGGTGACATCCATAACTGTTGCTCTTCTTTAAGCCCCAGCTTACCAAACACCTTTGTGATAATGAGAACTTTGGGAAAAAAAAAGGTTTGAGGTTTACAGTACAAAGGTGTTTAAAACAACAAAAACAAACCACTGAAGACAGATTCAGGTGAGTATCTAAAAACAAAGCTCCAGGCAAACAACAGCTCATGATAATTCAGGTCAGCCTTGTGATTTCTGTAGGCAGTGCTCTCTCATGCCCACCAGAGACTTCCCAAGAGGGCCAATGCACCACACACACTCTTATCTTGCATTCAAAGGGACAATGCATAAGGTCATCTTCATAGATCACCATTATCTGCTTGTTTAAACAGCATGCAAACATGCAAAACAGACAAACATTCACAGGGTGTCCCTGTTGCTCCCATTTATGCCATTTCTTCACTTCAGAGTTACTCATCAAAAAAAAGAAATTAAAAACAAATCAATTATAATGTGGCTTTTCACTGAGAGTGAGGAGGGAGAGTCATAACCTGTAAGTGGCTGATCTTCTATTTCAAATGCATCACAAAGCCAAGCACTAAAAACTTACGTGCTTCTAACCACGGTAAAAGAAAATTGGCAGCTGCTTTTGGAAGGGAGTGCATTTGTTGACATCCAGAAGACACCACTCAAATCTCAAATACAAACCTCTTCTACCCTGAGCCTCTCAAAAAGGCTGTGTTCACCTTGACAACTAAGAGCCAGAAAACACACCAGCAAAGTTTCACTGTAAGTGTCTCACCTACAGCAACGTAAAGGTAAAGGCAGCACATGAGGCATTCAGCTAATTTTAGCCCAAGGTCTACCTACCAGGAACATTGCAAGGGATATCCCTCAGTTTAAACAGAGCTAGATGCTTTACAAGCATCAGAGATACCTGCCTAATGCAACAGTTTGCTTAACTCTAAAGCTAAGTTTTCAAGGGTATGAGAAGCTAGAGAAAAAAGGAGGCAACTAAAAAATCAAATCAATCACCTTCCAGTTTCTCTTTCCAAGACACCATCATTGCTCTCTTCCCCAAGGAGAACTGTTTGCACTGGCACTGTGCAAACCAGCACTCCAAGCCCAGGTGCCAGGTTCTGCACTTTGGCCACAACAACCCCAATCGGGACTACAGACTGGGGACAGAGTGGCTGGAGAGCAGCCAGGCAGAAAGGGACCTAGGGGTGCTGATGGACAGGTGACTGAATGTGAACCAGCAGTGTGCCCAGGTGGCCAAGAAGGCCAATGGCATCCTGGCCTGTTTCAGGAATAGTGTGGCCAGTAGGAAGCCATTTTGCCCCTGTGCAGGCCACACCTTGAGTGCTGTGTCCAGTTCTGGGCCTCTCAATTCAAGAAAGATGTTGAGGTGCTGGAACATGTCCAGAGAAGGGCACCAAGGTTGCTGAGGGGGCTGGAGCACAGCCCTACGAGAAGAGGCTGAAGGAGCTAGAGGTGTTCAGTCTGGACAAGGGGAGGCTCAGAGGAGACCTTGTTGCTCTCTACAACTATCTAAAAGGAGGCTGTGGCCAGGTGGGGATTGGTCTCTTCTCCCAGACAATCAGTGACAGAATGAGAGGACACAGTCTCAAGCTGCACCAGAGGAAGTTTAGGCTGGATGATGGGAAGAAGCTCTTCACAGAGTGCTGGACCATTCAAATGGGCTGCCCAGAGAGGTGAAGTCACCATCCGTGGAGGTGTTTAAAAGGAGGCTGCATGAGGGCACATACTGCCACGGTTTAGTTAACTGGAGGGTATTAGGTGACAGGTTGGACTTGATGATCCCAGAGGTCTTTTCCAAACCTGGTTAATTCCATGATCTAGGAAGACATGCTATACTTTGGCTTGCTGCTGAATTCATGAAGTTTAGAGGTACACTCCTCTGCAGGAGCATCCCCTCAAAGAACAGATAAGATTGTGAACTCCAATCACACTGCTGCCCCAAAAAGCTGTAGAAACACACACAGCCAAATTTTCAAGTGTTATGACCAATTCCTATTTGGGGTTTGTTTGTTTTTAAAGCCCCAACAGGAAGAGTCTGAAACTGAAGGTTAAATCTCAGCCCTAACAGAACATGCAGAAGTCTTTTTTTCCCCAGGGACTGATAGGACAGATTTCCCCTGCAGCACAGAGGGAACACACTAAAATTGCAAACACATTGGAAGCCTCACATATATTACTTCACACTTAAAAATACATATTTCCTTATTACAACCATGACCTAATAATTATTCAGTGGAGATCTCTGGTGGAAATAAGTGCCAGGCACGTGTTCTGTTGGTCAGCTGAATATGTGGACAATTGTGTTAAGTTTCACTCTCAGATACATTTGTGCAGTGTAATCCAATTAGGGCTTAAAGTAACAGACACTGATAAATTATATAATTAAACTAATAACAATAAATGTATGTCCAAGAGACTATAACCAGGTCAGGTATTCCAAAGGCAGTTGATCACACAAACATGTGACAACATGGAACAGGTACTTATTCCTTTTATAGGTATCTCAGTCCCTTTGTAGCCATTTCAACTTCACTGATATGTGACTTCAGTGTGGTAAGAGATCTGAAGCTATTCTTAGACAGTGGCAGAAAGCATGAAGTGGTTTGCTGGCAGGTCTTACACTCCCTGCTATAATGAGAGCAAGTCACTTCATTTATTTCCCTGTTAGTTGAGCAATGAAAAGACCTAAAGTCAAAGCATAAATAACCTGCTCAGACCAGGAACAAGAACAGAGAAGCAACTAGCTGTTATCACCACCAGCCAGCTCCTTCCCATCCTCCTTGAAGCAGTCTGGCCACCAGTTTACAGAGCACAGGGAGGAAAACAAAGCTATTGTTTGCTAAATTACATTTTGCACCTCTGCTTTTGAATTGGGTCTTTTCATGTAGGCAAACACAGAAGCTTTTAAAAGCACAAGAACCTGTGCAGGTTCACAATGTTCCCACTACCGGGGTCTGAAGGCAGAGGAGGAAGGGCAGGATGAAGACAACACCACTAGACACTGGCCAGAGAGGCGAAGACAACTCCTCCTGTGTTAAGAGCTGTTAAAATGTTCCAGCACAGATGCTTCAGTTTTTACTTTCTGTAGATTTAACTTGGAAATGAGCTGCTCAGCCTAAACATGTAATGGTTGGTAAAATAATACTTTCCATCTGAACGCAAATTAGCTTCCCACTTCCTCTTTCTGGACACCAGCACCAAACTCAAGCAAACCCCCATGACTCCAGACTGCTTTCATTACGAGCTGAGATGATCAGGGAAGGCAGAGATGCTGCAGCGCTGGCTTGGCAAGAGGGGAAGGGGCACAGCAGCAACAAAGAGGACCAGGGCTACTGACAGCCAGCCCAGGGCTGCACTCACCATGCTCTCCCTCCTCAGATTCAGCAACAAGCTTTGCTGTCAGCCTGAAGTAGAAGGGACACTGGGCTTAGGCCACTGCTTTTAACTCATCCGTTTCCCAATGCAAATAAAATGATAAAAAGCAAAGCCTTTAGGTTTCACCAAGCATGCAATACCACGGTCTAGCACAAAGCTGTGGAGAAACTCAGAATCATTTAGGTTGGAAAAGACCTAAGGTCAAGTCTAACCTATTTCCTATGTGGTACACAGACTGAGCAGCATTGTAGCCAGATGGGGGGTGGCCTCTTCTCCCAGGCAACCAGCAATAGAACAAGGGGACACAGTCTCAAGTTGTGCCAGGGTAGGTATAGGCTGGATGTTAGGAAGAAGTTCTTCACAGAGAGAGTGATTGGCATTGGAATGGGCTGCCCAGGGAGGCGGTGGAGGCACCGTCCCTGGGGGTCTTCAAGAAAAGACTGGATGAGGCAATTAGTGCCATGGTCTGGTTGATTGGATAGGGCAGGGTGATAGGTTGGACTGGATGATCTTGGAGGTCTCTTCCAACCTGGTTGATTCTATGATTCTATGATTCAGCCCTGCCAGCTTCGGCTGCTAGAGGCCATGCAGCAGCACTGTGAAACACAGGATTTTCTTTTCTTTTTTAAACTCAAATAGAGGATTTATGCCTGTCTCAAGCACTATTTGTGCCTTGTAAACAAAGAAAGAAGCTAAGCTTTGCTTCCGAAGAGCTTAAATCAAAATGATGCAAATGTTCCCTGTTAAAAGGAAGCAGCAAAGAAAGACAGGGATAGGAAAGAAGGAATATAGGTCTTAATATCCAGCCATAGAGCACACAGAAAATCCCAATGCTCTCCTGTCACGTTGCTAGTTGACATATTAGCCAGCTACTTTAAATCAGGCCACCTCTTTTTAACTTGAGCCTAACAGATGCATTTATCTGTGGATCACAGACCGGCTTTTGGAAACAGCACAAAGTTTCCCTGTCACTTAACACAGATCTGAGCACCTAAAACCCAAATGCAGGGCCACGTTGCTACCCCAGCACGCTGCAAGCCACGGCTGTAACTCAACCCTCTGCTTTGCCGATCGGATTCGCCCCACAACATGACACCGCGCCGCAAAAACAGCAACGGGGCCCCGGGCTGACAGGCAGCACCAAACATGGAGAAGGTGGCACCGGATCGGGGGACAGAAACTTGGCCAGCCAGGCTAGCAACCAGTGTTTGCAAACAACACGGGGGATCAGATGGGCCAGCAATAAAATTAGGACTGGGTTGCAGCGAGCAGGAGTCGCCGCTCAAAATAACAGCGGCGAGGAGGGCACCGCAGCCACCCCCTGCTTGGTGTCAGTGCGTGCGGCCGGCAGCACGCACACGGCGGCAACGGCGCTCCCCGGCCAGCGACACTGAGTAACGGCGCCTTACAGCCCCACGCCGGCACCTCACACTGAGCCACGGCCTTCTCGAACGCTGCTTCACCCTGCACTCGGCTCCAAGGGACCCCACTTTCAGCCCCACCTCGGAAGGGAAAGGAATTAAAGTGATGGGGCAGCTCCCCACTACAAACTTCCCCATGTGGGGCTCGCTTTGGTCCGGCTCATTACATTCAAAAAGCAAAGGGTTTGGGCTTCCTCTGCCTCTTCGCACACTTCCAGATCTGCTGGCTGAACGGTTTGGGGAGGGGATTTCTGCTAAGCAGATCTCTGAGACAGATGCTAACCTTTCTCAGTGGCTGAACACCAAATATAGCCCAAGCAATCCCCCAAGCACTCTGTTAAACTGGGTACAGCGCAGGCGGGCAGCAACCGGCATCGGAAGGTGAGGCAAGGGACTGCCCACAGCCTTCCCAGCTCCATCTCTGTCAGAATCTTACTTCAGGTACTGAAAAAATTGCCAGTCTAAGGTCCACAGAAGCTTTGGCATTTTCAGGAGACAGGAAAAAAATACCTTCAGCATCCCACTTTTCTAAAGATAGGAAGGCTTCCAGACTACAACCACACATCTTGCAGCAAGGGCTGTACAACAGAATGATTAACACCAGAAATGGCAGGACTTCAGCAATAACCCCACTCTGCAGAGCACCTCTTCTCCCTCTTTTACACGTGAAGGACACCACCATGACCTGAGAGACTCACTAAAAGCACACTGGAAACCTGCAGCAAGCATCACAGCAAGTTTAGCATGGTCGTACACTTTCAGGGAGCAAGCTGAAAGTTCAGTGCAGTTTTAAGTTTCCACAAGATACAGCTCTTTTAGGAGCCTCAGCAATGAAGCTAAACACTGAAAGGGGATAAACTACCAACCCAGCCCATTCTTCTGCCATCTTGTAAGTTGTATAGGAAAATGAAGTTAATTAGGTATATACAGTATGAGCTAAGCAACCAATCCTTCCATAGCTTCTCAATGTCATGGCCAGGCTCTACCAGCCATGTCTCTGAATGGCATAGAGACAGGAGAACAGGAAATTCAATCTGGAGAGCAACATTGTTATAGATAGGGGCTAGGAAATTAAGAATGTGAAGTCTTCTTGGATGCTGCCTTAATTGATGGGGCTTGTTTCCTCCCAAAGCATGGATAGAGCAAACACCCCATGAAAACAGAAGTCCTTCCAGGAAAATCATATACATATGTTAGTATGCACACCAGAAACACAACACTATTGCATCACATTTTGGATAAAATACCACTCTCTGTTCATTGTATTGACCCCATACCACCAAATAAAGGGTTGATTGCTCCTCAAGTTTTCCTGACTGCTCCATGATGCAATACCTCAGACCATGTAGCCTCCCTTATCTTTCCTCCTTCCTTCTACTCTTCCACTGCCCAACTCCAGCACCTATGAGATCAGTTTTATATGGACTAAAATAACACTGCTAAGTAAAGGTCAGTCTGAGAACCTAAAAGAGAAGTGTATCCTCCCAGACTGCTGCCCCTTAGACTATAAATACCCAGAACAAGCACTGGGGGAAATTCTTTGTCTGCACAGACAGACACCAGGAAGCACATTTCCTTCTCCTTCCAGCTTCCACTCCCTCCAATACAAAGGACAACAGTCAGAGAAAAGCAAGCATCTCCTTGCTGTTGGCTCCGTGGATCTGTCTACAGCACTCACTTTGACATTGGTGACTTGAGGCATTCAGGCCTCCCTAGAGAAACAGGCACTTTCAAAGTTGAGCCTAGAGAAAGGCTGACACTGGAGTACAACCACTGCGAAGTGAACCGTGATACTGTTTGTGGGCAAAGAAGAAGGTTACCTTTTAGGACTAGAGGCTCCTTGCCTTCTCGCTTGAGTGACTCTAACACTATGTGGAGCGGCTGGGAAGGCATTACTCTGCTTGGCTCATTGGTATTCTCATCATAAACTACAATTTCTTTGGAAAAGATTCTCTTGAAGGAGTCCTTGCCTTCACGACAGGAGATCAAGTCCAAGACCGTGATCTTGCCTTGCTGGAGCCTTCTCCGGCTGATCTTGTCAGAACAGTTAATGTGGACAGCCCCTTGAATGTGGCTCTTATTATACTCCATGAATGGCCTGCAGTCAATGATGACAGGCCCTTGGTTCTGTTGGTGGCTCTTACTGCATTTGGTCATCTTCTTCGCCAGATCATTGGGGTAGATGATTTTGATGCTAGCAAGTGGCTTGGTGGTGCCCGAGACAGGACTCCCCACTCCGCCCAGCGGGCTCAAGCTGCCAGCGTTCTCATTGTTGTTGACCATTTGGTTGGCAGGGCAGGTGGTGGAGGCTCCGGCGCTGGGGCTGCTGGTGCTCGCTTGAGTTTGGGTCTGAGTGTCCTTGTCGTATGTTGCCACAGTGCAGCAACTGGCACTGCTGCATCCACAACTCAGAGAGCGTGCAGAGCCGTTAGATGAGGGCATATACGTGAGATTAGCAGTCTTTAGGGACACGATAGCTGTGCTAAGCAGACTGGAGTGGCTCCCGCTGGCAGCTGAGGCAGATTCAAGATGATTAGAGTCTAAACAAAGGTTGAGATCCTGAGGTCTCACCGGCCTCGAAAGTGCCACTACTACCCTGTCGTCTAAAGGAGATGGAGGCATGAGGAGGCTGAGCACTAGCAAGTTATGAAGAACTCAAGATCACCCTGCAAAACACAAAAGGGACGGAAAATGAAAAGCAGAAGGTGGTGATGCAAACAGATCATGAAATCACGTGAGCCACAGATACAGTAACTCACTTCTCCAACACCCATTACCCACAGGTAACAACCTAACAAACCCTTCAGACAGTTACCAGCTCACAGCAGTTCCCAAAAAACCATTTCCAGTCCCACAGCAAATACTTCAGCTATCTGCATGTGCACACATGGCATGCTGGATACACGCAACTAGCCTGGACTGTGCAGCTACACCCTGGAGGAGGCACTTCTCTACATGCAGATGGTACTGAGCTATTCTGAAACCCCAGGCTGCAAGGCATGCAACTGATAGTGACAGAGCAGCAAGTTCTCTTGATCCCGTTGCTTACTGCAAGGGAAGCAGTCACAGAGCTTACTCTACTACTGGGAGGAGCACACAAGAGCTCAATGTGTCAGTGGCTATATGCAACTTTTCCAGCAAGCTGGAATAAAATTAGCTTGTGAATAATTTCTCTGAGACAGTTACAAACCTCAAAAACATAAAGTTAAGCAGAATTACCCAGGAGAAAACAGGTTCTAGAGGCCTTTTTTTCTCTTATTTTAATAAAAGGTGTGTGCCTTACGCCTCCATCGCCCACTTCGGTTAATTCAGCCCCAATTAAGCCCCCAGGTCCAGAGGCCTGGGAAGGCTGCTGTTCTCCAGCAGCCCCAGAGGCAGAAGTTCCCTCCTTTCCAACACTTTCCACAGCTTTGAGAAGTTGGGGTTCCCTCCTCCCCAGCCAAGGTCACAGCCTGCTCAAGCTCGGCTTGACGTTTACCAGCGGAGAGCATATGGGATTAGAAACTGCCCCTTTGCCCTCGGGAAGGATGAAGACAACACCGCAACCTAAGAAAGCCTACACAATGCCTCCTCTTCCCCGGCAGTTCTAGGAACAGCCACGGCACTGTCTAGGGAACGCGGACCTAGTAGCAACTTCACCAACTCCACCAAAAGCGCTTACAGCACCGGTTCGGCTCCCCATCCAGCGGCGCAGCGGACCCGTTGATAAGAAGCACGGAGATGCCCCACACCGCATAGTAACACCTCCTCCCGGGGCGGCCCGGAGAACACCGTTAGCCCCCATCCCAGAAGTCACCGCTTTACAGAGCGAGCCAGCGAACATCTCCGGAGCCAGGCAAGACGCTGCGACCTACTCGCCCGGGGGGCAGCGCAGGTCCCGCGCCCGGGCGGAGCAGCCCCAGCGGCGGCTCCTCACCCAGGAGGTTTTGCAGCCCATTTTTGTTTTCCCAAACATCCTCTTGCCTTTTCCGCTGTTTGGAAAAGAAGGATAAGTCCTGAGCATCTTCGCCCGAGGCAAGGAGAAACGAGAGGAATATCCCAGTTAGCCTAGCCAGGGGCGAGAGAAACAGCAAGAAAGAAACACAAGGAAAGCGGGAAACTTAAGTTTTACCCCTGAGCGCAGAGAACCAGGGCTGCCGCCACAAGCGCGGCGGGCCGAGCCGACCGAAGAGAACCAAGCCAAGCTGAGGCAAGCCGAGCCGGTGCTCCCCGCCGCGGCAGCCTCATGCGGGCTCCCGCTCTTCCCGCGTCCCGAACGGCACCGCTCCGTTCCCCGCCTTCCCGCACTCACCGGCGCGGCGCGTCCCGGCACGGTGCCTGGCGGCGATGGCCGCTGCGTCTCGCACCCGCTGCTGTTGCCGCCGTTGCTGCCCCGCCGCTGGCCGCTCGCCCGCCCCGCGCACCGCCCGCACCATCCTCCTTACTTTCTCTTTTCGCTACCGCGTAAATGTACGGCCGGGCGCGGGGCGGGGCGCGCGCCGGCGGGCCGCCCCCACGCCGGCCAATAGCGGAGCGGCGGCGGGCGGAGGGGCGGGGAAGGAGGCGTGGCCATGCCGCGGGGCGCGGGGGCCGTGATGTCATCGGCAGCCAATGGGGAAGGCGCGGTGCCGGCACGCGCCGCGGGGCCCGCAGCTGCTCCCCGGCTGACAGGGCGGAGGCGGCGAGGGGAGGGCGGAGGCGGCGAGGGGCGGGCGGGCTGCGTCAGCCAGCTCCGCCTCCTCCCTTCCCCCTCCCACCCGCAGCACAGCGCCCCCTGCAGGACGGGGCTGGGCGCTCGGACGCCTGGGTGCGCAGCTGGTCCTGCCGGTGCAGCCCGCCTGCGGAAACGAGCGTCATAGAATGGGAGTGGTAGGCGTTGGAAGGGAGACCGCCTGGGCCAACCCCCCTGTCCGAGCAGGTTCACCTAAAGCAGCTTGTACAGGAATATGTCCGTGCTGGTTTGGAATGACTTCAGGGATGAAGATTCCACAACGTCTTTCGGCAGCCTGTGCCACTGCTCTGCACTCTCATAGAGTCATAGAATCAACCAGGTTGGAAGAGGCCTCCAAGCTCATCCAGTCCAACCTAGCACCCAGCCCTAGCCAGTCAACCAGACCATGGCACTAAGTGCCTCAGCCAGGCTTTGCTTGAACACCTCCAGGGACAGTGACTCCACCACCTCCCTGGGCAGCCCATTCCAATAGTTCAATTCATGCTTCAATTGGGCTTCCTATGTTTAAGTTTCTGGATGTTACTTCATGTTTTGTTACTGGGCACCACTGAAAAAAACACTGGCCCCATCCTTCTGACACCCAACATTTAACTACAAGCATTGACGAAATCCTCTCAGTCTTTTTAGGCTAAAAAGCCCCAAGTCCCTCTTCCTTCATACAAGAGATGGTCCAGTCCTCTAATCGTCACCACAGCCCCTTTGCTGCACCTTTCCAAGCAGTTCCCTGTCCTTTTTGAACCAGGCAGCCCATAGTTAGTCCCTAGCCAGTCCTTCCAGCAGGAAAAGCCACAAACACCCCAGTAACCCCTGGCCTGCCACCTCTTGGGCTACACCAATGTGTGAGGAAGCTGCACCTCAGAGGAATGTGCTGCCTCCCCATCACCACCAACCTCCTCCACAAAATGCCCTTCAAAGTGTGGTTTCCTTAGGCAAAGCTCTTCACACAACCTGTGGCAAGACCACCAGTTGTCCTCAAAGTAGGATTCTGTCTGCTGCTCCTGGAGTTTTGGGGCAGCAGGGTGCTTGCTGCCAGCCCTCCCCAGTCACCACAACAAGCTGTTTGGTGATGTCTAAGCGGTGCCAGGTGAAGGAGGCTGCTTCTTAAATACTTTGCCAAACAATTTTCTTCTTAACAACAACAAAAAAAAAAGGACTATACAAGATATTTTTGTGTAGAAAAACAGTAACTTGCCTGCACAGCAGCTATAAAATATGGGGAGGGCAGAAGATCACCTCTGTGCACAGCTCAGAACCCGCTGGGTCTGTGGTTCTCCACCTGCCTGACCTTAGTGTTAAAAATTAATCATAGAATTGGGGAATTCTTTTGCTGAAAGGGACCTTTAAAGTTCTTCTAGGCCAACCCCCTCCTGCAATGAGCAGAGACATCTTCAACTACACCATGTTGCTCAGAGCTCCATCCAGCCTGACCTGGAATGTTTCCAGGGTTGGGCCATCTACCACTTCTTTGGACAACTTGTGCCAGTGTTTCACCTCCTTCACTGTAAAACTTCTTTGCCTCTACTCTAAACCTTTCCTCTTTAAGTCTAAAGCCATTACCCCTTCTCTCGTTGCAATAGGCCTGGATTAAAAAGGTTGTCCCCATTTTTCTTATAGGGCCCCTTTCAGTATTGAAAAGTCACAGAAAGGTCTCCCTGGAGCCTTCTCCAGTTTGAGCAACTCCAACTCTCTTAGTCACTTCTTAGGAGAAGTGTTCCAGTTGTTGAGAGGGGTGGATTCAGTTGGCCCTTGTTGTGGAAATTCAGATCAAGCCCAGCTTCTGGCATCCTGCCAGTCCATCCTTGTCCAGCCTTCAGATTAAGCTGCACTTTCACAGTGTAAAAGGAAACTAACAGAGGCTCAAGGACAAGATTTTAGGGACAAGTTACAGAACAATTATAAATCCCTATCATCCTTTCTGTTAGACCTTGACATGAGTGAAATAGTGAGCTCTCATCCTTGCTACAAGTGCAATACAAGGCAAAAGTCAGAAGCTGATTTTCAGGCCATATGGATCAACTTGGCTTCAGATTTCTGCACCCTTTCCTTCCCCACTGCACAATCCATTTTCACAGTTCATGGTTCTCATCACTCGGTCCCCCAGGTCAGAGACAGGGGAAGTGGCGTCACTGTAATGATGCACCCCGCCATGTCCTCCTGATGGAAGGAGTGCTGGAGAGTTTCACCTGCAATCAGGAGTGCAACCACTTGGAGCTAGAGGAGGAAGGGTGAAGTTAGAGGAGGTAAAGTGATGTGAGTATGATTAACACTGAATCTAAATTCCTATGGTTCTGGGGTGTAAGTGGATAATTCCTTTTTCAACCGAGATTTTCAAGCTGTGACTAACAATACAACTGGAGCTGCTGCAAAACACAGTGTAAAATGCAGTAACAGCAGCATTCAGCAACTCAGAGTAAGAAGAAAAATCTCACCAAGACAGGTAGCAAGATTGCAAAAGTACTGAATACTTGATTTTTTTGGATCAATAGTTCTAACATAAACAGCAAGTCAGGTCTTTCTCCTCCCAGCCATCCATTAAACAATCAGTTGCTTTTCCCTAAACGTTCCTCACAGGACTGTGACTCATCCAGCACAAACTCAGGCACTCGGTTTCCAGTGTTGCCGTACCACAGCAAGGCACCGATTCTCCTGCGTGCTGGAGGGGAAAGGAGATCCAAGGGAAGGGTCTTGCATACAACAGCTTAACCTTTATCAATCTGATCCCACTGAGAGCAAAGCCTTTGAGTAAGTAAATCATGGGGTGGCTTCATCTTCACACTGGCAAAGAGGAGCATAGTCTGGAGGCATCACCTTCTGAAGGTCTATGAAATGCAAGTCACTGTGACACTCAGTGTAAGGGCACAGCAGGCTTTGGAATACCTCTGTGCGATTGCCGCCTTAACAGTTGCCCTCTTCAGCAAGCTGGCAAACAGATCAATGGAGACTAGCACTGGTCTCAGACTCTCTCTGTAAACATGGTTCCTTAAAAGTGCCAGCATCAGACACCAGGCAGTGTTTTCATGTTCTGTACTCCTCTTTGTCCGTGGCTTGCTGAGGCTGGTGTTGGGCTCACCGCTTGCGCTTGCCTCAGAACTGCCCTTTCAAGTCGCACTCAGGCTTGGGGAAGGAACTATCCATGGGCTTGCAATCAATTCAATCCATGGGCTTGCAATCGATTCACTGCCTGAAATGTTTTTTTCCGGCCAGGGGAGCTGGAAATCATGTTTCTGCATTCAGACATCTTCAGAAACCTAGACATGTCCTATAGCAAATGTTTACTAGGAAGCCCTTGGAAGCATTGATTTAGCTATCTTTTACTTTCTGACCAGATTTCTCAGCCCTAACAAGGTGTGCCAAAGAAATGCTTCGTGACTTGTTAATGGAGGAGCTCAGAAGAACCAAGCAGAGCTTAGCCATGGTAAGCAGAGCTGCCTTCTGAAGAATACTCAGCCCTGCCAAGTTTTTTTACAACACAAAGAGAGGCCAGAAGTACTTTTACCTCAAATTTTACTTAACTTTATATTTTTCTAAGAACCTTGACTATAAATTGCTACTTCTCCCTGGTTTCAGAGGATTTCCTACAGAACTTTTACTGACTTCATCCTTTAATGTATTTTATTAGCCTGTGACAGAAGATTGGCCTTTTTCCTGCTCTCAGAAACCAAATCCACTGTTGTTTGATTTTTTTTCTGGGCACATGCAATGAACAGCTTTCTAAACACATTTGCTTTCTGTAATTTCACACCCATAAGAGGCATGAGTTATCTATCCATTAACAACTAAACTTCTGTTTTCTGAAAAGCAGACAAGAATTGTTACTATGAAAGCTGTCAGATCTTAGTTAAATTCCCACTTCCAGCAGTAGTGGCATTTGGGCATTCCTTTCCCTCTAACGCTTTTGCCATCATGGTGCAGTTGCTCAGGTATTTGTAGAAAACCACCAGCAGAAAAAGAGGAAATCATCTTGGAATTGAAGCAAATCCTCACAAACTCTCACAGTATACCAACTGCATAAAATCCAATCAGATCAGTTCAACCTCACAAAAAGAGTAAGGATTGCTACAAACGCACACTGAATATTTAACAGGGTGTGGAAATCATCACAATTCTTGCCAGCAGCACAGACATCCCTTAAGTGTTCTCAAACTGGAGAGTCCCTTGGTACTGAAAGATTTCTTCCATGCCAAGCATTCTTATCTTCCACTCTACCATCAGGGACCTTTTCTCTTGTTTAGGATTCTATATAGACACACACGCACGCACATATCATAGAATCATAGAATCAATCAGGTTGGAAGAGACCTCCAAGGTCATCCAGGCCAACCTAGCACCCAGCCCTAACCAGTCAATTAGACCATGGCACCAAGTGCCCCATCCAGCTTTGCCAACACAGTCATGTACAGCTCCAACTTTAAGCAGAGAGGAAGGAAGGTCTCCTGCCCTGTTCCCCCTGAATATTCAGATCTCCAATATCCTATGTGAAGAAAGCATTTGAACTGGTGTATAAAGAAGCTCTCTCTCTCGCTCTCTCTCTCTCTCTCTCTCTCTCTGCCATGACCACCACATGCTCTGTGGACTGCAGAACCAAGCTCTCCTGTGTCCGCTGCTGTCAGCAACCCCTCTCAGTAGAGGGTTATTTTGGTTTAAGGGGTAAGTCAGTGATTTGCCATTGGAAAGGGCTGCCCAGGGAGGTGGTGGAGTCACCATCCCAGGAGGTGTTCAGGAAAAGACTGGATGAGGCACTTAGTGCCAAGGTCCAGTTGATTGTCTAGGGCTGGGTGCTAGGTTGGACTGGATGATCTTGGAGCTCTCTTCCAACCTGGTTGATTCTATGATTCCATGAAATATCAACCATAATAGGCAGTAAATGACAGTTGCCTCTCTCTCTCCCCTGAGCCTGAGGTTCAAACAGAGTAAATAAAGTTTCCAATTCTATCATCAGAAGTGGGAAGCAAGAGGTTGGAAGACTTGCACAAAGCTGCACAGTTGCTTACACCATGGAGCAGAAGACTGAGAAACCTGTGCAAAGCAAAGGTGCCAACCAACACAGTATTTAAATTGCAAACCAGTACCTTGCACTTCATCAGGATGTGAACCAGCATGAACTGGCTCAAAGTAGATCTCCCTGGGGCCAAACTGTGCTTCTGTATGTTCACTACTTAACTTTGCCCAGATGAGGTTTTTTTACTGCTCTTTGATTCTTGATGGGTTTTAATGCACTGCATCACACCTTCATTTGTCCTCATTAGGAATGTCAGTTCACTACACGGGCAAAGCTGAGAAACCACTTGATTTAGTTTGTTGGCCTTCTGCAAGGAAGGGATGCCCTGTTTTTCTCTCTGAAGTCTGTTCTCAAGGCCCTTTCCTGAGTAAAATGCAAACTTCCCTCTTAACTGATCTTCTGGTACAAGAGGAAACATAATCCCTGTTAGACAAATAGCTCATCTTCTAAGGGAGGGAGCAGGCTTAAAACTGTACACCGAGTGAGTTTATAAGAAAAATAAGATTCATCAATAAACATGAAGATGTGTTCCTCTACTCCTTCTTGTTTCCTGTGACTTCTCAGTCAGGAAGCTGCTACAGAATGACCTAAGTGACACTGCTAGCTATAGCAGTGTAAGTCCTTTTACTGCACAGTCAGTAACCTGTGTGGGTTACACAGGAGCAGACAGGGTGATGCCAGGTGTCCCTTCCTTGGGACGTGCCGTGGGGGCATTTGGGCAAGGAGATGACACCAGTGAGCAGCATCACTTTAAACAAAGCAACACCACAGGCAGACAGGCAGATGATGTCAACACATATCTGCTGACCTCTGTGCCTGCTCCAGTTCAGCTCTCAGCTGCTGCCATGGGGCTGTGGTCACAGCCCTTGCAGATGTCATTGCCTTCCTGGTGCTTGGTAGCACTGCATGAAACAACCATGCAAGCTCCTTTAGCTGCTGCAGGTGAGGTGGGTTAGTTTGAAGCGCAGCTGAAGCAGGGGGGCAACCTAACCCAGGGCCAGCAGACCCCTGAACACTCCCTGACCCTTTTTCAGCTGTGCACTGGAAGGAGAGGAAAGCAGATCAACACCTTTAAGATGCAGCACTCAAGTGAGAAGATGATCTGTGCTCACAGCCTTGTTTATGCAATTTCATTAAATAAATGCAGCCACAGACTGACATTTTAATTCCTCTGCAGGATGTTCATGCAGGGCTTCAAAACAAACATATTTCCACTTACCTGGCAGCATATGCCACCTTTAAAACAACAGAGAAATGATTAAATGGCAGTTTGCTTCAGTAAAGTCAGGTAGTTTTTCAAACCTGCCTGGGTCCAACTTGCTCATTTGTGTTTCAGCTTCTCCAACCACCTCTGTTTGCAGCCTGGCCAAAGCCCAGCAGGACAGAGGATTCTAATCAATATTTTCTTCCCCCACAGTGATTTTGTCATTATTATTTCCCTGTTTAACCAGTGACTGTTTGGGTGAGTATGCAGTTACTGACCTCCCAAGGGTGCATACCACCAGGCACAGGAAGTTTAGAGATGTTCTCCCCACCAGGAGTATTTCAACAGGAAGGGGCAGGCAGCACATCTATGCCTCACAGGAGGGGGATGTGAGTGTCAGGAGGGAAGGAGTGAGAGAGTGTGAAAAGAAAAAGGGAACTGCTTTCTGAAGGTCTTTATTTATAGTCTCTGCTCAGGCCAGACACAGGCTTACTTCCTTTTCTTAGAGACTGAGTGAGATCCCTTGCTCTGTCTCTCCTTAAGAAAGCCAAAGTGGAAGATACTTTTGATGGGGAGCAGGGCAAGAGGACTGGAGGAAGTCCAGCTGGAGTCACTCCTGCAGCTCTGTTCATCAGTTTCAGGTCATAAAGGCTAAGGCCCTTCTGGCTTCAAAAAGAGATCAGGGAAGGTGAATTATTCTAATCAGAGGTATTGGAAAATAAGTGCAGAGTAGCTGCTGCTCTGAGCAGAGCCATGAGCCCAGAAGGCTGCAGCACTATTGACAGCCGGCTGGGCCAGTGCATGCAAAGCAGCCTATTGATCCCGGGAGAGCAAATGCTGCCTCTCTCTGCGCTGGCACAAGGTCTCCTTCCCGCAGGCAAATATCCGATTGGCCTGGCCTGGCAGTCTGGGAGCTGCAGATGGGCATGCAAAGGGTAGGTGAGGGCATGCCACAGCTGACACCATGGCACAGGGGGCTTCTGAGGGTCCTTCAAGGCCCTTGGCTGAGGGCAGGTATAGGTGTGTTCCTGGGCAAACCCCAGACTTGGTGCTTGTTTGCAAAGATTAGTGAGGTCAAGCCATTTCATAGAATCATAGAATCATAGAATCAACCAGGTTGGAAGAGACCTCCAAGATCATCCAGTCCAACCTATCCCCCAGCCCTAGCCAGTCAACCAGACCATGGCACTAAGTGCCTCAGCCAGGCTTTGCTTGAACACCTCCAGGGACGGTGACTCCACCACCTCCCAGGGCAGCCCATTCCAATGCCAATCACTCTCTCTGCCAACAACTTCCTCCTAACATCCAGCCTATACTTTCCCCGGCACAACTTGAGACTCTGTCCCTTTGTTCTGTTGCTGGTTGCCTGGGAGAAGAGGCCAACCCCACCTGGCTACATCCTCCCTTCACGTAGTTGTAGACAGCAATGAGGTCACCCCTAAGCCACCAGGGGTTCCTGGACAAACCCTAGTCTTGGTGCTTGTTTGCAAAGGTGGGTGAGGTCAAACCATTTCCTCCTCATGCCAGGGAGTATGTCTGCTTCTGAAGGCCAGAAGTGGCAGCTCCTGCCTTTTTTGTGCTCAGCCTCCTCCTTTTTCTGTCACTGGCTGATGTAGCAACTCCCTCCTGAGATGCAAGAGTGAGAATACTCTGTCTTGCACACTTCTGCCTCCACCCCCACAAACAAAAGGGGAAGCAGGACAGGAATATGACCTTTATGGCTTATCTGCACTTGGAAGTGTACCAGAACAGTTCTTCTGAGATGCTTGTTCCAACTGCTTGTTATAACTGCTTCAGCGGTGGCCTTGTTCAGCCTCCCTTTAGGAAGGGCAGCTCCTGTCTTACGTGAGAAGGTTCTCATCATCTAGATCAGGCTTCCACATCAGACTTTCGACCTAGACTACAGGTTTGGTCAGCTCAGCTGCAGACACCAGACAGGCTCTGAAGGTCGAGGTTGTGAAAAAGTGTGATGCTGCATGGCCACATAAAGCCCCACGAGACAGCAGATGTGTAACTAATGCAGAGCTGTGCTGTTACCAGCCTCCCTCACTGCCATGATCAACCTGACTACCAAGGGTCAAAACCCAGTCTTGGTTATCTGGACTTGCATTCTTAAGAATGCAGCACTTTTTTGCCTGCCTCTCCTCTACAGCTGCTCCTTGTCCTGTGCTGGCCTGTGCATCTCACCCTGGTGAGAAAGCAATCAGCAGAAGCAGCGTGGACCTCCCTTCCTCTACCTCTCCTCCACCTGGTCAGTTCTTGAATTTGCACCAGCACTTACAACAAAATAGCAGAAGGACAGCAGCAAAAAGCCAGAAAGGTGGGCAGCTGTGTCCCTTCTCAGAGCCACAAAGGAGAACTTCACCAGCAAAGCACTACCCATGTAGAGAAACCACCATCTGCTCCTTTACTCAGAGGCCACCTGCAGCAGACTTTCTCAGGAGTGTGAGTGATGTGGCTCAATTTCCCACTTAGCCAGAGAGAAGGACCTTGGACTCTCAGCCCTCCTTCAAGCCCAGGGGAGATGGAGGACATACAGAGGCAGGCTGCAAGGTAAAGCTCATCAGTCAGCCATCAGCAGTGCTGCACTTTGGTGTTTGCAGGTGTTTTGGAGGGAAATAATTGAACCATCATAAATCCATCCAAACGTTTGTCCTGAGAGAACATCCTAACTAGTTTGTGTACGGCAGAGGCACTGTATTGTAAGCTGCTGCTCAGTTAGAGTACCATTCAGTGTCATTTCCTACCTCACCCATTTCCATCTGTATTAGGGCTGTCATTATCTCACCTCCAAAGAGAATAGCATCAATATTCCTTGGCAGCAGACAGGGGAGGCTCTGTGCAGAGCCAGACTTTGGGCAGTTTAATGGATGTGCACACTTGCAAACCTGGAAATTTTTGCTGGGTCAGACTAGATGGTTCAGCCCAAGCACCTCCCTCCTTTGGCATAGCCACCACCAGAAGGGAAGGAGAACAGGTCTGGCTGATGATGACTGGATAGGAACAGCTCCTGAACCACATGGACCCTCTCTGTGGGCCAGAGACTCCTTTCTCAAAGTTCATCTTCAAGTGACTCCTCTCTTCCTGCCCAGGTTATCCCCATCCATGGAACAAATGGTCTCTTCCTCAGCTTGATTACAGTAATCCCAAAATGGGAAGTGGAAACTTAGCAGGAAGAAAGAGCTGGGATCTTGTTGAGATCAACTCTATTTCTGTCATGTTGACTGAAGTAGGCAGTTGACCCTGTTCTGCTTATGACTACCACAGCACTAGTGGCAGCTTGCTTTATGACCAGCATGGAGTGAGCAGGTAGAGCAGAGGCTGCTCTGCATCCTGTTTCACAAATCCCATGCCTCCTACCACAGTCGAGCAACCAGCAGTCATCCCTGTGCAGCCAAAGTCAGTCACCAGAGAAAGTGGAATTCATTTCAATGGGCTCAAAATTGTCTTCTCATTAGTCAAGGAGCAAAGTGCTCTAGGCCACTGGACAAGATTGTCTCCCTCCTCCTCTGAGTCCCTGAGGCAGTGAGCAACAACTACTCCCACCATCTTCCCTAGGCTGATAGAACAAACCAGTTTAACTGCAAGGGTGCTTCCCTTGCCAGTCTGTTGTACCAAAGGCCAGTGAGCCCCACATGGGTCTATACAGCTTTCATTGAAGGGATTTTTTTCCCTTTGAAAGGGATGATTGTTTCATAAAAAGCAACTCCTGCCTCCACAAAGACTCCCTCCCACCAGAACACCACTCCTTGATGGCTTCTACTTTCACAGCTGCCAGCTGTGTCCCACAACACACCTGAAATCCCCTCAATTTTACTCCATCCACTAAGATGCCAGGGGCTGCCAGGACTTTCCAGAATGGGTGCAGGAAGCCAAACTTTTGCTAAACCCTGCAGGGCAGGTGAGCCAATTGGGGGACACCAGCACACAAGTTCTTGGTGCCAAGTTTTCCATTCTGAAAATTAGACCTTGGAATGTTTCAAGTTGAATATAAAAATATCTGGAAGATAAAAGACACTCTGGAACAAACTTCTGCTACAGAACTGGTATCAGACATGATTTGCCATTGGAATGGGCTGCCCAGGGAGGTGGTAGAGTTGCCATCCCTGGAGATGTTCAAGAAAAGACTGGATGAGAAACTTAGTGCCATGGTCTAGCTGACTGGATAGGACTGGGTGCTAGGTTGGCCTGGATGATCTTGGAGGTCTCTTCCAACCTGGTTGATTCCATGGTTCTAAGTTCTTTACTCTGGAGGTCACCACTGCTTTTATCTTGGCACAGTGCACTGTGAGCCTCTGCAAAGGACATTGTTCCAGGGGGAAGAGCATGTTCTTTCACTGTGGTTTAGGTGTCCTCTCTTCCTTTGTGAGGTGAATATATTAAAGCCACTGGGAGATGATGGAAGGACACTGAGGATTAAAAATGATAGGAGAAAACTACAGATCAATTTGGGTGTAACCAGGTGTGCTTGTTTGAAGCAGAGTAGAATATTTTGGTGAGAAGAACTAGATCACAGGCTGTGAAAGGAAAACAATGGTGATGTCTACTCCCCTCAGAGTGTTGCTGAGGAAGAAATGAAAACATTAGATAACACTCTGGCCATTTTGTCTCACTCTGGCTGGGCTGCTGGCTGAGCTACATCTCACTCCCTAACCTCACTTTCCATTTGGACTAACCTTTGCTTCTTAACCTCTTGGCCGAACCTCCATTCTTCCTTAGGACTGGGGTAAGGTTGAGAGGGGCAGGGGGAAGGTGAGGGGTGGTTGAGAGCCCCTCCTGGGGACTCAGATTTCTGGGAGGGCTGTTGTGTTTCTGTATTACCTTTTCATTTGTCTATTTCTGTCTATAACTGTATATACTGTAAATACTGTCTACAACTACCTGAAAGGGCATTGTAGCCAGGTGGGGGGTTGGCCTCTTCTCCTAGGTAACCAGCAATAGAACAAGGGGACACAGTCTCAAGTTGTGCTGGGGTAGGTATAGGCTGGATGTTAGGAAGAAGTTCTTCACAGAGAGAGTGATTGGCATTGGAATGGGCTGCCCAGGGAGGTGGTGGAGGCACCGTCCCTGGGGGTCTTCAAGAAAGAACTGGATGAGGCACTTAGTGCCATGGTCTGGTTGACTGGCTAGGGCTGGGGGATAGGTTGGACTGGATGATCTTGGAGGTCTCTTCCAACCTGGTTGATTCTATGATTCTATGATTCTATCTGCTTGTGCATTGTGCTAGCTGTAAATAAATAGCTTCATTTATATTCCCAGAGCTGGCTGAGTCTAGTCTGGGTAACTTCTAAAGTGTGTGGGGGGGTGAGGAACACCCAAACCATCACACCAGGTGAGCCTGTCTCTGTGGTTCTTGCTTGTGACCTATCTTTCAACAGGCAGACTACAACCCCACCACATAAATGAGCAACAGAGCAGTGGGACAGTAAAATTCACTAGCCAATGTAATCAGTGCTTGAAAGTGATAAAAAAAACTAAGGCAAGTCTTGCCTAGCTGGCTTGTGATTGAGGGACTTCCTAAGGGACTTCTACCACTCTCAGCAGAAGGAAAATAACATGATGTAATCAAAGGAGAAAAGGAAGCTGGCTGCCTCTTGCCCATTTGTGAGCCCACAGCAAGCAGCATTTGGCTGTAAATAGAGATCTTGTGCAGAAGGCTTATTCTTGCTCAGAAGGTAGCTTGCCCACACTCGAGTTGGGCCTGCTGCTCTTTGCAGGAGATCACAGCACCCTTCTCGTATACATCAAGGCACACAAAATAAACCCAAGTTTATTTAGGGTCAGTATTAACGTCCCAGGCACTTCTTACAACTTCTCTTTTCCCACGCTGATGATCCCGTAGCTGACAGGTTGTGAAACTACTGTGTAGGGACTCACACAAGAGATGTCAGCAGTGAAGATTATACACTATGGGCTTGCTTTCCCAGCCCACTGAGGATTATCACCACATCTACCATCTACTTAGATGCCTCCTTGAGGGATTAATTTGTTGGTTGGACCAATAATCATTTTTCCCCCTGCTACTTGCTGAAAGCAACTTGGCATGCAGTTAACAGCTGACCAGTCCTTTTTTGTACTCCAGTTCAATGCCTGTAGGTCTTCTGACCTCTAATGAGCTCCTTCTGTCTTTGTAAGCATCCTGTTCTCACTAGACAGCCGCATGGCTGCTTCTGAGCTGGTGATAACATGCCCATCAGCAAGCAGTGGCCCTGACTCCAGATCCCAGGAGCACTTAGCCTTCCAGCAGCCACAATGTCTTGGGAAGGCTTCTCTTAGTAAGATGTAACTACCTGAAGGGACATTGTGGCCAGGTGGGGGGTGGGCTCTTCTCCCAGGCAACCAGCAACAGAACAAGGGGACACAGTCTCAAGTTGTGCCAGGGAAAGTATAGGCTGGATGTTAGGAGGAAGCTCTTCACAGAGAGAGTGATTGGCATTGGTATGGGCTGCCCAGGGAGGTGGTGGAGGCACTGTGCATGGAGGTGTTCAAGCAAAGCCAGGATGAGGCATTTAGTGCTGTGGTCTGGTTGAGTGGGCAAGTCTGGGTGCTAGGTTGGCCTGGATGATCTTGGAGGTCTCTTCCAACCTGGTTGATTCTATGATTCTATGAATCACAGAATGTTAGGGGTTGGAAGGGACTTGCCAAAAGAGGTCCTAGGGCAAGTCACACAAGAACACATCCAGATAAGTTTTGAAAGTTTCCAGAGAAGGAGATGCCACAACCTCTCTGGGCAGCCTGTTCCAGTGCTCTGTCACCCCCAGAGTAAAGGCTCTCCTCATGTTGAGGTGGAACTTCCTGTGTTCCAGGTTATGTCAGAGGTTCCTTGTCCTGTTACTGGGCACCGCTACCACCGGGCTGTGACAATCACTTGTGCTGCATCAGGCAAGTCAGGCACAGTCTCAAGTTGTGCTGGGGAAAGTATAGGCTGGATGTTAGGAGGAAGTTCTTCCCAGAGAGAGTGATTGGCATTGGAATGGGCTGCCCAGGGAGGTGGTGGAGGCACCATCCCTGGAGGTCTTCATGAAAAGCCTGAGTGAGGCACTTAGTGCCATGGTCTGGTTGACTGGCTAGGGCTGGGTGCTAGGTTGGACTGGATGATCTTGGAGGTCTCTTCCTACCTGGTTGATTCTGTGATTCTATGATTTCCCCCAAAATGATAGGGACTTTTTTCTAGCTGAGTTAATTTACCATTAATCTGATTAAAGTAGTTCTCAAATATCACTCATCACATCTGGCCAATGAAGAAGTCAGATACAGCAATCCTAAACACTGTCACTCTGGTCACCCTGGTAGGGGGTGTGGTGGTTGGAGGCTGCCTGGGGTCCAGTGACCATGAAATTACAGAGTTCTCAATACATGGAGAAACCAGGAGGGACATCAACAGAACCTCCACACTGGACTTCCGAAGGGCAGACTTCAGCCTATTTAAGGAACTCACTCAGAAAGTTCCTTGGGAAAAAGCCCTTGGAAACAAAGGGGTCCAGGAAGGTTGGACCTGCTTCAAGAAAGAACTCCTGCAGGCACAGGAGCAGCTGTGCCATTGAGCCAGCAGAAGAGCTGAGGAGAGAGGCAGCCAGACTGGATGGGCAGGGAGCTACTGAAGGAATTAAAGATTAAACAGAGAGTGTATCACCTTTGGAAAAGAGGGGAGGTGTCCCAGGAAAAGTTCAAGGAAGTTGCTGGGTCTATAACCACCATAACCACCCTTTGGGTCTGCTCTGACTCCTGTCAAGGGATTTTAATTCAGCATTTTAGTCCTTTTCCTTTCTAGGCATCCATGCCATGCTGATGAGGCACCCAAACCACCCAGAGGAGGCACCCGACCATCACTGCCTAAATTAGACGCCGCCCCCGGTTCACTCCAGTGCTCTGAGTCACCTCCCTGCCCGCCGCTGAGCGCAGGAAACCCAAGAGGAGATGCCAAAGGCAACAGTGCGAGGAGCAGTTACTCATGGGTGTAATCGAAGGAGGGTGAAAATAAAAAGTGATGATAGAATGGAGTGAAAGATTCCTTCCTGCTGAGTGTTAATTAACTCATGGACACACGGCCCCTGTGGGAGCTGCCAGTAGATTATGGTCTTCAGGTGGGGCAGCAGATGGGGGTCTGCTGACCCTGTGGCCATCATGGGATTGACCTTCAGCAAGGAACCATTCCTGCACTCGTCCTGCAAGAGAAACAAGTTAGGAGCAGGTGTGGAGCTGTTGGAGGGTAGGAGAGCCCTGCAGAGGGACCTGGACAGGCTACATGGGTGGGCAGAGGCCAATGGGATGAGATTGAACAAGGCCAAGTGCAGGGTTCTGCACTTTGGCCACAACAACCCCAAGCAGCACTACAGGCTGGGGACAGAGTGGCTGGGAGGAAAGTGACCTAGGGGTACTGATAGATAGTAGCTGGAGATGAGCCAACAGTGTGCCCAGGTGGCCAAGAGAGCCAATAGCATTCTGGCCTGTGTCAGGTACAGTGTGGCCAGCAGGACAAGGGAGGTTATTCTGCCTCTGTACTCAGCACTGGTCAGGCCACACCTTGAGTACTGTGTCCAGTTCTGGGCCCCTCAATTCAAGAGAGATGTTGAGGTGCTGGAAGGTGTCCAGAGAAGGGCAACAAAGCTGGTGAGGGGCCTGGAACACAAACCCTATGAGGAGAGGCTGAGGGAGCTGGGGGTGTTTAGCTTAGAGAAGAAGAGGCTCAGGGCTGACCTCATTGCTGTCTACAACTACCTGAAGGGAGGCTGTAGCCAGGTGGGGTTGGTCTCTTCTGCCAGGCAACCAGCAACAGAACAAGAGGACACAGTCTCAAGTTGTGCCTGGGGAGGTCTAGGCTGGATGTTAGGAGGAAGTTGTTGTCAGAGAGAGTGATTGGCATTGGAATGGGCTGCCCAGGGAGGTGGTGGAGGCATCATCCCTGGAG
The DNA here is from genome assembly GCF_015220805.1 of Pogoniulus pusillus. Lineage (NCBI taxonomy): Eukaryota > Metazoa > Chordata > Aves > Piciformes > Lybiidae > Pogoniulus > Pogoniulus pusillus. Next base: position 16,239,790 of record NC_087288.1, read on the forward strand.
GTGTTGAAGCAAAGCCTGGCTGAGGCACTTAGTGCCATGGTCTGGTTGACTGGCTAGGGCTGGGTGCTAGGTTGGCCTGGCTGATCTTGGAGGTCTCTTCCAACCTGGTTGATTCTATGATTCTATCTCTTGCCACCTTCCCTGATCCCTTTTGGCTCTTCCTCTTCCCAAACAAAGGATCTGGTGTAAGATATATGTAGGTTTTCCTGTCTTTTTTTCCTTTCAGTAAAGAAAATTTTCCTAATATCCAACTTAAAACTCCCCTGACACAGTTTCAGGCCATTTCCTTTCATTCTATCCTAGGGAGAAGAAACCAACCCCTACCTCACTACAACCTCCTTTCAGAGAGTTGTAGAGAGCAGTGAAGTCTCCCCTCAGCCTGATCCTCTTTAGATTAAATGACCCCAGCTCCTCATGAGACTAGTTCTAATGGTTCCCCTCCACATCCCAGCTTTGCTCCTTGGCCAGGGAAAATCCACCCAACAAGCAGTGGTCAGGCACGTGTGGTGTATCAGAAACAAGTCAGAAAATCACTACAGAAGGACACTTTTTCCAAGAGCTGTTTCCAGAAGTGTCAGGGTAGACATATGCCTTGACAACAGCTGGGAGATCCTCTCGTGTCTGTACTGGCACAATACATGTTCAGGAAGAGTTCTCTTCTCCATTTCTGGGCTTCCTCCAATGCAGAATGACCTCTTCAGAACTAACCAAAGGGACTTGTTTGTGGGTGCTTTGTACCTGGAAGTGGTTTAAGGCCAGGTTGGATGAGGCCTTGAGCAACCTGCTCTAGTGGGAGATCCATGCTATGGGCAGGGACACCCTACCCTACACCAGGCTGCCCACAGCCCCATCCAGCCTGCCCTTAAACACCTCCAGGGATGGGGCCTCAACCACCTCCCTGGGCAACCCATTCCAGCCTCTCACCACTCTCATGCTCAACAACTTCCTTCTCATGTCCAGTCTGACTCTCCCCACCTCCAGCTTTGCTCCATTCCCCCCAAGCCTGTCACTCCCTGAGAGCCTCAAAAGTCCCTCCCCAGCTTTTTTGTAGGCCCCCTTCAGACACTGGAAGGCCACAAGAAGGTCACCTGGGAGCCTCCTCTTCTCCAGCCTCAACAGCCCCAACTCTTTCAGTCTGTGCTCACAGCAGAGCTGCTCCAGCCCTCTGAGCATCCCAGTGGTCCTTCTCTGGACACACTCCAGCATCTCTGCATCCTTCTTGTAATGAGGGCTCCAGGTGGGGTCTCACCAGTAGGCATAGCTTGGGTGCTGTTCTCACCAGTACCCATGGAGAAGCTCTGGAGTGTGTTATATGCACAGACATACAACAGCCTGCCTGCTTTGAGGACAGAGAAGATCTGGGTCCACACCTGGAAATCTTCCTTTGTAGCTCTGTGTCCCACATCTGCAACTGCATGCTAACAGGTGGGGGCATGTGCATAGAATCATAGAATGGTTTGGGTTGGAAGGTACCTCCAAAGGTCATCTAGGCCAAGCCCCTCTGCAGCCAGCAGGGGCATACTCAACTAGATCAGGTTCCCCAGAGTCCTGTCAAGCCTCACCTTGAATATCTCCAGGGATGGGGCCTCAACTCCCTGGGCAACCTATTCCAGTGTTCCACAACCATCATGGTTGAAGAACTTGTTCCTAACATCCAATTTAAACCTACTCTTCTCTAGTTTGAAGCCATTGCCTTTCATTGTATCACTACAGACCTTTGTAACCTTCTCTCTCCAGTCTTTTTGTAGGCCCCCTTCAGGTACCAGAAGGCAGCTGTTAGGTCTCCCCAGAGCTTTCTCTTCTCCAGGGTGAACAGCCCCAGCTCCCTCAGCCTATCCTCACAGCAGAGGTGCTCCAACCCCCTGATCATAGCCCTCCTCTGGACTCACTCCATCAGGTTCATGTATTGCAACTGGACGCAGTGCTCCAGGCAAGGTCTCACCACAGCAGAGCAAAGCATCAGAATCACTTCTCTGTGCATTTTGCCAAGCCTGGGGAACGTGTGCTGTGAAAACCATGCCTTGGTTCAGTGTTAGAGATGAGCAACTCAATGCCAGCTTTTAGCTCCAAACTAATTTTAATGGCTGAGCCATAAGCACTTGGAACAACATGGTAATGGAAACTGTCACAAGCCCTTATCTGAAACAGCTCTGCCAGCTGCTGCTGTGATGCTGTTTCTCACCACTTATATATATATATGTACATATAAATTATGTGGGGTTTTTTTTCTCCAAAGAGTCTTTGCCTGTCACCTAGTTATCTGTGGGATGAGCAGAACAGGGATTGAGAAATGTGCAGCAAAATTGTTTCAGACTGGTGGAGGCTCTGATAATGAATCACCAAACCTTTCCCTGCCAGGAAACACATTTCTAATGCCAAGCACAGCCTGAGCACTGCTTCTCTTCTGCCCTCATCCTCCTGCTGCTCTCCCATCAGAGTGTCAAGACCAGAAGAGAAGAGGAATCCTGCAGTTCCCAGGCATTCCATTTTTTGTCCTGTCTACTGACTGGCCTACTCCAGATTCTAGGATCACACCTTCATTGCCAGGAGGGGCTGGCATAGCACAGGATGCCTGCAGCAGGGATAAAGTCTACCAAAGGAGATAGCAATGGTGCCAGGTACAGGTGTAACAAAATCAGCACCTCTCTGGTTTTTTGTTTAGGTACCACCTACATCTGATTACCCTGCCTGTGTTAAGCACTAATTGTAAATGCCAGGGGAGTGAGCAATGTTCTCTGTGTTAAACAAGGAGCAAACACAAACAATTAGCACTCACTACACAAATAAGGAATTGCTTCATCAGGCAGAGGATGCATGCAACTGCCACGATGGATGATGAACAACAGCTCTCTTCATCTGTTCCACTCGTCACTGCAAGTATCAGTCATCTCTGGTACACAGCAGCTGTTAAAAGGCTCCATTGTGCTCTCAAAGCATACATCCTTTCGAAATAGATGAAACAGAAACTCAGGAGGAGCACTCCTGTGATCTTAGGGATATTTCATTCATGACTAAAGGTTTTCTGGCAAACTTTGCCTAAATAAAACTTCAACTTGGGCTCAGAAGCGTGATGGGAGCGTCCAAGCGTTCTGTCATCCTGACTGGGTCAGCGTCATACAGCCTGGCCTGCTGGGCAGCAGCACGGATCTTGAGCCACTGCTCAGAGGACCTAGGGACACAGGCATTCCAAAGAGACACAAATAGCAGAAGGAGCTCGTGCATTTTAGTTTCATCTGTAGACTTTGGTGTAAGGATGTTACACAGTGCAGATTTGGGGAGAGAGCAGCGAGAGGAAGGGAGAAGAATCACACACGCAGAATAGCAGAATGGTTTGGGTTGGAAGGGACCTTAAAAATCAACCCCCCCTGCCATGCTTAGGGATACCTCCTACTAGACCAGGTTGCTCAAGGTCTCAGCAAACCTGTCTTTGAAGACTTCCAGGGATGGAACCTCCACAGTTTCTCTAGGCAACCTGTTCCAGTGCCTCACTACCCTCACAGGGAAGAATTTCTTCCTACTGTCTCATCTATCACAGTATCACAGTATCACAGTATCACCAAGGTTGGAAGAGACCTCATAGATCATCAAGTCCAACCCTTTACCACAGAGCTCAAGGCTAGACCATGGCACCAAGTGCCACGTCCAATCCTGCCTTGAACAGCTCCAGGGACGGCGACTCCACCACCTCCCCGGGCAGCCCATTCCAGTGTCCAATGACTCTCTCAGGGAAGAACTTTCTCCTCACCTCCAGCCTGAATCTCCCCTGGCACAGCTTGAGGCTGTGTCCTCTTGTTCTGGTGCTGGCCACCTGAGAGAAGAGAGCAACCTCCTCCTGGCCACAACCTCCCCTCAGGTAGTTGTAGACAGCAATAAGGTCTCCCCTGAGCCTCCTCTTCTCCAGGCTAAATCTAAATCCAGCTTCTTCCCATTTGAAGGAGGTATTATCCCTCATCATGTCACCACATGCCTTTGTAAAAGGCTGTCTCCAGCTATCCTGCAGGCCTCTACAAATACTGGAAGGCTGCTACAAGGTCTCCTTGGAGCCTTCTCTTCTCCAGGCTGAACAAACCAAGCTCTCTCTGTATGTCTTCACAGGAGAGGTGCTCCAGCTCTCTGACCAAAACCAAAAGTAGGTTGTTCTAAGCTCATTGTTTATTCAGCCCTTTATTAAGAAAAAATGTTTTGCAAAATTCCAGCCTAGCTCAGTGTAGTATTTGGGAACATGCATGGGTAAGCAACTGGGAGGCTTTGCTGTGACTTTTTTCCTTCATATTACTATGCCCACTGCTATAGTTGCTGAAGTCAGTATATCATAGAATCAGCCACGTTGGAAGAGACCTCCAAGATCATCCAGTCCAACCTAGCAACCAGCCCTAGACAAGCAACTACACCATGGCACCAAGTGCCTCATCCAGGCTTTTCTTGAACACCTCCAGGCACGGTGACTCCACCACCTCCCTGGGCAGCCCATTCCAATGCCAATCACTCTCTCTGACAACAACTTCCTCCTAACATCCAGCCTAGACCTCCCCTCCCACAACTTGAGACTGTGTCCCCTTGTTCTGTTGCTGGCTGCCTGGCAGAAGAGCCCAACCCCACCTGGCTACAGCCTCCCTTCAGGTAGTTGTAGACAGCAATGAGGTCTGCCCTGAGCCTCCTCTTCTGCAGGCTGCACACCCCCAGCTCCCTCAGCCTCTCCTCACAGGGCTGTGTTCCAGGCTCCTCACAGCTTTGTCGCCCTTCTCTGGACACATTCCAGTATCTCAGCATCTCTCTTGAAATGAAGAGCCCAGAACTGGACACAGCACTCAAGGTGTGTCCTGACCAGTGTTGCTCCAATACAAATTGGAGCTTGCAAGAAAAAGATGATGAATGCAACTTTTCTTCTTGACAATTTCATGCCTTCAGATTTTGGAGCCATAAAGCCTGGGGAGGTCTGAACAACTATGCATATTAAATAGCTTCCATCTACAAAGTGTGTGTAGGTAAATTTCCACACAATTGATGCTTTTGATGATTCCCTCCATGCTATCCAAACAAACTGGTGTTCTGAGAATCCCAGGGACCTACCTACTCTGATACTGGGCCTCCAAGAGCAAGGAGATTCATCCAAAGATTGAATGCATCCCTCAGTGAACAACCAAGGAACAGCTACAATGTGCAAGCCTTAGTAAATGCACCTGAAGGTGAAACTCTGTGGTACTTTTGATTCCTTCTAACAGAGTTGTTAGGAGCAGTCTCGCTAGAGTTATAGAATCATAGAATGGTTTAGGTTGGAAGGGATCTCAAAGATCATCCAGCTCCAACCTCCCACCACAGGCAGGGACACCTCCCACTAGAACAGGTTGCTCAAGGTCTCATCCAACCTGGCCTTGAACACCTCCAGGGAGGGAGCAGCCACAACCTCACTGGGCAACCTGTGCCAGTGTCTCACCACCCTCACTGCAAAGAACTTCCTCCTAACATCCAGTCTAAATCTCCCCATTGCCCCTCATCCTCTCATTTCAAGACCTTGTCAGTAGTCCCTCCCCAGCCTTCCTATAGGCCCCCTTCAGACACTGGAAGGCCACTATAAGGTCTCCTGGAAGCCTTCTCTTCTCCAGGCTGCAGAGCCCCAACTTTCATAGCCTGTCCTCATAGCAGAGCTGCTGCAGCCCTCTGAGCATCTTCATGGCCTCCTCTACACTGGCTACAACAGTTCCACGTCCTTCTTGTGCTGGGGGCTCCAGAACTGCACACAGGACTCCAAGTGGGGTCTGAGGAGAGCAGAGTAAGGGGACAGAATCCCCTCCCTTGCCCTGCTGCCCAGCACGCAGTAGCCCTCCAAGTGTTCCATTCAGTCTGTTAATCCCACTTGTCTCTTGACCTCCAGACTCTCTGTGAAAGGGATCTCCATATGTTAATTACACTGTATGTAAACCAGAGTGTTAGTACTCCTCATACATTTGCTGGCTGCTAATTTTCCTGGGATACTCCCACTCTGTGAGAAGAGCCACACAAATGTGGTGACCTCACCTCCCCAGTACACTTGCTAGTTAGCCCAGGTTTCACTGAGCCAGTCCTTGATTTTTGTTTTGGAGCCTTCCTGCTCCTCTGTGACTTTCTTTCTCTGCTAATGAAGGAATGCCTGGGAGAAGAGTCACATTTGGGTCCAATGAGCTCACTCTTCTTCATCAAGGGACAACGTTACACAATTTGCAGTCATTCAGGATGGTGCTGACTGGAGCTGATCAGTCATGGTCAGAACATTCACAGCACAGGAAATACTTTAAGGGAAATTTTTTTTTCGTTATCAGGCTATGGAAAAGGGAAACAGAAGATAATTCATCAGCTTTAACCATTTAGAAACCAAAACTGACACAGGGGTGGTAGTTACACTACCAAGGTAGCACAGCAGATGGAAAAGAGGAGTGAATGCTTTCAGTGAGTACCCTCCAACCTGCATGCAGCTCACACCCTGCCAGGGAGAGGATTTCCTTTTCCAAGAGCATAACACCTAGCTTTTGCAACTACCTGAAGGGTGGCTGTGGCCAGGGGGAGGTTGCTCTCTTCTCTCAGGTGGCCAGCACCAGAACAAGAGGACACAGCCTCAGGCTGTGCCAGGGGAGATTCAGGCTGGAAGTGAGGAGAAAGTTCTTCCCTGAGAGAGTCATTGGACACTGGAATGGGCTGCCCGGGGAGGTGGTGGAGTCGCCGTCCCTGGAGCTGTTCAAGGCAGGACTGGACGTGGCACTTGGTGCCATGGTCTAGCCTTGAGCTCTGTGGTAAAGGGTTGGACTTGATGATCTGTGAGGTCTCTTCCAACCTTGGTGATACTGTGATACTGTGACAGGTTTAGCTGAAATGCCACCACCAACAGAGGCTATAACATGTGCCTGAGGGTTTTGTAGTGCCACAGTTTAAGACAGTTGGGTGGATGTGCTACAAAGTGTGCTCATGGTCTACAGCTGCTGCAGTTCCCCCTGGAACATGAGAGGTTTCAAGAACAAGACTCCTCAGGTGTCAGAGTAACTTCTGGGTGGTGCTGTAGTGCAGCTGCAAAACCCCTCGAGTGTACTGCTTAGAGGAAGGAACTGAGGGCAAGTGATGTGCAAATATACATTCACAGGCAGGATGTGAGTCTATCAACTTTCCATCTCAGATCTACTTGGCCAAATCAGCCAGCTTAGTTTTGTTTTCCTCTGGAGATGCTTCTTTGTTGGCAGTAAAACAGAAGGTTCATGCAATTCTCCTGTGCTGATGGACTTTTCTCCCAGCCTTGCAGGCTGTCAGAAGTGATCAGAGAGCAGAGGACAGTTTCCACCAGGGGTGCAAAGCCAAGCGCTGGTATTCCATGTCCTGCTGAGTCGGAGGGGCATGGCAATCCATCAGTAACATGCCACTGCACACACTGCACACAGGATGAAGACCAGGGACAGCTTTGGGCAGATGTTGCTGAATGTATCAGACTGCTCTTTTCTGGGCACAGATCAGGAGCTAAATATTACAGAGTCATAGAACTCTCTTGGTTGGGAAAAACCTCCAAGACCATCTAATCATAGAATCATCCAGGTTGGAAGAGACCTCCAAGCCTCCAAGATCATCCAGTCCAACCTATCTCTCAGTCTTGTCCAATCAACCAGATCGTGGCACTAAGTGCCTCAGCCAGGCTTTCTTGAACACCTCCAGGGATGGTGACTCCACCACCTCTCTGGGCAGCCCATTCCAATGCCAATCACTCTCTCTGTGAAGAACTTCCTCCTAACATCCAGCCTAGATCTCTCCTGGCACAACTTGAGACTGTGTCCCCTTGTTCTGTTGCTGGTTGCCTGGCAGAAGAGACCAACCCTACCTGGCTACAGCCTCCCTTCAGGTAGTTGTAGACAGCAGTGAGGTCACCCCTGAGCCTCCTCTTCTCCAGGCTGCACACCCCCAGCTCCCTCAGCCTCTCCTCACAGGGCTGTGCTCCAGGCCCCTCACCAGCTTTGTCGCCCTTCTCTGGACACCTTCCAGCACCTCAACATCTCTCTTGAATTGAGGGGCCCAGAACTGGACACAGCACTCAAGGTGTGGCCTGACCAGTACTGAGTACAGGAGCAGAATAACCTCCCTTGTCCTACTGGCCACACTGTTCCTGATGCAGGCCAGGATGCCATTGGCTCTCCTGCCCACCTGGGCACACTGCTGCCTCATCTTCAGCTACTATCTACCAGTACCCCCAGGTCCCTTTCTTCCTGGCTGCTCTCCAGCCACTCTGTCCCCAGCCTGTTGTCCTGATTGGGGTTGCTGTGGCCAAAGAGTATATCCAGCTGTAACCCAGGGTAATCCAGCTGCCAACCTAAGTCCACCATGGCCTTTAAACTATGTTCAGAAGTGTGTAGTGTATTTAAAAGCCTTTTTGCCTCCTAATTTCCCTAGCACATCATCTGGCATTATTTCATGGGACATTAAATCCAATCCTATGGAGCAGCATGCAAACTAGTAAGCATTATCAGCTGTCTGAATGGTAGTGTGATATTAAAAGGAGACACCTCTGTCTATAGCAAAATACTCTTCCTCCTCCAGTATATATATATATTCTTTTCATAAACCAGGACATTACAAACAGAATCTCATGTTGGCATAATGAACTATGTTAGACTCACCCAACCCAGCTTACTCACCACGCATATCCCATCTGAAAAAGTGATGTGAGTAAATCTGATTGGAGACCTGGAGAAGTGAGTAACCAAGGCCAGTGGGAACAGTGAGGCCACTGTGTCCTGTCATGTTGGTCAGAAGAGTTCTAATGCCTTTTTAGGACAGTTGAGGCTCATGCCCTTAAAGGGGTAGTGGAAGCTATCAAGCAATGCCTTTACTTATCCCAGGGAGGGGCAGATGTTTTGCCATTACTACCAGCCCCTTTAGTAACAACCTGCTGATTGCAGGCTTTGCTCCACACCAGCACATGCTCCAAGAGTTTCTGAGGGACCAAATGTTTAACACTTTACTGCTACAGATAAGTAAGTGACCAGCTCTGATATTGTTCAACTCTCCTGTTAGTCTCAGGATGCTTGCTGGGTGATCCAGACTCCAGGGAAGACTTTCCCTCTCCCCAGCTATATCCAGTCAGCAGCAGTGGGCACAACAGCACCAGCCTATCCAGCTGCTGATCCAGGCTTGCCTGAAGCTGAGGACAGAGCCATTGCCTCCAGCTTACTTGAGCCATTCATCTGTGCTCAGCATATCACAGTATCATCAAGGTTGGAAGAGACCTCATAGATCATCAAGTCCAACCCTTTACCACAGAGCTCAAGGCCAGACCATGGCACCAAGTGCCACGTCCAGTCCTGCCTTGAACAGCTCCAGGGACGGTGACTCCACCACCTCCCCGGGCAGCCCATTCCAGTGTCCAATGACTCTCTCAGGGAAGAACTTTCTCCTCACCTCCAGCCTGAATCTCCCCTGGCGCAGCCTGAGGCTGTGTCCTCTCGTTCTGGTGCTGGCCACCTGAGAGAAGAGAGCAACCTCCCCCTGGCCACAACCTCCCTTCAGGTAGTTGTAGACAGCAATGAGGTCTCCCCTGAGCCTCCTCTTCTCCAGGAAGAACATATCCTTCTCAGGCTGAGGGAGCTGGGATTGTTTAGCCTGGAGAAGAGGAGGCTCAGGGGAGACCTTATTGCTGTCTACAACTACCTGAGGAGTGGTTGTAGCCAGGGGGAAGTTGCTCTCTTCTCTCAGGTGGCCAGCACCAGAATGAGAGGACACAGCCTCAAGCTGTGCCAGGGGAAATTTAGGCTGGAGGTGAGGAGAAAGTTCTTCCCTGAGAGAGTCATTGGACACTGGAATGGGCTGCCCGGGGAGGTGGTGGAGTCGCCATCCCTGGAGCTGTTCAAGGCAGGATTGGACGTGGCACTTGGTGCCATGGTCTGGCCTTGAGCTCTGTGGTAAAGGGTTGGACTTGATGACCTGTGAGGTCTCTTCCAACCTTGGTGATACTGTGATACTGTGAAAAGACCTGGGAAATAATTACAAGGATTATTCAGTGGTGCACAGCCTTCAAGAATTCCAGGTCTGGCAGTGGAATAAATGCCTTAGCCCTGCTGAGCACACCACAGCCTTGCCACCTGTCTCCAGATGGATGGAAGAGCTGAACATCACACAGCAGCAAGGCAAAAATAAAGTTGTACTAAGTGCCATGCTGGGAGATGGCTACATCTAAAAGCCTGGCTAAAATCCTGACTTTCAAGTGACATTCTGGGTAGCCCTAAGGTGTGACCTGCATTCATCTACTCATCAGTATGCCAGAAGAAGCAGTGCCCAACTGAACAAATGAGAGATGGAGCATGGAGATGACTGAAGAGCCTTCTAAAATAGCTCTTTATATATAGGCACACATGCGTGGGTGCACAGAGACTAATGGGGTGGAGGGCTGAGATTTTTGTGCTTTTTTTAATTGCAAAGTTTCCTCAAGATGGACAGATACTCATTTCACATGATCCTCCAACTCTCCCTCCTCCTCCCACGTGTGGTTAGCCATTACAGACTTTGCAGGCTCAGAGAGCTCCTCACTGAGCAGAGACCTGGAGCAAGGTCTCCTGTGGCACCTCTGTCCCACCTAAGCTTTCAGTTACAACTGACATGGATCAGAAGCTGAGACAAGGGCTCCCAGTCACTCCAAGAAGTGAGATTTACCTGCAACCACCACCACAGCCCATCCTTATCTGGGAGATATGAGCAAAGCTAAAGAATTTTCTCCATGCCTCCTCATACCTCAAGCACCACACATGCAGCCCTTGCATCACACAGGCTCTCAGTACATAATCCTCTTTCTATTCAGAGCCCTGGCTGGAAAGCCCCTGCTACTGCTGCATCTCCTCCCCAATGCATTCATGGTCACAGAACACCTCCTGCCTGAGCCACCCTGGGCTGAACAGTCACCCTGGGGAAGGTGCATCTATGGAGGGGTACAACCTCTGAGGCTGTCAGACATAGAATCATAGAACCATAGAATCAACCAGGTTGGAAGAGACCTCCAAGATCAGCCAGTCCAACCTAGCACCCAGTCCTAGACAAGCAACTAGACCATGGCACTAAGTGCCTCAGACAGGCTTTGCTTCAACACCTCCAGGGATGATGACTCCACCACCTCCCTGGGCAGCCCATTCCAATGCCAATCACTCTCTCTGCTAACAACTTCCTCCTAACATCCAGCCCAGACCTCCCCCAGCACAACTTGAGACTGTGTCCCCTTGTTCTATTGCTGGTTGCCTGGGAGAAGAGACCAACCCCACCTGGCTACAGCCTCCCTTCAGGTAGTTGTACTCTACCTCAGAAAACAGCCCAGCTAGTCAAGAAAGCAAGTGTTAGGTGGCAGGGGCATGCAAGAGCATCTCTAATCACACTTTCCCTAGCAAGTACATTAGCTGTCTAACTCAGCTGACCTTCTCCAAGACAGGTCTTCAGAGCAGCAGAAGCAGAGATGGATGTGTTTGTAGGGAGAGACTCTGCACCTGTTTACCTTCTGATGAGGATTTGGTCCTTTTCTACTTGCCCATATCAAAGTCTCTGTTTTCACAGAGAGCATTTCTACTTCAGCCACCCTCTTCATGCCAGCATAGAATCATAGAATCATAGAATCAACCAGGTTGGAAAAGACCTCCAAGATCATCCAGTCCAACCTATCACCCAGCCCTATCCAATCAACTAGACCATGGCACTAAGTGCCTCATCCAGTCTTTGCTTGAACACCTCCAGGGACGGTGCCTCCACCACCCCCCTGGGCAGCCCATTCCAATGGGAAATCACTCTCTCTGTGAAGAACTTCTTCCTAACATCCAGCCTATACCTACCCTGGCACAACTTGAGACTGTGTCCCCTTGTTCTATTGCTGATTGCCTGGGAGAAGAGACCAATCCCACCTGGCTACAATGCCCCTTCAGGTAGTTGTAGACTGGCAATCATGAGCAAGCACATCAACACAAGAGAGTAGTCAAAGGAAGAAAAACTAGCCTTAACCAGCACTGTTCTGGCAGGATCATTCCTTCATTCCACTGGGCTGTCTAGCAGGACCAGCCTAGCAACCCTCCAAGGCCTGTCTGTGGTGACCAAGTTCCTCACAAGTGCCCTGTTGGGTGCAGTCACCAAGAGAATGCTGTGGCCATTCATAGACAGCAGCAGCTTTAGAATCTACCATCAAACCTCAGGGGTAGCTGCAGTCCCTGACAAATGCCCCCCTCCCCTGTGCCAAACAGATCTTGGCACAGAAAAGAGCTTGGCCTTATAAACTGAGGGCTTCCCTTCAGCCACGTTGGGCATGCTTGAGAGCAGACATGCAGCTGGCATCATGTAGCAATGATGTGCTGGCCTTCAGCAGCAAAGGGAGCTGCCTCCTCCCCTCAAAAAAGGGCAGAGTGATGTGATCTCATGCATGAGAGGGGAACCCAACATGGTTCCAAAACTGAGCCTGAAGCTGCCCCATCTGAGGGCCCTAATTCCTCCTTGGCACAGTTGCTACAGATTCACAAGAGGATTTCCACTGCAACTGCTAAAGGGACAAAAGGATAAACCATTTTCACTTAGAACAGTGTTGGTTGAGACTCTTCAGCCAAAGCTGGAGCTGCAGTGACATTTCCTATAGTCTACTACAAGGAGCCACACCAGCAGTTGTTCTCTTGCTGCCTCATCAGGAAACTGAGAAAGCCTGAAACATCTCAACAATCTCTGTCCCATGGCCACGTGCAGTCACTCCCAATGGCTCACAAACTGCTGAGGTCAGGCCAAAAGTCTCCTTCCAAATCCTGAGGAGGAGAGCTCAGCAAGACCCCAGACTGCTGTGACCTTCGCAGTAGCCTTGCTACGCTGTCCCTGAGGGCAATCTCCACGAGGACTGTGTGATGTTGCTATGCTTTGTGCTTTGGTACTCTCCAAGCTCTCTCTGAGCCTCAGCTCCACAAGCTATTGAATCCTTTGATAAGACAGGCTGGTGCAATCCCACTTCCTAGAGAGGGAAAAGCAGACAAAAATGGACAACATAAGTCCATGACAGTGGCAATGAGTCTCAGCAGGTCTGGCTTAGGATCCTAGGTTTGCCTTAGGATCCTAGGTTTGCCTTAGCAGCAAGTCCAGCCCTTGTCTTGTCTCAGGTCCTTCCTACCAGTCTGAGCCTGGGTCTCTGAAGGCAAGTGAAAATGAAAGAGGTTGTGGTCCTGCAACTTGAGCAGAAGGAGGAAGCTAACACTCAACAGCAAAAGCTTCTAAGTGGCCTTTCAGTATCTGAAGGGGGCCTGCAAAAAAAGCTGGGGAGGGACTTTTTAGGCTGTCAGGGAGTGACAGGACTGGGGGGAATGGAGCAAAGCTGCAGGTGGGTAGGTTCAGGCTGGAGGTGAGGAGGAAGTTGTTCAGCATGATTGTGGAGAGCCAGGAATGAGTTGCCCAGGGAGGTGGTTGAGGCTCCATCCCTGGAGGTGTTTAAGGCCAGGCTGGATGGGGCTGTGTGCAGCCTGCTCTAGGGTAGGGTGTCCCTGCCCATGTCAGGGGGGTTGGAACTAGATGATCCTTGCAGTCCCTTCCAACCCTGACTGATTCTATGATTCTAAGCTCTAGGTCAGAGCAAGTTCTGCAGCAGGTAGGTCCTTGAGTAGTTGTTCTCGGCTGATAATGAGGAAACTCTAAGAGTAATCAGTGATCATTTATTTATAGGCTATTTAGGAACTAATTAGGATGCAGCTTAAAGTGCCAAAGTCTGAAAGATGCAGTTCATGCCCAGTCAGACACACCTACTGCCATCTCTCCACTAGTAGCTGTGTCCCCAAGGGCCTACCACTGTTTGATGATTCAGGTAGGATCTCTCAGGATAACCTGGTACCACCTGCCCACAGCAGGGCTTGCCTTCGAGATGCAACTGAACTTCAAGTCAGGCCCCACTGCTCAGCTCTTCTACAGAGTTTTAGGAGTCAGAGAAGAGGAAGAGGTTAGGAGGTGGGAAGCAATCCCTAATCCATCTTCCAGGTAGTCCATTCACCACCCTGGAAGTGATGTGAGGAAAAATCCTTGCTGTACAAGCCATTTCCTGATGATTTACTGCATGCACGGTCAGAGCTGCACAAAACCCACCACCACAGCATCACGAATCCGGGTCAGTGTCTTGATGGAAACAAATCCTCCTTCCCTCTCTCTGCCCTGGCTCTGGCCAGGGTATGTAGTGGGACCATCTCTTCTTCATATCTCCTTGTTTGACAGGGATTTTCACCCACTGGCCTTTACCCACGAAGCACACCCACCCGCCACTTTGTGGATGCGTTCCCAAATTCATTTCAAGCCCTGCAGAGCAGACATTTTGAACTGCAAAAGAAAATTGCCATGGAACAACATGCCTTGCAGCTGGCATCTCGAGTGAATGAAATCAGGGTGTGCCCCAGATTCGCTGCAGCTGCCCTGGGAAAGGTTTTGCAGCAGCCACTGCCGCGCGAGCGCCTTTGCTGCGCCGCACTCACTGTGCTCTCCCCTCTAATCTGCAGTGAGTATTTGCCCAAGGCCCACAGCCCAGCTCTTAAAATTGACACAAGGCTGAAAGTATCACAGTATCACACAGTATCATCAGGGTTGGAAGTGACCTCATAGATCATCAAGTCCAACCCTTTAGCACAGAGCTCAAGGCCAGACCATGGCACCAAGTGCCACGTCCAATCCTGCCTTGAACAGCTCCAGGGACGGCGACTCCACCACCTCCCCGGGCAGCCCATTCCAGTGTCCAATGACTCTCTCAGGGAAGAACTTTCTCCTCACCTCCAGCCTAAATTTCCCCTGGTGCAGCTTGAGGCTGTGTCCTCTTGTTCTGGTGCTGGCCACCTGAGAGAAGAGAGCAACCTCCTCCTGGCCACAACCACCCTTCAGGTAGTTGTAGATAGCAATAAGGTCTCCCCTGAGCCTCCTCTTCTCCAGGCTAACCAATCCCAGCTCCCTCAGCCTCTCCTCGTAGGGCTGTGCTCAAGGCCTCTCCCCAGCCTCGTCGCCCTTCTCTGGACACGCTCAAGCATCTCAATGTCCCTCCTAAACTGGGGGGCCCAGAACTGAACACAGGACTCAAGGTGTGGTCTAACCAGTGCAGAGTACAGGGGCAGAATGACCTCCCTGCTCCTGCTGGCCACACCATTCCTGATGCAGGCCAGGATGCCACTGGCTTTCTTGGCCACCTGGGCACACTGCTGGCTCATGTTCAGGCATACTTCACTTCTACAATGATGTCACAATATAAAGCACTGCCACCTGTGATGAGGCTTCATATTAACATTTCCTTCCATGCACATGGAGTGGAAGTAGGAGCATGGTAGGTTGAAACGAAGTGCGTTCTTCTCACCAAGTCAAGGCAGCGTGGCACTGACTGAAACACATTCAGTTCCCTGTTAGCTGAACAATGAGAAGACTGAAAGCCACAGCATAAATAAGCTTCTCAGACTAGGAACAAGAACAGAAAAGCAATCAGTGACTTGCTTTCATTATAGTAGGGAGAACAGCTTCGAAGCTTCCACGCTGAAGCACACATGTTAGTATGAGACCTCTCCTGTCAGAAAACAAGTACAAGGAGAGACAGAAGACGTTTCACTAGGGGTGGAAGAACCTCTTCCTTGCTTTTTGTATTCCTGTACAACAATTTCATACTCAGATTGCAAGGGCTTGGTTTTTTCTTTCCTCTTAGCTGTGCACTGGGACGTGTAGATGCTTATCCTTGACCCTAATTCTCTAATGAGAGGCTGAACTTCCCCTGAAGAGTTGGGGAATTCCCCCTGGTTTTTGTTATTTTCATTCATCTGCCCTGGTGTGATCAGTGCTGTAGAGTGCAAATTCTTTCATGTTCTTTCTCCCTAGTGGGAGCAGAGTGAGTGGAGGTGTAGGGGTAGAGGGTTGTGGTGACTGTGGGGGCAGCTGCTGGGGTCTGTGGATCCTCTGTCACAACACCAATGGTGTAGTTTAGAGCTACCTTTCCTCAGAAACAAAACCAACCTAAACCAGAAAACCCTAACCAGTCTGGAGAAGAGAAGGCTCTGAGGAGACCTTATTGTGGCTTTTCAGTACTTGAAGGGTGCCTACAAGAAAGCTGTCGAGGGACTTCTTAGGTCATCAGGTAGTGATAGGACTGGGGGAATGGAAAAAAAATAGAAGTGGGTAGATTCAGATTGGATGTTAGGAAGAAGTTCTTCACCATGATAGTGGTGAGAGCCTGGAATGGGTTGCTCAGGGAGGTGGTAGAAGCCCCATCCCTGGATGTTATTTTTAAGACCAGGCTGGATGTGGCTCTGAGCAACTGGATCTAGTGTGAGGTGTCCCTGCCCATGGCAGGGGGGTTGAAGCTAGATGATCCTTGTGGTCCCTTCCAGCCCTGACAGTTCTGTGGTTCTATGATTCCACTACAATGTCCACAGGAAGCAGTTGTTGGCAGTATACCATAATCACCCAGGAATGTGCTGGTTGTCACATGAGGCTTTGCTCAATACAGCTGTTAGCTGGCCCAGCTGAACAATAAACATTTGAAGTATGACAAATGTCCTTCGGGGGCAGAGGGGGGGGGCAGATTTGTTATTCATGTAATCATGAAGGGAGCCTTGAAACAACCTGATGACTTCAGCTTCACTTGAGGAGTGCCCAAACTTAGGAAGCTGGAGAACAGAGAAGCTGAAAACCAAGACCTTATCTCCCTGTTATTCAAGCAGGAAGAATTCATTTAAAAATATCTATATGACCTCAGGGGAGTCACAACCACAGAACCCAGAAGATGAAAGAAAATAAGCTGAAAATGCCTTCCTCATGGAGTCATGCATTTCTTCCCAGATTGTAAGAAGTGATGGGCAAACCTCAAAAGGTCCAAAGGTTTGGGTGAGTCTCCAGAGCAAGCTGATGCCCTCTTCAAATCCCCTTCAGGAAAGATTTCTGCTCACATTTATTGTCTTTATTGTCATTGTTATCTCTCTACAGCAGAGATGCTGAAGTGCTGGAAGGTGTCCAGAGAAGGGTGACAAAGCTGGTGAAAGGCCTGGACCACAAACCCTATGAGGAGTGGCTGAGGGAGCTGGGGGTGTGCAGCCTGGAGAAGAGGAGGCTCAGGGCAGACCTCATTGCTGTCTATAACTACCTAAAGGGAGGATGCAGCCAGGTGGGGTTGGTCTCTTCTGCCAGGCAACGAGCAACAGAAGAAAGGGACACAGTCTCGAGTTGTGCCAGGGTAGGTCTAGGCTGGATGTTAGGAGGAAGTTGTTGGCAGAGAGAGTGATTGGCACTGGAATGGGCTGCCCAGGGAAGTGGTGGAGTCACCATCCCAGGAGTTGTTCAAGCAAAGCCTGGCTGAGGCACTTAGTGCCATGGTGTAGTTGACTGGCTAGGGCTGGGTGCTAGGTTGGACTGGATGATCTTGGAGGTCTCTTCCAAGCTGCTTGGTTCTATGACTTCCACACTTGTATTGTCTCAGACCTGGACTTGATGGCACACCAAGCCATGAAGCTCATTTATGCTGTGGCTGAAAGTACAAGAAGGTGCTGATTTTACAGCATTTAGTAGCTGGCTGCTTTTAATAGCATAGAGCTGTTTATTTTACATAGTACTGGGAGCATCCTGTTTAATCTTGCTCTTCAGATTGAGGAGAGAGGACTTGCATGTTAAAGAAGAGCACTGGACATTAGGAAAAGGATTTATGGAGGAAAAGTATGACTAAAGAGCTGGATGAAAAACCTTAAATGTGCTAGATCAGTAAGTATTCTGATTAGTATGCAATAAGTATCTGCTCAGTCTAAATAGACTAAGCCTGCTAAAAAGCTGCACAGTCCACACGTAAAATGGTATTTAGGCAGCCTGTGCAGTAACTTCAAATTCTTCTTTCCATCAAAGAAATGGAATGCTTTTATATTTACTCCTTTCTAACCCTTGTTCCTTTAGCTTTAGTCACAAAGTACAAGGTTGTTGTCTGTATTCCAGTAATATATTAGGAGAGCCCCGCAGAGGGACCTGGCCAGGCTGGATGGGTGGGC